>NC_090814.1:140445199-140791449 GCF_000390325.3 Nicotiana tomentosiformis
ATTTCCGCCGCGGTGTGACATCTGTGGTAGAGGACACTTGGGCCAATACTGAGCAGGTTCTGATGCTTGTTATACATGTGGGCGTCCGGGGCATATGATGTGAGATTGCCCAAATAGTGATTCTGGGGGTATGGCACAACCAGCAAGTTTAGCGACAGGAGCATCTATGTATGTGCATCCTTCTGGGCGTGAGTCTCAATCTTTGGCTGGTAGAGGTAGAGGTTCCAGTTCAAGTGTTAATCAGAACCGTATTTATGCTTTAGCGGGTCAACAGGAGCAGGAGTCTTCACCAGATGTTGTGACAGGTATATTGACCATTTGCTCTCACAATGCTTATGCCTTGATAGACCCAGGGTTTACTTTATCATATATTACCCCATTTGTCGCGGGGAAATTTGGTATAGTGCCTGAAATACTAAGTGATCCTTTTGTGGTATCTACACCGGTCGGAGAATCGATTATTGCTAGACGGGCTTACCGAGGTTGTACGGTGATAGTTTGTAGTCGTCAGACCTCAGCCGACCTAGTTGAGCTAGAGATGATGGATTTTGATGCTATCATGGGCATGGAATGGTTGTCAGCTTGCTATGCCACAGTTGATTGCCGAGCAAAGGCAGCCAGATTTCATTTTTCCAGGTGAGGCAGTCGGGTAGGTAATACAGTGGCACCTAGAGGTAGGTTTATTTCGTATCTGAAGGCGAGGAAAATGATTGCAAAAGGGTGCATTTATCATATTGTGCGAGTTAGAGATGCAAATGCTGAGATATCTACACTTTAGTCTATTCCCGTAGTCAACTAGTATGCAAATGTGTTTCCAGGTATTCCTCCAGAGCGAGAGATTGATTTTAGCATCGATTTGCTTCAGGAACTCAACCAATATCCATCCCTCCGTATAGAATGGCACCTGCCGAATTAAAGGAGTTGAAGGAGCCGTTAAAAGATTTGCTGGAGAAAGGTTTCAGCAGGCCTAGTACCTCACCTTGGGGTGAACCAGTACTCTTTGTGCGGAAGAAAGACGGCTCGTTGAGGATGTGTATCGATTATAGGCAGCTGAACAAGGTAACCATTAAGAATAAGTATCCACGTCCAAGGATTGATGACTTGTTTGATCAGTTGCAGGGGGATAGATTCTTTTCAAAGATAGATTTGAGATCGGGATACCACCGGGTCAGAGTTCGGGAGAAAGATATTCCGAAGACAGCCTTCAGGACCCGATATGGCCACTTCGAGTTCCTTGTCATGTCCTTCGGGTTGACGAATGCACCTGCTGTATTTATGGACTTGATGAATAGCCTATTCTGGCCATTTTTAGATCTATTCATGATTGTATTTATTGATGATATTCTGGTCTATTCAAGTTCAGAGGATGAGCATGTGGACCACTTGCGAGCGGTACTCCAAACCCTCCGTGATCGTAAGTTGTATGCTAAGTTTTCTAAATGTGAGTTCTGGTTGAAGTCTGTAGCATTCTTGGGGCATATTCTATCCGATGAAGGTATAAAGGTAGACACTAAGAAGATTGAGGCCGTGAAATCTTGGCCTAGACCTACCACTCCGACAGAGGTTCGTAGCTTTCTAGGCTTAGCAGGATACTACTGGAGGTTAGAAGAGGGTTTTTCTTCCCTTTCGGCACCATTGAAGAAGTTGATGTAGAAATCAACTAAGTTTTAGTGCACGGAGGCTTGCGAGTGAAGTTTCCAAGAGCTTAAGAATAGGTTGACCTCAGCGCCAGTTCTAACACTTCCAGAGGGTCTAGAGGGTTATGTCGTGTATTGTGATGCCTCAGGTGTCAGGTTAGGATGTGTCCTGATGCAACATGGGAAGGTAATTGCGTATGCTTCAAGGCAGTTAAGGAAGCACGAGAAGAATTATCCAACCCACGATCTCGAGTTAGCTGCGGTTGCCCATGCACTTAAGATATGGCGGCATTATTTATATGGTGTTCATGTTGATGTATTTACAGATCATAAAAGTCTGCAATATATATTCAAGCAAAAAGAGTTGAATTTATGACAGAGGCGATGGCTTGAGTTATTGAAAGATTATGATGTTAACATTCTCTACCATCCAGGGAAAGCTAATATTGTAGCAGACGCCTTAAGCCGCCGATCTATGGGTAGCTTAGCACATGTAAAGGCCAAGAAAAGACAATTAACTAGAGAGATTCATCAATTGGCTTGTTTGGGGGTTAGGTTAGTAGATTCCGATGATGGTGGAGTTGTACTCCAAAACACTGCAAAATCATCTATCATAGCTGAAGTCAAGGAAAGGCAGCACGAGGACTTAGAGTTAGTCGAGTTGAGAGAGCGAGTTCCGCAGCAGAAGAATCCATTGTTAGAGCTCAAGGGAGATGGGGTTCTCAGAAACAGGGGTCGTTTGTGTGTTCCAGATGTAGCAGGGCTACGAGACAGGATTATGTCAGAGGCACATTATTCGTGGTCCTCCATTCATCCTGGGTCGACAAAGATGTATCATGACATTAAGGATGTGTACTGGTGGAACGATATGAAGAAGAACATTGCTGTGTTTGTCGCCCAGTGTCCTAGTTGCCAGCATGTGAAAATAGAGCATCAGAAGCCCGAAGGGCTAATGCAGACAATAGAGATCCCGACATGGAAATGGGAGGCGATAAACATGGACTTTGTTACGGGTTTACCTCGTTCTCATCGTAAGTTCGATTCTATATGGGTGATAGTCGATAGGCTCACTAAATCAGCTCATTTTCTATTGGCCAGATCTACATATACAGCAGAAGATTATGCAAAGTTATATATTAAGGAGATAGTGTGGCTACACGGAGTACCAGTATCTATTATATCTTACCGTGGGGCTCAATTTACAGCACATTTTTGGAGGTCATTTCAGAGAGGTATAGGGACTCTGGTGAATCTCAGCACAACTTTTCATCCACAGACAAATGGACAAGCCGAGCACACAATTCAGACGCTCGAGGATATGTTACGAGCACGTGTGTTGGATTTTAAAAGAAGTTGGGATGAACATCTACCTCTTGTGGAGTTTGCATATAATAACAGTTACCACTCCAGTATCCGGATGGCTCCGTACGAGGCTTTGTATGGGCGTAAGTGCAGATCTCCTATTGGGTGGTTTGATGTTGGAGAATCTGGGTTACATGGGCCAGACCTAAATCAGCAGGCCGTAGAGAAAGTAAAGCTTATCCGGGAGCGACTGTTGACAGCTCAGAGTCACCAGAAGTCATATTCTGACGTGCGGCGACGAGACTTAGAGTTTGAGGTTAATGACTGGGTATTCTTAAAGGTATCCCCTATGAAGGGCGTGATGAGGTTTGGCAAGAAAGGAAAGCTTAGCCCACGGTATATTGGGCCTTACAGGATTATTCGGAGAGTGGGCCAAGTAGCTTATGAGTTAGAATTGCCCTCAGAATTGGAGTCAGTCCATCCCGTTTTTCACGTATCTATGCTACGGAAGTGCATTGGCGATCCTACCAGAGTGGTGTCCACAAATGATGTACAAATTACGGAGGACTTGTCATACAAGGAAATTCCAGTTGCCATCTTAGACCGACAAATTCGCAAGCTACGAAATAAGGAGGTAGCCTCCGTGAAGGTTTTATGGAGAAGCAATAGTGTGGAAGAGATGACATGGGAAGCGGAGGAAGAAATGAAGTATAAATACCCCCACCTATCTCAAACTGAAGATATGGCTCGATATGGGATGCTACAGCCCAACTCTATTCAGGCTAATAGATCATCAGGTAAGCTCTTATATTCTGACTTTCAGTATTTATGATTTACGACTCTTTGAGGCAAAGTGTTGTTATTTATAGACATTGGCCATGTGTGGCATGCATAGTATGTTTTCTGGTTGCATGCAAGTTGGTTATAGTCTAGTGTACGGAGGAAACTCTGGCAAAAGTTTTCCAAAGTCTCTAAAAGTAAACATTCGAGGACGAATGTTCCCAAGGGGGGAATGATGTTACACCCTATATTTTTTTTGTACGTAAAACTGAGTCGTGAGCAAACTAATGTAGGACCCAAAAATGAGATCATCTTTGAAAATATATAAAGCAAGTTAATCATGTTACCTCGGAAGTTACAAATATTGAATATCATGAACAACAAGTACAAAGAGGGTTGGAAGGTTTAGAAGCTAAAGGAATTAAAGAAAATAATGTTTCGTCGAAAGCCGACAAATTGAGAATGTTATAGCATGTACTTTTGGGATGAGACCAGGGTGTTTTACATGATAAAGAGGTTATGTTATGAGTTATGTTATTCGTATGATAGTCATGTGTTATGTTTTTAAGTCAAGCGAGTGGTGGAACAAAAGTCGATAAAAGTCATCACAAGTTACGTTCATAAGTTTTACTGAAACTTTGGGTCAAATGTAACTGCTATTTTCTCCCAATATACTTATAGTTATGGGATGTTCCACCCATAAAATTAAAGCTCAATGAGTCTACTTTCTAACTCATTAAACCGTTTGTCAATACGATATCAGAGTAGAGAGATATGGCCATTTTTGCGAGACTGCGCAGACTGTCACCTACTTGCTTAAACGAGAATCCAAAACTGGGCCAGTTCGGGTCGCTCAAAGAGGACTTTTTAAAGGCCTATCCCCTTCATATATTAGGATGATAATAGGGCAAAATAACCAGACTTAATCTCTGCAAAAATCCTCCCAAAAATTTCCCACAAACCCCAATTAATTTTCTCTCCCTTTCAAGTTCTAATTGGAGGTAAAGCCTAGAGTTTGAAGAACCAAGATAGGAGCTGAGTTATCCCACAAATAAGGTAAGTTTAATGCTCTCTTTCATCCATTCTTTATAGTTGTAGATGCATGGTAAGTTATTCTATATTTGTAAGAACTCACGGGACGGTGATCGGAAGCCATGAGTTCGAGTTATTCACTTGTAGCGGACTGTTTTATGAATTATTTTGTGAACTGTTTGGTGTTGCTGTTGGGCTACGTGATTTACTACTGTTTTGTGGAGTTTTGGAGGAGGAAGGGTGTGGAGAAACACCACATAAATTCAGGATATTGGGCTGGTCATTCGTCGTAACATTTTCGGGGTTGTTGACACTACAACGGTGGTCGTTTTGTGTATGAAGAGATTGGGGTTTGTTGGGCTGTTTTGTAGTATTGTGTGGTGTATATAAGTTTGTTAAATAATGTATATATGTTGTTATTGTTGTTTTTGATGTTGTTGGTGTTATCTTGAATTTGGAGGAAGTAAGGATTATAGGGGAGATGCTGTCCGTTTTAATACAAAATAAGCATGTCGTTCGTTGTGCGATAGTTATACGTTTCTTAACTTAATGATAGTATTATTATCGTTGTTGTAGATTAAGGTGAGAAGAGGCGAGTACAACTTGGTGATTGTAATGAGTGTGATAAGGTATGTTAAGGCTAAGCCTTCCTTCATTTTGGCATGATCTCGTAGCTACATGTGTTAGTAATGAGACATAAAGAGAAGTTCGTATTCATAAATTTATTCACATTATTCTAGTCTCATAAGTTACAATATTATTCCTTATCGAGACTATATATTCAATTTAGTATTATCTTCTTCCAGTCAAGAGAGCAGCAAGCCTATATATACAGTATTACAGTATTTTCATTACCATCGAGCTATAATCGATGGGCAGGCCTCTATTGGGCAACCTCTGATCAGATGAAAAGTTATATACCGAGCCAACTATGGTCGAGTGCCTATGAGCGAGCCCAGCATGGTCAAGATACATAGCCTAGTATGGCTGAGCGCCTATGAGCGAGCATACTACGGCAGAGCAGTTATATATATCGAGCCTTATAAGGTCGGACAATTATTTTATTTACTATATTGAAGGAGTTGAGTCAGTATCAACAGGTAAGTATATATCCAGATCATCTTTGACTCCCAATTACTTTCAGTCATTATATTATCAGTTCAGTTTCAACTTTCAGTTATGTTATTGCCTTATATACTTGGTACATTATTTTGTACTGAAGTCCCTTTTATGTGGACGCTGCATTTCATGCGTGCAGGTTCAGATAGACAGACGGGTAGACCTCCTCAGTAGGTGTTTCCAGAGTTCAGCCTGATCGGTAAGCTCCACGTCCTTCGGAGTTATCGGGTCTAGGTTTTCGTGTACATCTTTTGTATGTATGTATATATGTTATGAGTAGGTTGGGACCCTGTTCCGATCACAATATATCCATCAGTAGAGGCTTGTAGACATATCCTGTCAGTTAGTGCACTATGTTGGGCTTGTAGGCCTGGTATGTATATTTTGGTGGTTTGTCAGTTGTAGTAGTTATGACGGTCTTGTCGGCCCAACTTTATATTGATGTTTAGTCAGCGCTAATTTTTATTCAGTTTTATATTTTGCTTCGTAAATTGTCTTGTAAGGTGGCCCCATAGCCAAATTATGACATTATATGTTCAGAGTCCCTTAGTCGCAATTTGGTACACTAGGTTAGTTGAGGTACCGGGTGCCAGTCTCGCTCCCAGGTCGGGGCGTGACACTTATTTAGGGGAACGGGGTTCTAGTAAGTAAAATGATCGATCGGTTCATTACACATCCGAAAACCAAACTTGACCACCCTCGCAAGTCATAATACACATTTCAAAGATGTTCGAAACCTTAAACCATAGAACAGAACGTAAATTCTTAAAACGACAAGTCGTGCAATGCACGGGCCCAATTGTTTCTCTTTTTTGGAAAAATGACATTGTATAACCACTCTCAAAATAATAACTGAACAAATGTATGTTCTTTGTACATATATATATATATATATATACACACACACATTATTTATGTTATATACGAAATTTATACACTTTTTCGGTCATCGAATGTAATGCTGGCGTAGCCTAAAACTGAAAAAAGCCCCTCAATTCTTCTTGTTTTCTTCCTTTTAATATTTCTTGATCTATTGCTAATTACACACTTTATTTGTCTTTAAGGAAAGAAGAAAGAAAATAGACTTTTGTGTGATAACGTATAGAATCATGTTTACCTATATTGGTTTTTATCTGTTGCGTTATGTGCATTTTTAATTTTTCTGAAATCGTATTACTACAATCACTTTGTAATACTTATCGAAGTCCGACACTTTATTATAACAAAGATTATACAATACTTCAAGTACAAGTTAGAATATTTCTACATAGGTTCTATACTTTTTTATTTAAAAAAATAGTTTCGCACCACCAAACTTAATATTGATTATAAAAAAGTAATTAAAAAGTCAGTTGAAAAATAAGTCGTGATTTACTTTCTCATTGTTTAAATTGAATAATATATAGTTGTACTCTTTTAGTATTTTCAATTGTGTTAATATATTGCTTTTCTTTTTTATTAATCAAAATTTGAATAATAAAATATATTCATTTTATTTCCAAATAGATGATGCAAAAATGTTTTTTTTTGTTCTTTCAAATAATAATTGTGATTTTGAATTATTGAAAAAATAATAATAAGTAAATGTGTATTTTATTCTACTTTAAAGACATATTTGGATAATTCATTAAAACTAAATAAATATTTCGATCACGGATTTTTTCTAGTTTCATTTGATATGATTGAGATACTCTAGGGTGTGGTACCACTTTTTTTACTATAATTATTTGTTGAGCACTTTTTAAAAATAGTTCATTTTATATTTATGTATATTTTGAAATTTATATAATGTTGAATTCTTTATTAAAAATAGAAGAACTATGCAACTAACTTTGATCATACAGGGAGAAGTATAATCATACATAATTATACTTCTCATGTTGTCTAGTATATAATAAAGAAAAATAATTCCCCAAATTAGTTGTCTTAATTTTTTGTTTAGATTATTCTCAAATCATGTTTTATAAAGGGAATTATTTTTATTAATTTGAACAAATTTCAATATCCTTTAATAAAAAAGGTGCTTGAAACTATATTTTATTCTTAAATATATTTTTTACTGATTTTATAAAGTGTTCCAATTGAAATTGGAATATAATGAGAATTTGTATAAAGTGATATGAATTGATATTATTATAAGAACATTTAATAAAAATCTACACAAATTATTTCAAGTTTTATTTAATATTCTTTACAAAAAATATTCAGTAAATAAAACAAATGAAATATTTTTTCTTAAGGAGATAATAGAATTATTATATATAAATGTATGTTACCATAGTATGTTTTTAATCAAATGAATGTTTAAATTATAAAATTACCTAATAGATAATATTTCTAGTTGAAAATACTTATTAAAAAAAATATTTTTTAAACAGTGAAAGTGAGTACAAAGAAGTAATCTACTTTCAAACAAAGGAAAAAGCAATAGTAATCAAGTAGTGCATTTAAGCGGGACAAAAAGTAGTGCATTTAAAAAAGCAAGTTAAGGTTGAATGGGAAGCGGGGTCCACCTGAAGAATTCGGGCCACGTTGCTTTTGATATTTCGGTCCTTAGGAACCCATAGGCTACGGCCAAACTTTTGAGCCTACTATATAAGTAAACAATGCAGTTATATTTTTGAAATGATCATAATGTCCTTGGTCGACCTCCTCTTCTCTCTTCTATATAATATAATTATAATAATAGAATAAAAATATATATTATAAATTATATATTATATTAAAAGCACGAAAGCCCTTAGCGAAATGTTGTTCGATTTTTTTATCCCTTTTAAATAGATTTCACATTAGATAAAATAGTAATTTGATATTTTTTTTAAACTATTATCCTAATATTTAGGAATAGCCACTTAATTATCCCTAATATTTAGTACTTTGACTTTTTAGTTCCTTTCGGTTATAAAATTCTTACGCTTCTCAATTAGAAAGTTTCACCACTTTGTAATTTTTTTTTGTTTTTTAATAAAAAATTCACTTTCAACTCTATTTTGATAAAAAGAGAAGGAACTGGAATTTTAAATCCTGTTGAGGTCACTTACTTTTCTACCGCCTTTAAATTTATATAAGGAGCACTAGACATGGACGTATTTGCAATTCAAGAGTTCTCAAAACCCTTGTCTTCTTCTTTCCTACAAGTAGCTGTCAAACAAATTTACAGGGTTTGCTAATGAATAGGCGACAATTAGTGGATTAGAATAGTGATGAATAGCTAATTAAAATTTTTATATTTTTCTTATGAGATACTTAATCTTCTAATAGACTTTATTCTTGAGTTCAATCTTGATTAATATATTCCAACTCGTGTGATCTATATTTCTTTTGTCTTTGCTTAATTTCTCTTATGATATAATAAGAAAGTAAGATGAATCTCTATTATGGCTATCTTTCATATTCCCTTGATTCATCGTCTTTTAAACTGTAAAAATGTCTAGAGATTATGTATTTATCGCGTTCTAAATTCTATTAGCGACTCTTACATGACATTTTAAGAAAATTACTAAAAATTAACCGAACCGTACCGAAACCGAAGAAAAATCGAGATGACCGGGACGGTTTCAAAAAGTCTTATTTTTGTTATAAAAAATAGAGTAATCGAAAAAATGCTATGATATAAATTTAATAAAATAACCGGCTGAATCGAACTATTAAATATATCTTGCTTGCTTGGATTTTTAATAACGTTTTAACTTTTGTATTTTATTGTATAAAGCGAATATAAATATAATACTTACGTTAATTTTAAAAAAAATTAAATTTACTAAAGCAGTGTACACACAAAATACATGGCTTGTTAAAGCACGTACGTATGCAAAGTAGCAGTAAACAACTTTTTAAAGTTTTTAATGATAACAAATTGCAACTCTTGACTCTTATTATGATGAGTTGGATCATAATTAAAAATCAAATTCTTAAATCATATTAGGATGATCGATGAGTGGCATAACATGAACCAATTGGAACAAGAGGATGAACCATTGTGAGTGGCAAATTCCTAAACATAATCACATTTATAATTTTAAGGAACTTGTACTTTTACTCAATGTTTATTTTATAACTCAAATACACATACTTTAAATATTACTATTTATATTGTTTTTAAAAAAATTTATTTTCATTAATATTGAGAACACGCGCAACGCGCGTACCCTAAGACTAGTTATTATAAAAGCATGAATACAATGTTGATGGACTAAATTAGCCTCAAAATATTAATAGACTTTTGTACAAAATTGTAAAACTACTACAATTATTAATTGCGACCAAACTAAATCTTCTACGCTTACTTTCTCTCCTAAAATTGCAATCAGATATTAATTAGAACTCCAATTAATTAAATTGTCTATCCTACTCCCCCTATTTTTTCCCCATATCTTCCATACACGTTCTTCTTGGAGGAAGTTGACACAAATCCAAATTTAAGGGGTGAATCTACTAAGCTATCCCATAAACAAATACCTAATTATTGGAATTCAATTTGCTTATTTTTATTTCAAGAATATTGTTTTTCCTATTTTCTTATTCAATAAAAGATTTCCTTACAAGATATAAAATTATAATATTTAGGGCTTGATCTAAAACTATACTATTTAGGGATTGATCTAATATTTAGGATTTTGAAGTCAACTATTAAATGTATTATCCACTTGGACAATTTAACATTGTGCAATAGAATCTGACTTTGCATAGACTTCCAATTCAAATTTCTTTATGTAACGACCCGACCAATCGTTTTGAGAGTTGTAGCTCATTCTCCCATTTACTGCTCAATTTATGCTTTACATTTATTATCTGACTTGTCGGGGTGATTAGTATGGGTCCGGTGAGGTTTTAAGAATGAATTGGAATACTTAGTTCCAAGGTTTAAAGTTTAAGTTAAAATAGTGACCGGATATCGACTTATATATAAACGACCCTGGAATAGAGTTTTTATGATTCCAATAGCTCAGTATGATGATTTAGGACTTAGGAGCATGTCCGGATTTTTTTTTGAAGTCCGTAGTAGAATTTGACTTTAAATGGCGAAGTTAAAATTTTGGGAAGTTGGACCGGGAGTTGACTTTTTGATATCGGGGTCGAAATCCAGTTCTGAAAATTTTCATAGCTCCGTTATGTTATTTATGACTTATGTGCAAAATTTGAGGGCAATCGGACTTGATTTGATAAGTTTTGGCATCGAATGTAGAAGTTGAAAATTCTTAAGTTCTTTAACCTTGAATTGGGGTATGATTCATGGTTTTAGCATTGTTTTATGTGATTTGAGGTTTAAACTAAGTTTGTATGATATTTTAGGACTTGTTGGTGTATTTGGTTGAGGTCCCGAGGGCCTCAGGTGAGTTTCTGATGGTTAACGGATCAAGAATTGAAGTTGGGAGACTGCTGAAGTTGAGTTTGCTGGTTTTTGGTTGATCTGGCTTCCTTCATCTGTCAAAAATCGAGGTCAAAATTGGGGTCAAAATTGAGGTAAAAAATCGAGGTCAAAATTGAGGTGAGGAAATCGAGGTCAGGAAATCGAGGATAGGAAATCGAGGGCAGGAAATCGAGGGCAGCACCTGGACAGAGACTTTAAGTTATAAAATGGGGGCTTCGTCCCATTTTTTATTTTTGACAAATTAGATCTTTGGGAGAGGCGATTTTTGAGAGATTTTCAAGGAAAAACTATCACGACCCAAAATCTATTAAAGGTCGTGATGGCGCCGGACACCGCTGTTAGGCAAGCCAACAATAAATACTCAATTTGGTTCTCGTTTTAATATTTTGAAATCATAGTTTTCCTTCCATTAAATTAGAAGATGGAATTTACAGAGTAAATGTTAATATTTTTAACAATTTCAATACAGAACAACTCATAATCACCCCAAAACCCGGTGTCACAAGTGCATGAGCATCAACTAGGAATGTAAAATAAAATACAACATCTGTCCGGAATACAAATTTGGACAGGAGAAATATAAATACTCTGAAGGAGACACTGCAGGCAGTGGGTCGTAATGTGGAATGCAGCTCACGTAAGTCCCCGCATGCATACACATCTCTGCTCTCACAAGGCCACTAGTCACATATGTACCTGCACAAAAATGTGCAGCAAGTGTAGCATGAGTACGTAATCAACATGTACCCAGTAAGTATCTAGCCTAACCGCAGAGGAGTAGTGACGAGGAGTCGACATAGACACTCACTAGTGGTCCAATAACATCAGGTACAGTAAAGAGATAAGTAAATATGAGGCGGAGTAAATAAATGAGATAAACAAGTAATAAATCACGTGGTACAAATCCCCCCTCTTTACGAGGAACTCAAGCTCTCCATTAGAAATTCCCTCCTTAACCGGAACACACACACACACACACACACACACACACACATATATATATATATATATATATATATATATATATATATGTCACGACCCAAAATTTTCCACCGACGGGACTGTGATGGTGCCTAACATTTCACTTGCTAGGCAAGCCAACGTTAGAAAATCGTTAAGCCAATTCCTTATTTCCATTCAGTAAATAACAATAATTAACTAAGATGAAATATAATAAGTACGGAATATTATAAAACTGTATTAATTACTATCCCCGGATCTGGAGTCACAATTTACGAGCATTCTAGAATTTACTATAAGAAATAGTTTGAAAGAAATGCAACTGTCTGAATGAAAGAAACAGTACAACACAAAAGATAGATGGGGAATTCAAGGTATGTGAACGCCGACAGATCTACCTTGAGTCTCCAGATAGAGGACCTATAGCAAAAATCTCGATCAACCCGAGCCAGTATCAAAATCTGCACAGAAAGTGCAGAGTGCTGTATCAGTATAACCGACCCCATGTACTGGTAAGTGTCGAGCCTAACCTCGACGAAGTAGTGACGAGGCTAAGGCAAGGCACCTCTACAAATCAACCTGTACAATTTAACAGTGTATATACAAATAACAGAGATGAAGAACTAAACAGGAAATGTCGAGAGGGGAACATACTGAGGGGAATACAAGATAAAGAACTACAACAGAATGATCACCGGAGCAGTCTATATACCATGAATCAACAGGAATAGTGAATACCATAAGGAAAAATGCACGGCATCACCCTTCGTGCATTAACTCTCATATCATGGCACGACATCACCCTTCGTGCATTAACACTCACAATATGGCACGGCATCACCCTTCGTGCATTAACACTTACAAAATGGCACGGCATCACCCTTCGTGCATTAACACTCACAATATGGCACGGTATCACCCTTCGTGCATTAACACTCTCCCTTACCATAATGCAATGCATAAATTACAACAGGGAGATAGATTAGCAAGTACAAACCTTACTTCAACATTTGGTTCCATAATATCAATCTCAACTTTGAAATAAAAACTCAATTATCACCAGAAAATCCGTAAACATGATAAGAACGATAAATTGAACAACACTAGTATAACACGTAGCAATTTGGCATAGGAAAAAGACAATATAAGAAAAACAGAGAAACATGGAAAACAGGTAAATTGGTGGCGCATAAGTACTCGTCACCTCACATATACGCCGCTCACATGGATTTCACTTAGCAAGTAATCTAAGGTTCCTAATTCCCTCAAGTCAGGGTTAGACACAACACTTACCTCGCTCCGAAGGCCACTTAATTCTCAATCACAGCTTTTCATTTGGAATTCACCTCCAAACCACTCGTATCTATTCAAAATGACTCAATAATATCAAATATTACTAAAGGAATCAATTATATTGCATAAATTAAATTTCCCAAATTTTCTTCCAAAAAGTCAAAAAAATCGACCCCGGGCCCGCTTGGTCAAAACCCGAGGTTCAGACCAAAATCCTTTTACCCATTCACCCCCGAGCTCGAATATGTAATTAGTTTTGGAATCCGACCTCAAATTGAGGTCTAAATCCACAAATTCTCGAAATCCCTAGTTTCTACCCTAACCCCTAATTCTACCATGAAAACTCTAGAATTTTGGTTGAAAATTCAAGAAATGTAATGGGTAATTGAAATAAAATGGTTTAGAATCACTTACCAACAATTTGGTGAAGAAATGACTCTTGAAAAATCGCCTCTCACCGTTTGGTTTTTGAGAAAAAAAATAAGTTTTTGGCTAAAATCCCGTTTTTGGGTTCTGTTAAGTGCTGGGCGATAGTGTTCATTGCGTTCGCGAGAGCACTGTCGCATTCGCGAAGTTTATGGGCTGCCAAGCCTTCGCGTTCGCGAACAGTGCTTGCATTCGCGTAGGCTACCCTTCCCCGGTTTTCGCGTTAGCGAGTCATTGCTCACGTTCGCGATGAAGAAAAAAGTTGTCTGCCCCTCTTCAGTGCCTAACACTACGCGTTCGCGATGGGCTTGTCGCATTCGCGAAGGGTAACGCCCCCATCGCTTCGCTTTCTCGACCAAGCCTTCGCGTTCGCGAAGAAGAAATTCTCAACTGCCCAGTTTACTCTTCGCGTTCGCGAGAGTACCTTCGCGAACGGGAAGAAGGACATGCTAGAAAACAGACTCTGCAGAAAAACCAGATTTCCAAAGTCCAAAACATCCCGTGGCCTATCCGAAACACACCCGAGCCCTCGTTGCTCCAAACCAAACATGCACATAAGTCTAAAAACATCATACGAACTTGCTCGCGTGATCAAATCGCCAAAAATAACACCTAGAACTACGAAGTTAGCACCAAATCAAATGAAATTCTCAAGAACACTTTAAAATTTCTATTTTCTCAACTGGACGTCCGAATCACGTCAAATCAACTCTGTTTCTCACCAAATTTCACAGACAGGTCTTAAATATCATAACGAACTTGTACCGCGCTCCGGAACCAAAATACAGACCCGATACTAACAAGGCCAAACATCAATCAACTTTTAAAAACAATTAATTTTCAGACTTTTAACTTTCATTAAAAATTCATAACTTGAGCTAGGGACCTCCGAATTCGATTTTGGGCATATGCCCAGGTCCCATAATCGATACGGACCCACCAGGACCGTCAAAACACGGATCCGGGCCCGTTTACCAAAATGGTTGATCGAAGTCAACTAAAATCAACTTTTAAAGCAAAAACAATTCTTATTTTTATTATTTTTCAATATAAAAGCTTTCCGGAAACCTGCCTGGACTGTACACGCAAATTGAGGAGGGTAAAAATGAGATTTTTAAGGCTTAAGAGCGCAGATTCGCGTTCTAAAACATAAGATGACCTTTTGGGTCATCACAATCTCCATCTCTAAAACAATCGTTCGTCCTCGAACGAACATAGAAAAGTACCTGGGCTGGTGAAAAGGTGGGGATATCTACTCCGCATATCAGAATCGGACTCCCAAGTAGCTGCCTCAATAGGCTGACCTCTCCACTGCACTCGAACTGAAGGGTAACTGTTTGATCTAAACTGGCAAACTTGCCGGGCTAGAATTGCCACCGGCTCCTCCTCGTAAGTCAATTCGTTGTCCAACCGGACAGAGCTGAAATCTAACACATGGGACGGATTGCCGTGATACTTTTGAAGCATGGACACATGGAATACAGGATGGACAGCTGCTAAACTAAGTGGAAACGCAAGCCTATAATTCACCTCTCCCACTCTCTCCAGAATCTCAAAAGGTCCGATATAACTAGGGCTCAACTTGACCTTCTTTCCGAACCTCATTACACCATTCATGGGTGATACCCGAAGTAACACTCTCTCTCTGACCATGAACGCAATATCACCAACTCTACGGTTGGCATAACTCTTCTGCCTGGACTGAGCTATGCAAAGTCGATCCTGAATAATCTTGACCTTATCCAAGGAATCCTGTACTAAGTCTGTCCCTAACAACCAAGCCTCTCCCGGCTCGAACCACCCAACTGGCGACCGACACCGCCTACCATATAATGCCTCATAGGGAGCCATCTGAGTGCTCGACTGGTAGCTGCTATTGTAGGCGAACTCTGCAAGGGGCAAGAACTGATCCCACGATCCTCCGAAGTCTATTACACAGGCGCGGAGCATATCCTCTAAGATCTAAATAGTACGCTCTGATTGCTCGTCCGTCTGAGGATGGAATGTTGTGCTCAACTCAACCCGCGTACCCAACTCACGCTGAACTGCCCTCCAAAAGTGCGAGGTAAACTGCGTAACTCGATCAGAAATAATAAACATGGGCACACCGTGAAGACGGATGATCTCACGAATGTAAATCTCTTCCAACTGCTCCGAGGAATAGGTAACTGGGACATGAATGAAATGCGCTGACTTAGTCAGCCTGTCCACAATAACCCAAACTGCATCGAACTTCCTCTGAGTCCGTGGGAGTCCAACAACAAAATCCATAGTGATACGCTCCCACTTCCACTTAGGAATATCTAACCTCTGAAGTAAACCACCAGGTCTCTGATGCTCACACTTTACCTGCTGGCAATTTAGGCACCGAGCTACATAGGCAACTATGTCCTTCTTCATTCGCCTCTACCAATAATGCTGCCTGAAGTCCCGATACATCTTGGCGGCGCCCGGATGAATAGAATACCGGGAACTGTGGGACTCCTCAAGGATCAACTCACGAATCCCATCCACATTAGGCACACAAATACGACCCTGCATCCTCAAAACTCCATCATCTCCAACAGTAACCTGCTTGGCACCAGCACTGTGTCTCTAAGGACAAGTAAATGAGGATCGTCATCCTGCCGATCTCTGATGCATTCAAACAAAGAAGACCGAGCAACTGTACAAGCTAGAACACGGCTGGGCTCCGAAACATCTAACCTCACGAGCTGGTTGGCCAAGTCCTGAACATCCAATGCAAGCGGTCTCTCGCCAACTGGAATATATGCAAGGCTACCCATACTGACTGACTTTCTACTCAAAGCATCGGCCACCACATTGGCCTTCCCGGGATGATACAATATGGTGATATCATAGTCTTACAATAGCTCCAGCCACCTTCTCTGCCTCAAATTTAGTTCCTTATGCTTGAACAAATACTGCAAGCTCCGATGATCAATGAATACCTCATATGGCACGCCGTAAAGATAGTGCCTCCAAATCTTCAGCGCGTGAACAATGGCTGCCAGCTCTAGATCATGAACAGGGTAATTCTTCTCGTGAACCTTCAGCTGCGGTGAAGCATATGCAATAACCTTGCCACCCTACATCAATACCGCACCCAGACCAATACGAGATGCGTCACAATATACTGTATAAGATCCTGAGCCTGTGGGTAACACCATTACCGATGTCGTAGTCAAAGCTATCTTGAGCTTCTGAAAGCTCGCTTCACACTCGTCTGACCACCTGAACGGGGCACCCTTCTAGGTCAATTTGGTCAATGGGGCTGCTATGGATGAAAACCGCTTCACAAATCGACGGTAATAGCCCGCTAAACCCAGGAAACTATGGATCTCTGTAGCTGATGTGGGTCTGGACCAGTTCTGAACTGCCTCAACCTTTTTAGGATCTACCTAAATACCCTCTGCTGATACAACGTGACCCAAGAAAGCAATTGAACTCAACCAAAACTCGCATTTTGAGAACTTAGCATATAACTGGCTATCTTTTAGAGTCTGAAGAACGATCCGAAGGTGCTGCTCATGCTCCTCTCGACCGTGGGAGTATATCAAGATATCATCAGTAAACACAACCACAAAGGAATCCAAGTAGGGTTTGAACACCCGGTTTATCAAATCCATGAATGTCGCTGGGGCATTTGTCAGCCCAAATGACATCACTAGAAACTCATAATGCCCATACCGAGTCTGAAAAGCAGTCTTAGGAACATCGGATGCCCTAATCCTCAACTGATGGTAGCCAGATCTCAAATCAATCTTTGAAAATACCTTGGCACCCTGAAGCTGATCAAATAAATTATCAATCCTCGGCAATGGATATTTGTTCTTGATGGTGACTTTGTTCAACTGCCGATAATCTATACACATCCTCATCGAT
Organism: Nicotiana tomentosiformis; assembly: GCF_000390325.3. Lineage (NCBI taxonomy): Eukaryota > Viridiplantae > Streptophyta > Magnoliopsida > Solanales > Solanaceae > Nicotiana > Nicotiana tomentosiformis. The sequence continues at coordinate 140,463,005 of NC_090814.1, forward strand.
CCATCTTTATTCTTCACAAACAACACAGGTGCACCCGAGGGCGAGACACTAGGTCTAATGAAGCCCTTATCAAGTAAATCTTGCAACTGCTCCTTCAATTCTTTCAACTCTGGCGGGGCCATACGATATGGTGGAATGGAAATAGGCTGAGTGCCCGGAGCCAAATCAATGCATAAATCAATATCCCTGTCGGGTGGCATCCCCGGAAGGTCTGCAGGAAACACCTCTGGAAACTCACGAACAACCGGCACTGAATCTATGGAAGGAACCTCCGCACTAGAATCGCAGACATAAGCCAAATAAGCTAGACATCCCTGGGACGGCCATATGCCGAGCCTTCACATAAGAGATAACCATGTTGGCAGAATGGCCAAGATTTCCTCTCCAATCTAATCGAGGCAATCCCTGCAAGGCTAAGGTCACTGTCTTGGCGTGACAATCTAATATAGCATGATAAGGTGACAGCCAATCCATACCCAGTATGACATCAAAATCAACCATGTCGAGAAGTAGAAGATCTAAATGAGTCTCAAGACTCCCAATGGTGACCACACATGAACGATAAACACGATCTACAATAATATCATCTCCCACTAGTGTGGACACATACACAGGAGTACTCAAAGAATCACGAGGCACAACCAAATAGGAAGAAAAATAGGATGACACATAGGAGTAAGTAGATCCCGGATCAAATAGAACTGAAGCATCTCTACTGCGAACTGAAATAGTACATGTGATAACAACATCAGATGACTCAGCCTCAGGCCTGGCTGGGAAAGCATAACACCGGGGCTGGGCCCCACCAACCTAAACTACGTCCCTGGGACGGCCTCTAGCTGGCTGGTCTCCACCTCTAATGATCTGACCTCCACCTCTAACTCTCTGGCCCCTACCTCTGGCTGCCTGACCCCTGCCTCTGGCTGGTTGAGCAGGTGGTGCAGCAACTGGTGTCGGAACCATGGCACGAGAACTCTGATGCTATGAGATGGGTGTTGCCCGAGGGCAAAATCTAGCGATGTGCCTCGGATCACCACAAATATAACATAACCTCGGCTGTTGTGATTGCTGACCCTGAAACTGACCCTGTTGACTTGAATAACCACCCTGATAACTCTGGAGTGGAGGTGCACTAATAGGAGCTGGTGGTGCATCGTAGGCTAGCTGATCGGAATAATGCATCTGAGGGCCACGACCACCTGAGGCACCATGGGATGCCTGGAGCGCTGAATGAAACGACCTGGGAGGATGGCCTCTACCAAAAGTACTCCTGCCTCTAGATGAGGCACCGCTGAACTCACCGGAATGACAATGTCTCTTGTCAAACCCCTGACCTCCCTGAGTAAGAACCATTTTGACTCGTCTGGCGACATTAGCAGCCGCCTGAAAAGAAATCTCACTCCTAGTCTCCTTAGCCATCTGCAATCTGATAGGCTGAGCAAGTCCATCAATAAACCTCCTCACCCTCTCTCTCTCGGTGGGAAGTAGAAGAATAGCATGACGGGCCAAATCCACAAAATGGGTCTCATGCTGAGTAACAGTTATACTGCCCTGCTGAAGATCGGTGACGCTCCTCTCTCAATGTGATAGGCAGAAAATTCTCTATGACGAGCTGAGAGAATTGGTCCCAAGTAAGAGCAGGCGATCTAGCTGGTCTGGTTAACAAGTAATCTCTCCACCATTTCTTGGCGGAACCAGTCATCCGAAATACATCAAAATCGACCCCATTGGTCTCTACTATACCCATGTTTTGTAGAACCTCGTGGCAGCTGTCAAGATACTCCTGGGAATCCTCTAAAGGAGAACCACCGAAGTGAATAGGAAAGAGCTTGGTAAACCTGTCCAATCTCCATAAAGTCTCAGAAGACATAGCTGGCCCATCTCCGACCTGTGCCGCAATAACCGGCTGAACAAATCTGACTGGCTGAGCTGCTGGAGCCTGATATTGAGGAGCTATCTGCTCCGGAGTAGGAGTGGTAGAAGTTCGGGCTCCTCCTCCAGCCTGAGAGAGTGTTGGTGCCATGGGAAATGCGCCAGTCTGGGCCACACTCTCCATAAGGCCTACCAAATGGACCAAAGCGTCCTGAAGTACTCGGGTAGCAATGAACCCCTCCGGAACCTGAGCTGGTCCGGCAGGAACAGTCTGGGCTGGAACCTCCTCGTCAAGCTCTATATGAGGCTCCACTGCTGAGGCTGCTGCTCGGGCTCTAGGCCGAGCCCTGCCCTTGCCTCGGCTTCTGGCACGGCCTCGACCTCTGGCACGGCCTCGACCTCGACCTCTGCCCCGCGTAGGAGCTTCCACTGGAGGCTCTGGCTGCTGCTCAGCTGAGGAAGCGGTACGTGTTCTTGCCATCTGCGAGAGAATAAGAGTAGAAGAGTTCAATCAGCATTGAGAAAGAAAAATCGCACGACAGAGAAGAAAATAAGTGAAACTTGTTCCTAAACTTCATAGCCTCTGGAAGATAAGCACAGACGTCTCCGTACCGATCCTCCAGACTCTACTAATCCTGCTCGTGAATCGTTAGACCTAGGAAACCTAGTGTTCTGATACCCACTGTCACGACCTAAAATTTCCCACCGACGGGACCGTGATGACGCCTAACATTTCACTTGATAGGCAAGCCAATGTTAAAAAATTGTTAAACCAATTCCTTATTTTCATTCAGTAAATAACAATAACTAACTAAGATGAAATATAATAAGTACGGAATATTATAAAACTGTATTAATTACTACCCCGGATCTGGAGTCATAATTCACGAGCATTCTAGAATTTACTACAAGAAATAGTGTGAAATAAATACAATTGTGTGAATGAAAGAAATAGTAGAACACAAAATATAGATGGGGACTTCAAGGTTTGTGAACGCCGACAGATCTACCTTGAGTCTCCGGACAGCGGACCAATATCAAAAATCTCGATCAACCCGAGCCTGTATCAAAATCTGCACAGAGAGTGCAGAGTGCAGTATCAGTACAACCGACCCCATGTACTGGTAAGTGTCGAGCCTAACCTCGACGAAGTAGTGACGAGGCTAAGGCAAGGCACCTACAAATCAACCTGTACAATTTAACAGTGTATATACAAATAACAAAGATGAAGAACTAAACAGGAAATGTCGGGAGGGGAACATATTGAGGGGAATACAAGATAAAGACCTACAATAGAATGATCACCGGAGCAGTCAATATACCATGAATCAACAGGAATAGTAAATACCATAATGAAAAATGCACGGCCTCACCCTTCGCGCATTAACTCTCATATCATGGCATGACATCACCCTTCGTGCATTAACATTCACAATATGGCACGGTATCACCGTTCGTGCATTAAATCTCACAAAACGGCACGACATCACCCTTCGTGCATTAACACTCACAATATGGCACAACATCATCCTTCGTGCATTAACACTCTCCCTTACCATAATGCAATGCATAAATAACAACATGGAGATAGATTAACAAGTACAAACCTTACTTCAACATTTGGTTCTATAATATCAATCTCAACTTTGAAATAAAAACTCAATTATCACCAGAAAATCCGTAAACATGATAAGAACGATAAATTGAACAACACTAGTATAACACGTAGAAATTTGGCATAGGAAAGAGACAATATAAGGAAAACAGAGAAACATCGAAAACAGGTAAATTGGCAGCGCATAAGTACTCGTCACCTCATATGGAAAACAGGTAATTTGGCCGCTCACATGGATTTAACTTAGCAAGTAAGCTAAGGTTCATAATTCCCTCAAGTCAGGGTTAGACTCAACACTTACCTCGCTCCGATGGCCACTTAATTCTCAATCACAGCTTTTTGTTTGGAATTCACCTCCAAACCACTCGTATCTATTCAAAATTACTCAATAATATCAAACGTTACTGAAGGAATCAGTTATATTGCATAAATTAAATTTCCCATATTTTCTTCCAAAAAGTCGAAAAAATCGACCCCGGGCCCGCTTGGTCAAAACCCGAGGTTCGGACCAAAATCCTTTTACCCTTTCACCCCCGAGCCCGAATATGTAATTAGTTTTGGAATCCGACCTCAAATTGAAGTCTAAATCCCCAAATTCCCGAAATCCTTAGTTTCTACCCTAACCTCTAATTCTACCATGAAAACTCTAGATTTTTGGTTGACCATTCAAGAAATGTAATGGGTAATTGAAAGAAAATGGTTTAGAATCACTCACCAACAATTTGGGGAAGAAATGACTCTTGAAAAATCGCCTCTCACCATTTGGTTTTTGAGAAAAAATGAGTTTTTGGCTAAAATCCCGTTTTTGGGTTCTGTTAAGTGCTGGGCGACAGTGTTCATCACGTTTGCGAGAGCACTGTCGCATTCGCGAAGTGTATGGGCTGCCAAGCCTTCGTGTTTGTGAGACAGTGCTTGCATTCGCGTAGGCTACCCTTCCCCAATTTTCGCATTCGCGAGTCATTGCTCGCGTTCGCGATGAAGAAAAAAGTTGTCTGCCCCTCTTCAGTGCCTAACACTATGCGTTCGCGATGGGCTTGTCGCGTTCACGAAGGGTAATGCACCCATCGCTTCGCTTTGCGACCAATCCTCCGCGTTCGCGAAGCAGAAAAACCAGATTTTCAAAGTCCAAAACATCTTGTGGCCTATCCAAAACTCACCCGAGCCCTCGGGGCTCCAAATCAAACATGCACACAAGTCTAAAAATATCATACGAACTTACTCGCGCGATCAAATCGCCAAAATAACACCTAGAACTACAAATTTAGCACCAAATCAAATAAAATTCTCAAGAACACTTTAAAATTTCTATTTTCTCAACTGGACATCCGAATCACAACAAATCAACTCCGTTTCTCACCAAATTTCACAGACAGGTCTTAAATATCATAACGAACTTGTACCGGGCTCCGAAACCAAAATATGGACCCGATACTAACAATGCCAAACATCAATCAATTCTTAAAAATAATTAATTATTAGACTTTTAATTTTTATTAAAGATTCATAACTTGAGCTAGGGACCTCTGAATTCGATTCCGGGCATACGCCCAAGTCCCATAATTTGATAGGAACCCACCGGGACCGTCAAAACACGGATCCAGGCCCGTTTACCAAAAAGGTTGACCGAAGTCAACTAAAATCAACTTTTAAGGCAAAAACAATTCTTATTGTGATTAGTTTTCAACATAAAAGCTTTCCGGAAACCTGCCTGGACTGCGCACGCAAATCGAGGAGGGTAAAAATAAGATTTTTAATCCTTAAGAGCGCAGATTCGAGTTCTAAAATATGATATGACCTTTTGGGTCAACACAATATATATATATATATATATATATATATATATATATATATATATATATATATATATATATATATATAGTGGATCTCATCAGATAGATCATCATACCTCAAATCGAGAAAACTCACAGATACACTGGCTTTTTGCCAAATAATACGCACGAATCCATGAGGATATGATATAGGTAATGTCGAGGCGTATGGCCCGATCCAACAAAAATATTTAAATTGTGCACTGCCGAGGGTCGAACGGCACGAACCATAGATACATTTATTAAACTGCTGAGACGAACGGCCCGCTCCCATGAGAGTGTGGTACATAAATCCTACCGAGGTGAACGACCCGATCCCATAAGAGTGAAATACAAATTCCTGCCGAGGCGAACGACCCGATTCCGTAAGAGTGAAATACAAATTTCTGCCGAGGCGAACGGCCCGATCCCATAAGAGTAAGAAGCTTTGACGGGTCTTTGACTCACTCACGAATAAACGTGTGAGTTATAATTTCTTTAACAAAAACCTTTCAATGAAACATATATACCACGGAAACATGCCGTAAGAGGAGTAAAATTATTCGGTGACTAATCATGAACTCGTGTAGTCTCTACAATAGCAAGTCTAGTCTCAAGTAGTAATGTATAACAGAGGAATTTAATAGGCGAGAGACTGCTCAAATAGTACAGCTATAGCATGATGTGAACCTATGTCTACCCGGACAATAACATGAATGCAGCTACGTACGGTCTCTCGTCACCTCGCGCGTACGTAGCCCCCAATAACAAGTAGCACACATCAATATACAACACCTAGGGGTAATTTCCCCCTCACAAAGTTAGACAGGAGACTTACCTCGCTTCGAAATACCATAATCGGCTCCAAAGCCTCTCTAACACCTCAAACCGATGCTCGTCACTCCACTCTAGTCAATTAAGATGCAACCCAATCAAAATGTACTCTAATACTCATAATTAATCAATTTATAACAATTTCCAACTCCGCTCGAAAAATCGGTAAAGCAATCCCCGGGCCCACGTGCCCGGATTACGAAAATGTTTAAAGACAAACACTACCCATAGCACTAAGAATTCAAATATATAATTTATTCTCAATTTCATGCCCAAATTCGTGATCCAAATCCAAGAATACCAATTTCTAGGATTTTCTTCAAAATCTCAAATTTCTAAAAATTTTCATGCTTGCGTCCATGTATAAATCTTGTATTTAACTCACAATACACAGGAATCACTTATCTTGACATACATGATGAAAATACCTACTTGAAGCTCTCCAAAATCGCCCCAACCAAGTGAAAAATGAGAGAAGAAGAGCCAAATCCCACTCTAAAAATGATTCTACCCAACGATTTTTCGCACCTGCGGTGCCTTGGCGGCATCTGCGGTCCCGCACCTGCGACAAAATCCTTGCAGGTGCGCATTTCCCTTACCTGGCCAAGCTCCACATCTGGGGACAAAAGGGACCGCTTCTGCGAACCCATCCTTTACTTCGACAACTGCTCTCGCACCTGCGGTCACGCAGGTGCGCCAAAACTTCCGCACTTGCAGTGGATGGGCTGCCCTCACTCTTTCGCTTCTACGGCTCGTAGCTCGCACCTGTGGATGGCCAATCGCAGGTGCAATTATGACAGCAACTGGGAGCTTCAGTTGTTGCTCCCAATTTCCAACTTGGTCTGAGCCTCGTCCGATTGCCACTCAGGGCCCGCAGGGCCCTGCCCAAACATACCAACAAGTTTGGAATCATAAAACGGACTCGCTTGAACCCTCAGAATGCCCAAAACAACATTAAAACTAAGAATTGCACCCCAATTCAAGCTTAATGAAATTTAGAATTTCATTCGATGTCAAAGCCTTTCGAATCACGTCCGATTGATCTCAAATTTCGCACACAAGTCACATTCGACATTACGGACTTACTCCAACTTTCAGAATCGGAATCCGACCCCCGATATCACAAAGTCCACTCCCGGTCAAACTTCTCAGAAACCTTCGAATTTCTAACTTTTGCCAAATGACCTACGGATCTCCAAATCCACCTCCGGACGCGCTCCCAATACCAGAATCACCGTATGGAGCTATTCCCAGACTCAGAATCCCAAACGGACATCGATAACATTGCAATACACCTCAACCTAATTTTTATGAAATTCTTCCAAAATGCCAACTTCCACAATAGGCGCCGAAACACTCTCAAGTCATCCAAAACCCGATCCGGACATACGCCCAAGTCCAAAATCATCATACAAACCTGTTGGAACCTTCCAATCCTGATTCCGAGGTCGTTTAGACAAATCTCAAACCTTAGTCAGATTCCTCCAACTTAAAGTATCCGAAATGAGAGTTTTCTTTCCAAATCAACTCCGAACTTCCTGAAATTCAATTCCGACCACATGCACAAATCATAATACCTGATGTGAGACTACTCATGGACTCAGACTACCGAACGACGTGCTAGGGCTCAAAACAATCAGTCGGCTCGTTACATTCTCTCCCACTGAAACATACGTTCATCCTCGAACATGCTAAGAACTGTTTTGGAGTTGTCTGAAATTACTATTTAACACCTCGTGCACCTACCCATCCTACCACAACCCAGCTGAGCACATTAGCTCAAGCAAATCTGAAGATCCTCCCCTTTATTTAGGCAAATAAGCCTTAGAGCCAAATTCCAACGTCCAAAATTCTCTACTAGGCCTGCTTCCAACATACGAACACCGTTTCAATCACTACACGATGCAGCAATACATGATTGCATACCTTTACTGAATTCATACCATGCACCGTGTAACTCACATGACCATAATAACATCCTCTGACAATGATAGTCGAAATCCCATGAATCTGATGCCCACAACGCATCTCACGAAGCATATAAGTCTCGTTTCAACTCTTGCAATACTGCCACAACAGAAAGGATGTGTAGAACTCATAACCACCTGCCGAATCACAATTTATGGAGTCTCCTCTTCCGAAAAGAACCATTACCTTATTCTGGACTGAATAACAATATGTACTCTTTAATATGCTTCATATAAACCTGATCGCACTGATCCCAAGTCCAATAATCTCGTCTCACCCAGTATAAGCTGCTCAGGCAATAAGCCACCTCAGACATTGCCAAAAGTCTCATATGATGCCACAATGTGCCAACAAGCTACAACCTCGAATGTGATACATAAGGAAACGAACTATGGAAAGAACTACTCAACCTGCGTAGCTAATTTAAACAACCGAAAAGATGTTATGAACCTTCCTCAGAAAATGAGAAGCAAAACACACAATAATACATATGGGAAACTGTACTCAATATCACATTGTTGCGGCGTGCAACCCGATCCACACATGATACCGTTGCGGCGTGCAACCCGATCCAACCATAATACCCGTGGCGGCGTGCCACCCGATCCAATCAACATATATGTGGCGGCGTGCTACCCGATCCAACCATATACCTGTGGCGGTGTGACACCCAATCCACATATAATAATCTAAAGAAAACACACATCGAGTCGTAACGCTTATACTCACGAAATGCCCGAATATCAACCATAAGCACACCAAGTGCATAATACAAATCCTGGGGAGAAGGGTAGCATCATACGCTATAAAACTCAAGCACGACTAAGGTTCGATATATGATCTGTATCTCGAGAGCCATCCTGCTCACATAATACCACAAACTATACGTGATCTCAATACGAGTGTGAATAATCAAACCATCTCACAACCCACCTGGCATAATATAGATTACACGGAATAGCTGATGACAGAAATAATATCCAAGGCCCGAAGACCCCTCCGAAAACAATGCTATGCTGAGATGAGCACATCCGGCATGATATAGAGCCCACATTCACATTTAGATCCATCCACGGATCTCAAACCGATTCTGATCATACCATGCTTGGCTAAATAGCCTCTCAAGGACCCACAATGACCTATTCATGACACATAAGAACAACCATCAAATCCAGAACAAACTTCCACATTCCACAACTAAATGAACCGAGCGCCCTTCAGGCATAAATTCTCACATTATCGATAATACCATAATCTCCATACTTGGTTTTAAATCTTTAATCAATCAAATGACTACATGTCACACTTATACAATCTTCCCGTGGGATACATTCGCATGACCTTTCACACCAGTTAACAAGTCTGCACATCCATACCACCGGTCACACTAATGCTGTAAAGCAAATCGAAAAGCTGCAAATCAGTACACAAAGCCTCTTACACAGGACACCGATCTCAGGTGACGCTAAGGACAATACTGGCTTACTCTAAACATCTGAATTATTCCCTGCTTATCCTAGCTCATGACATTCTTGTCAACACCGAACCGCAACCTTGATCCTCAGCTTCCAATTTCCCCTGCCGCACACTGCACCTAACATGCCAATACGTGAGAGTACCAGAATTCCACCCACTAATAGGATAAACACTTCACTATATAGAAACCTTTTATTTACGTATTTCAGGAGAACCATTGCAACACGTGAATGAATTCACATAACTGCAGAAAATACAAACCTCAAGTAGTGGTCTAAATCACTGTAACTCTTCCGGGATCCATCTACACATAACATGCCATAATACTCGAATGCCTCCGAATAAAATCAATTACGGCGGCCGTCAAGCCTCGCACGTACCGCCACAAATCACATGTATACTTAACACGCTGAAGGAACTGATCATTGCCACCATCATGCCAACTTAACCATTGCTAACAGATCCGACTTCTTCTAATTTACTCTGGACTTTCCTTAGGAATAATAATAATAGATCTATTCAAAACATCATGAACCCAAATCCTCACTCATCCTGAGTGACCTTATTTCACGAGACCATGTTGTCTCCAAAACCTACGAACTATCTCATACCCTCCTTATGAGTATATATTTGCATATTCAACTGGTACACCCATTCTGAAAATACCTCTATGAATCCGAAGTTATTTTCTCCCATTCCTCAAATGCCATACTGTAGACCGAAGATAATGTAGAACACTCCAAGCCACCTTTTCATAATCCACTGCAAAAGCTCAAATACTTAACCATACTACAAGCTCGAAATCCTTAGGTGTCGCACTTTAATTTTGAACCTACTAGGACCATTGTTGAGAGTCACCCACTCTGACTTGTCCCCGAATATAATCAAACTCCAAGGACCTACTAGCACATGAACACCCTCTCAAAGAAGCAACCGGTTGAATTCCTTTCCTTATATATCACATCCATACGAAGCATAGACTCTGAGTCTCCCTAAAACCTGAACATGAACCGATAAGGACAAAGATAGCACACATTCCTCACATCCTTTGCTCAAATTATCACTGATGTTTTCTTTCCTTAGTCGTAATGACCCACCAATACACCGATAACCAAACACCGCACAAGTTGACAACTACGCAATCCAATCATAGACGGTAGGGCTCTCCCACTTAGCTTGAAGCTACAATTACATAACCCTGAGACTTGCCAAGGTTCCTTCTTCCCTATTGACATCAGCTAAAAGTCCAACAACGCATTCCAAACTCAAAGTCATGTTGCATCCAAATAAAATCCATGGTCCTAGTCACTGCCATCACGATTCCCAAATTGCTCTAAGCTTCCCTCAAGGCATATGGATATCCTACCATAGAACCCATATGCTACTCTGCCACTCTCCCACTTTGGTCAAACCCTCTCCTTTAAGCAATTCCTCGACTTCTACTTTTCACACTTGATCTCCTAACAATTCAACCACCGCAAGACACCTCCCACATGTCCTTCCTCGTTCTTCGCTGCCCAATTGTTGCTCCAAACCCGAATCCATTTATGTAACATCCGATCACATGAGTCGCCATAAACTCTAAGCCTCTTAGAAGATCATCTTTCTCGAGCCATCAATACTAGAAGTACCAATTTGATTCCAAAATCGCTACACTCCGTTATCTCTGACAACCGCATCTCAGGCACCATTTCACAACACTCCGCCCCAAAGGCGATTGGAATAAGGCCATAACACCGGTGAACTTAACACATTCAATCAAGGACGACGACACCACCTCTCGGATGAAGATTCCACCACACTTGAAAATACCAAGTCTCATTACTCCATCAATCCAACCTGAACATTCTTAGTCTAATTTCCTTTCCCCCCGCTGGAGATAAAACACTGAACCTCTGAATCACGCATTGAGAAAAGAAAAAAAAACCTCCTTTCAATTCATTCACTGCCCCTACACGTAGACAAGTATCCTACCATTACTTTAATATTGTGCGATAACAACTCATGAACGTCATAGCAGTTGGTGCATAGCCCCAAAACCATCAGAAATACAGCTACTGAGCTGAGATGACAGAAAATCCTTAAACAAGGCGACGACATTAGTCCAATCGAATACGCTGGGAGAAACATCCTGCTCTACATTAGTAGTGCCATTAAAATTCCTCGATTCCAAATTTATAACAAGCTCTTCACGTCACATAAGATTGAATAGGAAGAAAATAAAGGCATAAGCCTCAAAGGAATCAAATCGCACGATGAGGAATCAAGAAGGGAAGTGCTCCTAACAGTCCTGCAACAAAATCCTCGCAGGTGCGCATTTTCCTTACCTGGCCAAGCTCCGCATCTGCGGACAAAAGGGATCGCTTCTGCGACCACTGCTCTCGTACCTGCGGTCACGCAGGTGCACCAAAACTTCCGCACCTGCAGTGGATGGGCTGCCCTCACTCTTTCGCTTCTGCGGATCGTATCTCGCACCTGCGGCTGGCCAAGAGAAAGTACGATTATGACAACAACTGGGAGCTTCAGCTGGTGCTCCCAAATTCCAACTTGGTCCGAGCCTCGTTCGATTGCCACTAGGGGCCCCCGAGGCCCTGCCCGAATATACCAGCAAGTTTGGAATCATAAACCGGACTCGCTCGAACCCTCGGAACACCCGAAACAACATTAAACCTAAGAATCACACCCCAATTCAAGCTTAATGAACTTTAGAACTTCAAACTTCTACATTTGATGACAAAACCTTTCAAATCGCGTCCGATTGACCTCAAATTTTGCACACAAATCACATTCGATATTACGGACTTACTCCAACTTCCGAAATCGGAATCCGACCCCGATATCACAAAGTCCACTTCCTATCAAACTTCTTAGAAACCTTTGAATTTCTAACTTTCGCCAAATGACCCCGAAATGAACTACAGACCTCCAAATCCACTTCCGGACGCGCTCCTGTTACCAGAATCACCGTACGAAGCTATTCCTAGACTCGAAATCCCAAACGGACATCGATAATATTGAAATACACCTCAACCCAATTTTATGAAATTCTTTCAAAATTCCTACTTCCACAATAGGCGGCGAAATGCTCCCGGATCATCCAAAACATGATCGGGACATACGCCCAAGTCCAAAATAATCATACGAACTCGTTGGAACCTTCCAATCTTGATTCCGTGGTCGTTTACTCAAAAATCAAACCTTAGTCAGATTCTTCCAACTTAAAGTTTCCGAAATAAGAGTTTTCTTTCCAAATAAACTCCGGACTTCTCGAAATTCAATTCTGACCACGCGCACAAATCATAATACCTGATGTGAGAGTACTCATGGCCTCAGACTGTCGAACGACGTGCTAGGTCTCAAAACGACCGGTCGGGTCGTTACAAAACATTGGAGTATGTGATTCTAACTTGTATTTGGTCAATATACACGAATATATCATTGTTTTCATCATTTAATTAGTATTTTGAGATGAAAATTTGGGAAAAATTTTAGAAATCTCATAAAACGAATTTTTGAGATTTTGGTGTCGATTCAGAGTCGGATTTGAGTGAAACTAGTATGGTTGGACTCGTAATTAAATGAGTTATCGTATTTTATGAGTTTCGTCGGATTCCGAGACGTGGGCCCCACAGGCAATTTTTGAATTAAATTTCGGATTTTGTTAGAAAATTTATATTTTCATATGGAATTTATTCCTATAATTTGTATTGATTGAATCGAATTAATTATGACTAGATTCGAGCTGATCGGTGTCGAAAAATAGAGAAAAAGGCATGCTACTTGACTGATTGAGCGTGGTTTGAGGTAAGTGACTTCTCTAACCTTGTGTGGGGGAAATTTCCCTTAGGATTGTTATTGATATGAAAATGTTGATGTGTTGAAAGTCGTGTACATGAGGTGACGAGTGTGTACATGAGCTAAATGTGGAAGATTATATCTTTAAATTGTGTAGATCACTATTGCATATTAATTAAATTATTTTATTCTGTTATATTCATCATCATTAATATATTTTCGTATTTTAAATTTGTCTGACTTGTTCCTGCTAAGTGTTTTACCTGTTTAGTTGAAACTCTGTTTCATTTGTTCTGTGCATTACTTGAAGGATGGATTTCTTAATTTAAATATTATTAAAAATAAAGTATTTTACATTTAAAAAATTGATATTTAGACAAGGTGTTAAATTTGTGAAATATTATTTTTGCTGAATATTTTGTGAGACTTTCGTACTCATTGTGATGGAGCCGTGAGCTCTTTATTATGGAAAATATTATTGTTGATTTATTTTGGCATGAGCCGTGAGCTCTTTATTGTGGGAAAATATTGTTGTTGATTTATTTTGGCAAGTTGAAATATTTGGACACTTGAGGTGCAAATTGTGAGATATTGATACGCATGCGGTGGTATAAGGTCTGGGTGTTGAAATACATGCGGTGAGATAAAGGTAGCTTGATACGCGTGGCTAGTGGGGGAACTACTAAAAATCATGCGGTGTGATAAGGGTAGCTAAAATACGGGATGCTATTTTCGGGAAAAATGTTTTCTTTAAAATTTAATGTGAAGGCTCCCGCAGTGATATAAGGAAATGAGATATTGTGAATTTATTTATGATCTAGGACTACGAGACGGTACCTCGGGAGTGCCCTTGTTGATATTTCCTTATGGTTGCATCGTCTTTGGTTATTTTTGGTGTTTTCCTTAAAGTTGTAAATTTATGTTTTCCTTCCGCGAGGTGTTAATTGCCCTTATTCTGTGTAGTCAAATTGTGAGATACTACTTACTTGATTTATCTCCATTGTCATTATTGTTATTATATTGTTAAACTTTTCTCCCTGTCTTTTATTATTCTAGTAGGCCTGACCTGACCTCGTCACTACTCTACCGAGGTTAGGCTTGGCACTTACTGGGTACCGTTGTGGTGTACTCATACTATACTTCTGCACATCTTTTTGTGCAGATCCAGGTATATCTTATCAGACCAGGCATCAGTGAATTAGCCGTACGAGGAGACTTCTAGGTATATCTACCAGCGTCCGCAGACTCCGAAGTCCCCTTCTAATCTTATTATGTTGCTTCCTTATTTTCTTTAGACTCTGATATATAGAGATATTGAGGATAAATTCTTAGAAGCTTGTGCCTTATTTCTACCTGGTTTTGGGAGTTGTAATTATGTGAATTTGCAGATTTATTTATTTTAGATTACTATTGTTATTCCACATTGATAGGCTTACCTAGTCTTAAAGACTAGGTGCCATCACAATATCCTACGGAGGGAATTTGGGGTCGTGCCACATTCTCTTATTGTCACGACCCAAAATTCATTGTAGATCGTGATGGCGTCTAACGCCGCCGTCAGGCAGGCCAACGGTAAAAAAAATATCTTTTTATTTTTAGATTCGAAATTCTTCATTTTTATCTCCTTTACTATTCAATTACCCATTTTTATTACCTTTGAAATCAAAATTTCTGTTAACTAATAAGTATAAAATAGGATTTACAGAGTGAAACAATGATAGTTATGTGAACTACCGTACCAAACATCCAGTAGGAACCCCCAAAATCCAATGTCACAAGTGTATGAGCATCAACTAGGAAAAAGATGATAAATACAATATCTGTCTGGAATACAATTTAGACAGAAGTATATAAATAACTTTGATGGAGACTCTGTAGCTGCGGATTCGTAGCATGGAATGCAGTTCACCGTAAGTCCCCGCAATAACTGCGCCTCTGCGCCCAAAATATCACTAGACATACATGTACCTGCACAAAAATCTGCAGCAAGTGTAGTATGAGTACGTTAACAACGTGTGCTCAGTAAGTATCAAGTCTAATCTTGAAGAAGTAGTGACGAGAGGTCGACTTTGACGCTCACTATGGGTTAATAATATTAAAATAGAAATATTTAAGTAGACATGGTTTATGTGAATAACAATAATTTTTCTTAACAAGCGGGAATAAATAATTCTTTCAAATTTAATAATTTCCCATTTAATAAATTATCTTCACAAGCTGCAATAGGATGCCAAGGTATCGTGTAATTATTATTATTAAGCACGATTTATGCCGAGGTCGTACGAACCGATCCAGAGTGTCGTGTACATTGCCGAGGGACGTGCGGTATGATCCATAGATGCGTCTATACTGCCGAGGCATTCGGCCCGCTACACAAGAAAGGAGGACATTTTCTTATGAACCTCCAGAATGAGAAGTTATAAAAAGGCTGACACATAAAGATGTACATTTCTGTTAGTAGTCAAGTAATTTGCACAAAAATTCAAGTATGCGAAATTCGATCTTTTACTCTTTCCTCTAACAATTTTCAATATAATTCCAGTACTTTAATTAAATAAAGGATGCAATTATTACAAGTAATTCATGATTTGAGTCCTAAACTACCTAAACATAGCATAATTAGTAGCTATGTATGGACTCTCGTCACTTCGTGCGTACGTAGCCCCCACAATTAGCAGCACATATGAGTTTAAATCACCTATGGTGTAAATTCCCTCTTACAAGGTTAGACAAGAGACTTACCTCGCTCTGAAACTCCATAGCCGGCTCCAACGCCACTCTAACACGTCAAATCGATGCTTGTCGATCCAAAACTATGCAAACAAGGTGCAAACCAATCAAAATGTGTTATAATACCCATAACTCATCAATTTAAACAATTTCCAACTTCGCTCGAAAAGTCGGAAAAATTCACCCTCTGGCCTATGTGCACGGATTCCAAAATGTTTTGGAGATAAACTTTGCCCATAACACCACGAACTCAAATATATCATTTATTCCAAATTCCATGTCCAATTTCGTGGTCAAAATCCAAAAATACCAATTTCTAGGCTTTTCTTCAAAATCCCAAATTCCTACTAATTTCTATGTTTAAATCCATATATAAACCAAGTACTTAACTTGCAATAGGTGGAAATCACTTACCTTGCATTAGATGGTGAAAATACTCTCTTGAAGAGCTCCAAAAATCGCCCAAGCCGTGTTGAAAATGGGTGAAAATGAACCCAAATACCGTTTTTAAAACATTCTACCCAACACAGTCGCCCCTTCTTCGCGTTCGTGACCAATGCCTCGCATTCGCGAAGGCCAAATGTCTCTGCCCCAAAATTCCTCTTCGCGTTCGCGACCACCTCGTCGCGTTCGCGAAGCCTTCTGATCACTACCCTCCGCGTTCGCAGTCCATTAGCCGCCTTCGCGAAGGCCTACTGCTCTAGGCCCCGTTCATCATTGCGTTCGCATCCTCACGAACGCGTTAGCGATGGCCAGCTGACCTTGCTCCTTTGCGTTTGTGTTCGTGAAGGCCAAGCGACTGGCCCACTGCATTCACATAGGTTCCTCAAGCACCCCTCCGTGTTCGCGAGACCTTCTTCACGTTTGCGAAACACAAGATAGCAGCCACCATTCTCCTTCTTCGCGAACGCGGGACTCACTTCGCGTTCACGAAGAACAAAATCAGAACCAGCAAACCAGCAACAACTTTTAATCCAAATTCGATCCGAAACCACCCCGAAATACACCCGAGGCCCCCGGGACCCCGTCCATTCATACCAACAATACCAAATCCAAAGGAAATTTTTTCCACACAAGGTTAGGCAAGCCACTTACCTCGAACCAAGCTCAATCAATCGGTAACAATACCTTTTCCACGAATATCTGACTCCGAATGGCCCAAATCTAGCCAAAATCAATTACATATCATAAATACAACTATAAGAAATTAATCTAATTAATGAAATCAAAGCTAAAGCAAGAATTTAAAAAATTGCCCCAAAAGGTCGACCCGGGCCCACATCTCGGAATTGAGTAAAAGTAATAAAATATGAACACTCATTCACTCACGAGCTCATTCGTACCAAAATTATCCAAATCCGATATCAAAATCCCAATCAAAACTCAAAACGTATTTGAAGAACCTTTCAACTTTTTCCCAAATTTCTCAACCAAATTCCTTAATTAAATGATGAATTCAACTATAGATTAGTGGAATATAACCATAAACGAGTTAAGAATCATTACCCCAAAGTTCTCTCTGAAAAATTCTTGAATTATCGCCTCAATCCGAGCTCTCAAAGACCCAAAATGCAAATGAGATCAAACCCTCGAAATTTACCCTTTTCTGCCCAGCGATTCCGCATCTGCAGACTACCAGTCGCACATGTGGAATTTTCATCGCAGTTGTGGAGATGGCTTAAGGTCCAAATATCCGCTTCTGCGGACCAGGGCGTGCACCTGCCGGCCCGCTTCTGCGGATGACCTTCCGCATCTGCGACTATGCCCAGGCCGCCCCTTTTCGCTCCCCGGTCAGTCCTTCGCATCTGCGGATGCGCAGATGCGGCTCCCATTTCGCACCTGCGCTCACAGACCAAGCTTGACCAAATCGCACATGTGCTCCTCCTTCCGTATGTGCGATCCCGTACCTGCGGTCTCCCCTCTGCAGGTGCGAAAACACCAGAAATCAGAAAATCTTCAGCAACTAGCCTAAGTCCAAATTCAATCCGTTAAGTATTCGAAACACACCCGAGGCCCCCGGGACCTCAACCAAATATACCAACCAGTCCTAAAACACCATACGAACTTAGTCGAGCCCTCGAATCATATCAAACAATGCTAAAAATATGAATCACCCTCCAATTCAAACTTAATGAACTTGAAACTTCAAACTTCTAAAACTGATGCCGAAACCTATCAAACCACGTCCGATTGACTTCAAATTTTGCACACAAATCATATTCGACATTACGGACCTACTCCAACTTCCGAAATCAGAATTCGACCCTGATATCAAAAAGTCCACTTCCGGTCGAACTTCCCAAAAAATTCAACTTTCGCCATTTCAAGCCTAATTTAGCTATAGGCCTCCAAAACACAATCCGAACACTCTCCTAAGTTCAAAATCACCCAACGGAGCTAACGGAACCGACGAAACTCCATTCCGTAGTCGTCTTCACACAGTTCCTACTTCGGTCAAAATTCGAAGACTTAAGCTTCCGTTTTAGGGACTAAGTGTCCCAATTCACTCCGAAACCACAGCAAAACCTCCCGGCAAGTCACATAAGCAGAAAAAAGATACGGGGGAAGCAATAAATAGGGATCGGGGCTAATACACTCAAAACGACCGACCGGATCATTACACTACTATTTCAACTTCAATTTGAAATAGAAAACTTGGCATTGAAAAATTAATTTGAGGAATAATTAAAGTAAAATAATGATTTTCTCACATAAGTTTAATTATTTTTAAAGTAAAAAATATGTCCAAACGAACTCATTTTTTCAACTTCACTTTTGAATACTCATCTTTTAAGGTCAACCAAATATTTTCCAAACGATAACATTTGGTCAAGGAACACTCTTTTATTCTTTTTTGGCTTGTTTCCTTGGAAAAAGTAAAGTGGGGCATATTCAACTCTATAAAAAAAAGTTCCCTTCCATTGATATATACGGATCACCTACCCTTCAATATTGTGAGGGACTACAGGGCCGGCGGTGAAGCCGCATTCTGTTCCGCTCCTTGCTTGTGGATTATTTTTAACTAGTAAATTTGTTCGCGCTTCGCGCGAACATAAAAATAATTAAAATAT
Organism: Nicotiana tomentosiformis; assembly: GCF_000390325.3. NCBI lineage: Eukaryota > Viridiplantae > Streptophyta > Magnoliopsida > Solanales > Solanaceae > Nicotiana > Nicotiana tomentosiformis. The sequence continues at coordinate 140,482,174 of NC_090814.1, forward strand.
ATCTAAATAATTAATGGCATAAGAAAAAAATTCAACCTTTGCTTATCAAAAATTTCTTCATGATTCTACAACGAACTATTATAATGGGTAAATGACCTATTAGAAGTGGTAATACTACATTAACTGTGAAAGTCTTTTATCGTTGTCAGTAAATAACAGCTAAGATTCCATCTTTTTTCATATTACTATAATATGAGTACTATTTAAGAAGCGAAAAAATATTTTTAAATAACAATTTCAAAATAAATAAAAAAAATGTAAACGCATATATTGTTATGTACTATGTTTGACAAATTTCACGCAAACTTACCGAGACTAAGCAAGGAAGAAAGAGAAAAGAATTATGAAAAATAATAAATTAAGCAAGGACGAAAGAGAAAAGAATTATGAAAAATAATAAATTCATCATTTGTCTTCTGTAAAAAATGAAAAAGAAAAAAGCAAAAAGAAAAGGAGATTATAAGAAAAACTGTTACATGTGTTGCTCGTTCTTCCGCTTAGACTAATAGCCTGTTTGGCCAAGCTTCTCAAGAGCCAAAAGTATTTTTTTTTTTCAAAAAGCACTTTTTTTTTTCCTAACTTGAGATGTTTGACCAAGTTTTTTTGAGTAAGAAAAAGTGCTTTTAGGAAGAAGCAGAAGCAGTTTCTGAGAAGCAGAAAAAAGTAGCTTCTTCCCAGAAACAGAAGTAGAAGCAGTTTTGACTTTTCTTCTTACCAACAATACCCTTAACAAAATATAGTATATACCAAAATAACCGTTAAACCTAATACTTAGGATATTAATGTATAAATATTTCTTATTATTTTTAGGATAACTTTCTAATATATAGTGACTTTAGGGGCGAATGATTTTATATTTGTTGAATTATTTTTAATATATTTAACTTATATTAAAAGAATTAAGTACTTTTAAATTTTATTTTAATATTTTACTTAAATAAAATTAAAAGATTTAATTATTGCATGTAATAACAAATTTTTGAGATTATTTATTTACTAATAATATTAACTATTAAGTAAATCTATTCATGTCCTTATTCGTAATTTGATACTTAAAAGCATTTTCTGAAAAGTTTGGCCAAACACAAATTATTGCTCAAAAGTACTTTTCAGAGTGATTAGCCAAACACAAACTGATTCTCTCCAAAAATACTATTTTTAAAAGCACTTTTAAAAAAAATATTTCTCAAAATAAGTTAATTTCTCCAACTTGGCCAAACATGCTATAACTATGGCTTCACCATTCTCAACTTCTACCTCATGTTCTGTATCCAACAACCTTTTGCTAATATATTTATGATTCAAATGTTGGTCCTACTGAATTCATGATATATACGGGTAAAATCGAGCTCGGTGTTCGATCGAACTTAAGAAATGGAGGGCCAAGGTCGGTACATCTATAATAGGGTAAAAATCGAAGTCTGAGGTTCGATCTGACATCCAACATGGTCAGCCGAAGGCGGAATATAATATCTAAGATCATATTTTCCAAAGCATCATCAAAACTAACCATCGGGATTATCAGATTTGCCCTCGAGTCTATCGAAGGCGTAACCGGTCATGTTTCTAACGGTCTCGAAGAAAGTTTTGCCAACTCATCCGACAAGGGTCCGTGATTCTTGCCATTAACCAATCATTATGGCAGAAATTACCGAATTAGTCAAAAAGGGGACCAACGGTCTTCAAAATCAAGGACTTATATTTTTTATAGTACAATTAAATAATACCCTAAAGGGTAGGTCTCCCTCAATATATAAAGGGGACTTGACAATCCATGAAGGACATTGTAACATACGCTCATAAGCAATACATTTTCCAAGGTCCTACTCTTTGATATTTTTCTGTCAATAAAAGTGTATTCAACTCAAGGGTGACTGGCATTCTTTAATTGAAATCATCCAATTCTTGTGATTTGCAGTTATTTTATCGCTATTTATTTTAATTATAATCTAATTTATCGCTTTGTATGAAGTTAATCCACATGTCCTTATAACCACTAACAAATTCTATTGTTATCCGATTTTGAGGGTAAACAGTTTGGCGCCCACTGTGGGGCTAAGGATAATAGTGGTTATTTAATACAAATCTTCATAACACATACTACTTTACCCTTGCTCTTTAAAGTATCTGTTAAGACCCAAAATCCTTGAAAGGTCGTGATGGCGCCGGACACTACTGTCAAGCAAGCCAACACCAATAATTATTAAATTCTCATTTTAATAATTCTAAAATCGTAAATTTCCTTCAATTAAATAATAAATGATGAACTTTATAGAGTAAATAATAATGTTTTTCGCAAATTTCAATACTGAATAATCCCATAATCATCCCAGAACTCAGTGTCACAAGAGCATGAGCATTTACTATGAGCTGGTGCATCAATAACTGGAATCAGATCCTGATTTGGGACAATTGGCAGGTCTACACCCCAGCTGCTGTGCGGGCTGCACCTCTGCCCCTACCGCGGCCTCTACTGTGACCTCTGCCTCTCACGGCCCTGGTTGGTGGTACTGGTGGCTGGTCCTTCTGATCGGTAGCACGAGTCCTCACCATCTGTGAGAGAATGAAACAACATGTGTTTAATTACCAGAATAAACAGATTCACACAACAAGAATCCAAGAATGTGAAATTTTCCTAAGGGTTTTGCAGCCTCTCGAAGATAAGTACAGACATCTCTGTACCGATCCGCAAGACTCTACTAACCCGCTCATGACTCGTGAGACCTATGTAACCTAGGCTCTGATACCAACTTGTCACGACCCCAAAACCTAACGTATCATGATGGCACCTATTGGTGGTACTAGGCAAGCCGACCTTCCCAAAAAAATACTTCCAAACTAAATATAAAAGTAAAGTAAAGCCTTCCATATCAGGCATTTTTCATAAAATCAAAGTTAAACTCAAATTTGGAACAAAGTGCGGAAAAACAAGCCCCAAACATCGGGGTGTCACCAAGTCATGAGCGTCTAAGTACTTAAAACTATTACAGCCAATGTCTAAATATCAGTACAAAACAGAGAGAAATGTGGAAGAAGTAACAAGGTCCTGCGGGCGCTGGCAGCTACCTTGCAGTCTTCGAAACCTAAACAGGCCTGGACTCAACAATCTTCGTGCTCAGACACACCTGGATTTGCACATGTAGTGCAGGGTGTATTATGAGTACAACCAACTCAACAAGTAACAGAAATAAATAAGGAATTGAGAAGTAGTGACAATCTATACAGAACAATTCAGTTGATAATTTTCACAATTAAGAGTAAACATAATAAAAGATCAGTTGCATAATTACCAATTCCAGCCAGACAATTATTAGCTAAATGCAGTAACAAAGTGAAATAGATGAAACCTCACAGACACTGTCACTCAAACCCTCAATAACTCGACACTCAACTCTCAGCCCTCAATGCACACACTCAATAGGTACCTGCGCTCACTGGGGGTGTTCAAACTCATGAGGGGCTCCTACAGCCCAAGCTCTATAATCCGCACGGATAACTCATGTGTTATAATATCATATCTAGATCCGCACGGAAAACTCACGTGCCATATTATAAATATAAGGGTCCGCACGGACAACTCACGTGCCATAGAACAATACCTCACAACCAGGCCCTCGGCCTTACTCAGTCATGAACCTCTCTAGTCTCAAAGCTCTCAATAAAGAAAGGAAAAACAACCCAAATCAAAGTGTTACAGTATATCACCAGAGAAAATAGCAGAGACTGAGATAAATATGTACAAGAATCACTATGACTGAATATAACTACTAGGAGCAGGAATATAGCCTAAGCATGATTTCTAACATGAAAGGCAGTCAAGTTCTAGTAGACAGGAATGCATAAAAACACAAATAAAGGCTATTAGACTTCACAGTCTCCCGGGACGGACCAAGTCTCAATCCCTCACGGCATATATCCACATGCCCGTTACCTAGCATGGGTGCCACCTCCAAACAGTCACATTATACTAAACTCCGGGTTTCATACCCTCAAGACCAGATTTAAAACTGTTACTTACCTCAACAGTGTAGAACTCCTACTCCGTAATGCTCTTTCCTATCGAACCGGCCTCCAAATGACCCGAATCTAGCAACAAGCAATAAAATACGGTCAATATGAGCTAAAGGAATGAATCCTACAAGGAAAATACCAATTTATAGGCCAAAACCCAAAAGCCCATTCACTCACGAGTCTACCCATAATAAATTCTTCAAAATCCGACCTCATTTGGTTCCTCCAATCCCCAATTGCTCTCTCCTAAATCCCAAGCCCTAACCCCTTATTTCACTCCAAAAATCCTACTAATTAGGTGAGAAATTAACGGGAAAACACCATAGCTAATGATAATAGAGCTCAAGCAACTTATGCCAGTGAATACCCTTGAATCCCCTTCAAAAAGCGCTCTAAAAGCTCCAAGGTCCGACTTGAAAATGGTGGAAATGAACAAATATTCGCGAAGTCTTCTATTTTGGTTCTGCCCAGGCTTTTCGCACCTGCAACTCCAAAATGCGCACCTGCGGAGCCGCTTTTACGCACAAATCTCTGCATCTGCGTAAAATTACTTAAGTGCCCATCTCTAGACCTGCACTCCCTATCCGCTTCTGCAAGCTCGCAGGTGCAGAAAAGACCTCGCACCTGCAGCCACTGCCAATCCTCCTCACTTCAGCATCTGCGACTCAGCCTTGCATATGCGGGCTCACAGATGCGACCTATCTTATACACTTGCAGTTCTAGCCCAGGTCCTCTATGTCCGCATCTGCAGCTCACCAAGCGCACCAGTGACCTCGCACCTGCTACTCCCACTCCGCAGGTGCGGAAAAACACAAGCAGCAACAGTTCAGCTGCATTTCCAAATTCCAAACCTCCCGTTAGCCATCCGGAATCACCCCGGGCCCATCGGGACCTCAACCATACCGACAAGTCATATATCAACATACGAACTTAGTCGAGCCTTCAAATAACTCAAAACAACATCAAAATACCAAATTACCCCCGGATTCAAGCCTAAAACTTCTAAACTTCTAAATTGCGCAAATGACGCCGAAACCTACCAAACCTCACCCGAATGACCTCAAATTTTACACACATGCCAAAAATGACACCATGAACCTACTCCAACTTCCGGAAATCCATTCTAACCCTGATATCAAATTTTCTACTGCCAACCGAAATCGCCAAATTTCCAACTTTTACCAATTCAAGCCTAATTCCACTACGGACCTTCAAATCACATTCCGGATGCGCTCCTAAGTCCAAAATCAGCTAACGAAGTTAATGGAACCATCAGAATTCAAACCTGAGACCGTTTACACACAAGTCAACATCCGGTTGGCTTTTTCAACTTAAGGTTCTAAATAAGAGACTAAGTGTCTCAATTCACTCCGAAACCATTCCGGACCCGGACCAATTAACCCGATACATCATAATATAGCTGAAAAGCATAAAAGGAAGCAGAAATGGGAAAAATGGGGCTATAACTCTCGAAATGACCGGCCGGGTCATTACACTATTATAAGAGTGATAAGGGTGGCTATAGGAGAGATAAGGGTGGCTATTGTGAGGGATGATATGTGATGGTGTGAGGATATTGTGTTGGTGATTTTTATGTGATGTTATGATTTCCTTGTGACTTCTTTTATATATTGTGAAATTTATTTTATAAATTTAGTAAATTTGATAATAGTCAGATATATGTTGAAATTATGAGCATGTGGAAATTGTCGGGCGGATTATGATATGGGCATGAGGTGCCGGGAAAATATGATAAATTTATTATTGGCACGTGAATTTTCCGTGCAGTTATGATATGAAATATGGGAACGGGGTGCCGTGGTTATATAATAAAAATGATATTGGCACGTGAAATTTTTGTGTAGTTGTGATGAAATGCAGGCACGAGGTGCTATGAGTAAGTGATGATAATATTAACACGTGAGTTGTCCATGCGGTTATGATAGAGATATTGGCACGAGGTGCCTTGAAAATATGAAAGTGGGTTGAGACCCGTGTTTTATGATTATGAAATGAGGTATCACATGGTGACTTTTATTTGAAGGAAGTATATTCTAAAAAATTTTCTTTGAAAAACTTATAGGTGAAAGATTTATATTTGAAGGACTTGATTAATTGGTTGTACTTGTATTCATTATTTGTTGAGCAATATTTATGTTGTTCTTGTGGCCCTACTGTGTATATCACTGGTTGATTATTGTTGCCATCATTGTTATTTATTTTCTATTATTTTTGTATACTATATTGCACAGGTTATTAGACTAGTGAGTGTCTTGACTGTACCTCGTCACTATTCTACTGAGGTTAGTCTTGATACTTACTGGGTACTGATTGTGGTGTATTCATACTACACTTCTGCACATTTTTGTACAGAGCCAGGTATTGGAGATATCGGACTCAGACATAGTTAAAGTGTGATCGCAAGGATTCAAGGTAGAGCTGCTTCGTCATCGCAATCCCTTGGAGTCTTTCCATTTTATTGTACTGTTAATTATTAATCAAACAGTATTGAGTATTCGATCCTTGAGATCATTTCATGTATTTAGTTAGAGTTCGTGACTCACTATTACCAATTTTAGGAGGTTGTTTGTAATTATTTTCACTGTTAGTTTCTATTAAAAAAATGACTTGGATTGTAATTATAATCGGCTTACTTAGTCTTAGAGACTAAGTGCCACCACGATGCCTGTGGTGGGATCTTGGGTCATGACAGTACTTTGCTCGGATACTTCATCGGTGGATCAATTGAAAATTCAATTATATTCAATTAAAACTTACTACAATTGAATTAAATTGTATTAATACAACTTAATATAATTGGATACAACTTAATGTAATTGGATACAACTTAATATAATTGGATACAACTTAATATTGGATCTGTATCCAATATTAAGTTGTGTCCAATTTAATATAAATTATATCCAATTGAGAATAAATCAACAAGCATTCGAGTTTGAATAGTTGAGAATAAATCATCAACGCTAGTCATATGTGTGTAAGTGTAAATTATCATAAATGATATATATATATATATATATATATATATATTGTAAATAACAATAATTTAATTTTTGACTACTAAAATCGACCGAATTTGGTCGGAATTATTGAGGTCAAGCGGTCAAAACATATTTTATTATTACCGACCGACATTTCCGAGCAAAGTCGGTCGGTAATATTCTAATTAGACTTGACATATGGGTTTTCTTCACAATTTTCATCTTTTACCTGTCTCTCTTCTTTCTCTCTTCCATCTCTCTTTCTCACACCTTTTTACCCAAATCCCACTCAAAATCAAGTCCCCCACCCCCAAAATCGAAATCCACCTCCCCCAGCCCCCCCTCCTCCGCCTGCCATTGCCGCCGCCGCACGCTGCTGCCGCCTCCACCACTGTCACTCCCCTCCTTCCGCCACCACTACCATTCTCTTTCAAGGTTAGTGTTCTACCTTATTATCCTTTAAATTTTTAATTTATTGCATGCCTAATACAAATTTATGCAATTGTTTTAGGGTTTTTGTCTATTTTAGATTTATGTGACGAAATTTGGTAGTTTTTGAACTACATTGTAATTAAAGTGAACAACATTGTAGATAAAATTGATTACGCACTAACAGAGGTGTATAAATGATTTAAACTATTTAATTTGTGGTGTATAAATTATACAAACTAGGGATTAGTGCTCTTAATTTATGAAGTTGGATGCTCTTAATTTTGTTTATTGCTTTTAAAAATAATTTATTATTTTAGGGTTTAATTTATTATTATATTAGTATTTATTGCTTTTAGAAATTTAGGGTTTATTAATTTAGGGGATAATATTGTTCTATTAATGTTTATTGCTTTTAGAAAATTAGGCTTAACTAAGTATGCTAGATTAATTGAGTGTGCTAACAAATTATAATTGAATGAGTTAGTCTAATTAAATGACTTAACTTAATCAATATTCTAGTAAGTAAATGTTGTACTTTGTAACTAAAGTTTATTATGTAACTTAATTCTATAAATTAATTTAAATTATGATTAATATAACATGTAATTTATTTGTTCTTATGTAGATGGAATATCGTAGTTGGATGTATAATAGGAATTATCCTAATCATCGGGTTTTGAGGGAGGAATTTATAGAAGGGGTTAAGGAATTTATTATGCATGTAATATCACTTGAACCATTTCGGATTGGAGGTATGATTAGGTGTCCTTGTACGAAGTGCAAATATTTGCATTTTTTGGGTTCGGAGGATGTTACGACTCATCTTTATAGAAATGGGTTTATGGATAATTATTTTGTGTGTACTAGTCATGTAGAGGTTGATGGTACTGATGCTTTATTTCATAACGTAGTTGTTAGTGAAAGTAGTAGGTCGGTGGAGAATAGCGTTTAACATCCTAGATACCATAAAATGGTTGCGGATGCTTTTGGGGTGCACTTCGATTTTGAAACCCATGAAAGTGTTGAACAACCGCCTAACGAAGAGGCAAAATATTTTTATGAACAGTTAGAGGCCGTTAGTCGTCCACTAAGGGAAGGGAGTATGCACTCTCAATTGTCTATTACAGTTAAATTATTAAGTGTCAAATCAGATACCAATATTTCTCAAGTGGGAATGGATTCTTTCATTGGCCTTATGAGTGAACTAGTTGACCCAACTTTCAACATACCCAAAGATTTCTATAAGGTTAAAAGATTGATTTCTAAGTTAAGACTCTCGTCTATGAGAATCGATTGTTGTGAAGATGGTTGCATGTTGTATTATTAGGGTGATGCAGATTTAGAAAGTTGTAAATTTCTTGCTAGTGGTGCTTTCCCCATGAAAGTGTTGAACAACCTCCTAACGAAGAGGCAAAATATTTTTACGAACAGTGCCTATTTTTCAATGACTTTGCAAATGCTGGCTATTTTTGAATGACCAGTCCGAAAACTGGCTAGCCCGTGCTATTTTTATGTATTACATTGGTGGAGCATAACATCTATTACCCGAGGTGAGTAATTGAATAAATTAGACTCAAAATTTGACTTTTATTTTTATTTTTTTAATAATGCTCCTTCTATTGCTTAGACATTAGTTTCACCAATTGTGACACCTAACTCCACATTTGCAAATGATTTTAGTTACACTTGTCTCTTTTGGATTTTCCTGATCTTGACATTCCACTCCATCCTAAGATTCTACAACATTTGTAAGCATAAAATAGTTAATATTTGTTACCCTATTCAATTTTAATTACAATGACAACAATATCAAAATCTCTATCTAACCTTTCCCAATTCCGATGCCCATATCAGTTTCCTCTTGTAGATGCACATGTGTATAAAAGATTTTATAAGGATCTTTATTATCGTCACATTAATCATCAACTACATCATTTCTATTTAATGGAACACTAGGTTCTCTCTCTTTGTTTCTTTCATATGGTTTCTCAAAAAACTCCAATAAAGTATCAACATTCGACTCTAGGTTTCTCTTTAAAGCCTTTGAGATAGTATTTAAAATTAAAATTAGTACTATTAGCTACTTATAAGTTCAAGACAGTTAGTCTAGAGCTTAAAGTTTAATGCTAAAAAATGCAGGACAGTTAGTCTTGAATTTAATGTTAGAAGCTCAAAAATTCAGGACAGCTAGTCCTCAATTTCTAATTAGCAGCTTATAAGTTTAGGACACTTAGTCCTGAAGTAAAATTAAAAATTTGAAAATTCAAGACAATTAGTTCTGAATTTAAAGTTAGAAGTTCATTAATTCAGGATAGCTAGTCCTGAATTTAAATTTGAAGCTCAAAATTCAAGACAGCTAGTACTCAATTTCTAATTAGCAGCTTAGAAATTTAGGACACTTAGTCCAGATGGGCAAGTAGTAATAAAATACCACAAATCCTCTAACTCAATGTTTTCCTTATCGTGGAAGTAAACTTTAGAAAGCCTATTCTCTCTTTCATTCAAAAAGTTGAAGTCCCCTGAAAAACAATATTTCAACCCTGTAACTATTTGGAAGGCTTCACTTGTAAACTTCATTTCGTGATCAAAATTCTTAATATCCAATGAATTTTTATCAGATCTTACAATTTAATAAAGTAACACCCAATGAATTAATTTGCCACAAAATTTAACACCTTTCAGTTGGAAATTTTTATCAAAAACGCCCTCTCTCAATTTCTTCCATTGCGCTTTCAATAAGAATGTCACGACCCAAAATCCATTAAAGGTCGTGATGGCACCTAACACCACTGTCAGACAAGCTAACAATAAAAGCTTAACTTAATTACTCAAATTAGTGTTTGAAATCAAAATTTTCTTCAATTACATAGTATGAAATAAGATTTGCAAAGTGAATGAAAATATTTTCGCAACTACATTAATGAATAACCTGTAAGCACCCCCAAAACCCGGCGTCACAAGTGCATGAGCATCAACTAGGAAGTAAAATAAAATACAACATCTGTCCGGAATATAAATTAGACAGGAAAAACATAAATAACTTTGAAGGAGACTCTGCTGCCTGCGGATCGTAACCTGAAATGCAGCTCGTGGCAAGTCCCCATATCATCCGTGCCTCCGCTCCCAAAGGACCACCAGACATAAAAGTACTTGCACAAAAATGTGCAGCAAGTGTAGTATGAGTACGTAAATCAACATGTACCCAGTAAGTATCTAGTCTAACCCCGGAGGAGTAGTGACGTGGGGTTGACATCGACACTCACTAGTTGTCCAATAATATTAGGTACAGTAAAGAGGTGAACAAATATGAGGCAGAGTAAATAAATAAAATAAACAAGCATAAATACATGGTACAATTCTCCTCTTTACAATAGGCTCAAGCTCTCAATTAGCAAATTTCCTCCTCAACTGAAACATATATATAAATATATAGTAGACCTTACCAAATGGTTCGTTATACTTCAAATCAGGAAGAACTTATAGATACACTGGCTTCTTGCCAAATGTTACGCACGTTTTTCTTTAAACATGAGACTTACCTCGCCTCAAAGCTTACTTTCCGGTCCAAAATTGTTCTTTAAATCCTCAACTCGGTGCCAAACGACCCGAAGCTAGTCAAATGTTATATAAAATAGTCAATACATGCTCAAGAGTTCACATCCCCAACTATTAAAGTGATTTTTCCAACCCAAAATGAAGAATTCCTAAAATTCACCCCCGGGCCCACGTACCCGGATTCCGAAATTTTTTGAAGAAAATTGTTACCCATAACCTCATGAACTCAAATATATGATTTTTATCTAATTCCATAATCATTTTTGTGGGTAAATCCCATTTTTATCAAAACCATAGGTTTTATACTCTAAACCCTTGATTTCACCAATTTTTACATGTTAATCTACCCCTAATCTATGTATTTAACTCATGTTGTGTAGAAATTACTTACCTCAAAGTGCTAGGTGAAAACCCTCTTCCAAAGCTCCAAAAATCTCCCAAGAGATGAAAGAAAATGAGCTAAATAACCTAAGTCCCGCATTTAATAAAGCTGTGCACAGGTCTCAGATGTCGCATTTGCGACATCTGTTTCGCAAATGCGAAGGTCGCAAATGCGACAAAAACATCGTAAATGCGAACTGAATTCCCACTGCCAAGGTCGCAAATGCGACCCAGGACTCGCAAATGCGAACACTGACAAGGTCACAAATGCGACTGATTTCTCGCAAATGCGAGCTATGCCTAGATTAGGCTTCTTCGCAAATGCGAACCCTTTCTCGCAAATGCGAAAAAATTCTCGCAAATACGAGACCTGCAATAGCTGCCAAGAAACACCAGAAAAACTAAAGTTCTTCTCATCTTTCCGAACGTCCGAAACTCACCTGAGCCCTCAGGGCTCCACACCAAACACCCACGCAAGTCTAACAACATCATACAAATTCGCTCGAGCGATCGAAACACTGAAATAACATAAAAAACCACGAATCGAACGCCAAATTTTGCGTGCAAGTCTTAAATGACATTACGGACCTACTCCAACTTCTGGAACCTGAATCCCAACCCGATATAAAAAAGTCTACCCTCGGTCAAACTTTTCAAAAACTTCAAATTTCCATTTTTCTCCAAATGACCCCGAAACGACCTACGGACCTCCAAATCCACTTCCGGACGCGCCTCTAAGTCCACAATCACCATACGGAGCTATTCCCAGGCTTGGAAATCCCAAACGGACATCGATAACATTGAAATGCACTTCAACCCAAATTTATGAAATCCTTCCAAAATGCCAACTTTCCACAATAGGCGCTGAAATGCTCCCGGGTCATCCAAAACCCGATCCGGACATACGCCCAAGTCCAAAATCATTATACGAACATGATGGAACCTTCAAATCCCAATTCCGAGGTTGTTTACTTGAAATCACTCTTTAGTAAATTCTTCCAACTTAAAGCTTCCAAAATGAGAATTTTCTTTCTAAATCAACTCCGGACTTCCCGAAATTCAATTCCGACCACACATACAAGTCATAATACCTGAAGTGAAGCTACTCATGGCCTCAAACTGACAAACGACACGCTAGGGCTCAAAACGACCGGTCGGGTCGTTGTATTCTCTCCCACTTAAACATACGTTCGTCCTCGAACGTGCTAAGAACTGTTTTGATGTTGTCTGAAATCACCGTTTAACACCTCGTACACCTACCCGTGCTACTACAACTCAGTTGAGCGCATTAGCTCGAGTCAATCTGAAGATCTTCCTCTTTATTTAGTCAAGTAAGTCTTACAGTTAAATTCCAACATCCGGGATTCTCCACCAGGCTTGTTTCCAACATATGAACGCTGTATCAATCACTACACACTGCACCAAACACGATTGTATACCCTTACTGAATTCTTACCATGAACTGCGTAACTTATTTGCCCAAGGCAATCTTTCCAAAGCACTACAGCTAAAATTTTTACTGACCCAAAGTCCGAAGTGTACCTCATGACCAATTAAGCCTTGCTTTAACTTTCGCGATACTGCCACAACAGAGAAGATGTGCAGAAATTCATAACCAACTGCCGAATCACAATTTATGGAGTCTCTCCTCCGAACAAGAACCATTACCTCATTCCGGACTGAATAACAATATTTACTTTTTAACATGCCCTATATAAATCTGATCGCACTGATCCCAGGTCCAATAATCTCGTTTCACCTAGTATAAGTTGTTCAGGCAATAAGCCACCTCAGATACTGCAAAAGCCTCATATGATGCCACATTGCTAACAAGCTACAAACTCGAATGTGATACATAAGGAAAATGAAATCTGTAATGAACTACTCAACCCACGTAACTAATTTAATTACCAAAAATATGTTATGAACCTTCCTCAGAAATGAGACACAAAATACATAAGAATATCTATGGGAAACTGTAATCAACGTCTCACTGTTGCGGCATACAACCCGATCCACACATGATACCGTTGCGGTGTGTAACCCGATCCAATCATGATACCCGTGGCGGCGTGCCACCCGATCCAAACAACATATCCGTGGCGGCGTGCCACCCGATCCACACATAATAATAAATAGGGAAATACCCATCAAGCCAGAAATGTTTATACCTATGAAATACCCGAATATCAACCACAAGCACGCGAAGTGCATAATACAAATCCTGGGGAGATGGATAGCGCCATACGCTACGAAACTCAAGCACAACTAAGGTGCAATAAATGACTTGCATCTTGAGAGCCATCCTGCTCTCACAACACCACAAGCTACACGGTATTTCAATACAAGTGCGAATAATCAAACCACCTCACAACCCATATGGCATGATAGAGATTACACTATATAGCTAACGACAGAAATAACATCCCAGGCCCGAAGACTCCTCTGCAAGCAACGCTATGCTGAAATGAACACATCTGGCCCGATATAGAGTACACACTCACATTTAGATCCATTCATGGACCTCAAGCCGATTCTGATCGTACTGTACTGAGCTAATAACCTTTCAAGGATCCACCCCCAAGAATAGCCGTCAAATCCGGAACAAACTTCCACAATTCACAACCAATTGAACAGAGCGCCCTTCAGGCACAAATTCTCACATTAGCGATAGTACCACAATCTCCATACTTGGTTCCAATCTTTAATCAATCAAGTGACAACATGTCACACTTATACAATCCTCCCATGGGATATGCTCCTACGGCCTTCCGCGCCAGGTAACAAGTCTGCACATCCATACCACCGGTCATACTAATGCCGTAAAGAGAATCAAGTGTCCGCACATCAGTACACAAAGCCTTTTACACATGACACTGATCTCAGATGACGATGAAGACAGTACCAACTTACTTTAAACATCTGAATTCTTTCTTGCTCATCCGAGCTCATGACATTATTGTCGACACCAAACTGCAACCTTGATACTCAACTTCAAATTCCCAAGCCGCTCACTTCACCTAACATGCCAATACGTGAGAGTATAAGAATTTCATCATAACTCCTGAACCACTAGTAGGATACACACTTCATCATATAGGAACCTTTCACTTAACTCATTTTAGGAGAACCATAGCAATACACGATCGAATTCACATAACCGCAGAAATTACAATCCTCTAGTAGTGGTCTAAACCGCCATAACTCTTCCGGGATCCATCTATACATAACAGGCCATAATAATCGAATGCCTCCAAATAAAATCAATCGCGGCGGTCGTCCAGCCTCGCACGTACCTCCACAAATCACGTGCATAACTTAAAACATTGAAGGAACTGATTGTTGCCACCATCATGCCGATTCAACCATTGCCAACTGATCCGACTTCTCCTAATTTACTCTGGACTTGCCTTAGGAATAATAGTAGCTCTATTTCAAACATAACGAACCCAAATCTGCACTCATCCGGAGTGACCTCATTTCACGAAACCACGTTGTCTCAAAACCCACAAACCATCTCATACCCTCCTTGTGCGCATATTCACATCTTCAACTGTTATTCCCATTTATGATAATTTCTCCATGAATCCGAAGTTATTTCTTCCCATTCCTCCCAATCCTGCACCGCAGACCAATAATAACATAGAACACTCCAAACCCCTTTCATAATCCACTGCAAAAGCTCGATACTTAACCATATCATGGACTCGAAATCCTTAGGCACCGCACTTTAATTTAATTTTTTTTGAACCCACTAGGACCGTTGTTGAGAGTCACTCACTCCGACTTGGTCCCGAATATAATCGACTCCAAGTATCTGCTAGCACATGAACACCCTCTCAAGGAAGCACTGTGCTGAATCACTTCCCTTGTACATCACATCTACACGAAGCATAACTCTGAGTCTTCCCAAAACCTGAACATGAATCGATAAGGCCAAATATAGCACACATTCCCCCAAATCCTTTGCTCAAATTACCACTGATGTTATCTTGCTTTAGTCGTAATAACCCGTCAATATGCCGATAACCAGAAACCTCACAAGTAGACAACCATGCAATCCAATCGTATACGGTGGGGCTCTCCCACTTAGCTTGAAGCTACAATTGCATAACCCTGAAACCCACCAAAATTCCTTCTTCCTCATTAACACGATCTCGCACAATCGACCCTCTCCAATTCCTCGGAATCTTCCTGTTAAACATTTCATGAACATTCTGAATCGCTAGCCACATTCACATATTCGACATCTTACTGGATAGCCAGCACAATTCTTTGTAGAAGCTTCATTAACACAATGCAACTACTAGCCTTCTCATAGAAGATAACCCACATGTGGAAAGTCCATGCCGAAACCTTCCAATGACACTGCACTCAGTATAATTACTATGAAATCCTTAAACCATCCTGAGCGCATGCTCATTCACCGGCTGTACAAGTCCGTTCACTCCTCATGGACACCAACTAAAGGTGCGACAATACATTCCAATCCAAAGTCATGTTGTATCCTTCTTCATATCAAGCAACTTCTTTCTGTTGTATCCCACCTTCCTCCGTATAGCAGCCAATATTCCAAATAAAGCCCGTAGACCTAGTTATTGCCCACCATGAATCCCAAATAACTCTAAACTTTCCTCAAGGTGTGCAGCTATCCTACCACAGAACCCATATGCTACTCTGCCACTCTCCCACTTTGGTCAAACCCTCTCCTTTAGGAAACTTGCCGACTTCTGCTTTTCATACTTAACCTACTAGTAATTCAACCACCGCGAGACTCCTCTGCCATGTCCCTCCTCATCCTTCGCTGCCCAATTGTTGCCTTAAATAAAAATTCATCTCTATAGCACTTGGATCACTAGATCGCTAACAACTTTAAACCTCCCCGAAGATCATCTTTCTCGAGCCATCAACACTAGGAATATCGATTCGATTCTGAACCACTGCACATTGCAGTCTCTGACAACCGCTTCCCCGACACCATTTCCCAATACCCTGCCCCGAAGGTGAATTGAAGAAAACCATAACACCGACGAACTTAACACATTCATCGAGAACAAAAATACCACATCATAGATGAAAATTCCACCACGCTCGGAAATACCAAGTCTCGTTACTCCATCAACCCAAACGTGAACACTCATAGTCCAGTTGCCTTTCCTCTACTGGAAATAAAACGCCGAACCTCCGAATCATGCATTGAGAAAAACCTCTTTTCAAGTCATTCACTGTCCTAACACATAGACCAACATCTTACCATTATATCAATACTATGCGATAACAACTCACGAATTATCATAACAACCAGTGCCCGACTTCAAAACCATAGGAATTACTGATACTGAGCTAAAATGACAGGACAGCCTTCCGCAAGGCGACGGCCATAGCCCAAGCAATTTCGTAGGGAGAAACATCCTGCACCACATCTGTAGTACCATTAAAATTCTTCGATTCCCAATTGATAACAAGCGCTTCACATCGCATAAGATTGAGTAGGAAATAAATAAAGGCACAAGCCTCAAAGAAATCAAATCGCACGATGAGGAATCAAGTAGGGAAGTGCTCCTATCAGCCTTGTAGCCTCTCGAAGATAAGTACAGACATCTCCGTACTAATCCGTAAGACTCTACTAGACTCACTCATGACTCGTGAGACCTAAGTGAACCTAGTGCTCTGATACCATATGGTCACGACCCAAAATCCATTAAAGGTTATGATGGCGCCTAACACCACTATCAGGCAAGCCAACAATAAAACTATACTTAATTACTCAAATTAGTGTTTCAAATCAAAAGTTTCTTCAATTACATAGTACGAAATGAGATTTACAAAGTGAATGAAAATATTTTTGCAATTACATTAATGAATAACCCATAAGCACTCCCAAAACCCGGTGTCACAAGTGCATGAGCATCAACTAGGAAGTAAAATAAAATACAGCATATGTCTGGAATACAAATTAGACAGGAAAAACACAAATAACTCTAAAAGAGACTCTGATGGTTGCGGATCGTAGCCTGAAATGCAGCTCGCGGTAACTCCTCGCATCATCCGTGCCTTCGCGCCCAAAGGACCACCAGACATAAAAGTACCTACACAAATATGTACAGCAAGTGTAGTATGAGTACGTAAATCAACGTGCACCCAGTAAGTATCTAGTCTAACCACAGAGGAGTAGTGACAAGGGGTCGACATCGACACTCACTAGGGGTCCAATAATATCAGGTACAATAAAGAGGTGAACAAATATGAGGTACAGTAAATAAATAAAATAAATAAGCATAAATACGTGGTACAATTCTCCTCTTTACAATAGGCTCAAGCTCTCAATTAGCAAATTTCCTCCTCAACCAGAGCGCGCACACACACACACACACACACACACACACACACACACACATATATATATATATATATATAGTGGACCTCACCAAATGGGTCGTTATACTTCAAATCTGGAAAAACTTATAGATACACTGGCTTCTTGCCAAATGTTCCACACGATTTCATGAGGATATTTTATAGAAATACCGAGGCATACGGCCCGATCCAACATAAATATTAAACTGTGCACTGTTGAGGGTCGAACGACACGAACCATATATGCATCTATTAGCCTACCGAGGCGAACGAACCGCTCCCATGAGAGTATGGACATAAATCCTGCCGAGGCGAACGGCCCGATCCCATTAGAATAAGAAGCTTTAATGGGTCCTTGATCCTGCTCACGAATAAATGTGTGAGTTATAATTTTAAGGATAACCCTTCGATGAAAACGCATAGCGCGGGAGAAATCCGTAAGAGGAAAACCATTATTCCGTGGCAAGTCATGAAACTCGCGAAAACTTTACAATAGCAAGTCTATCACTCTACGCATGTCTAGTCTCAAGTTGTAATGCGAAATAAAAGAATTAAACGAGCAAGGATAATCCCTATTGTGCAAGTATAGCATGGTGTGAACCTAAGTCTACCCGAACAATAACATGAATCTAGCCAGTACGGACTCTCGGCACCTCGTACGTATGTAGCCCCCGCATCAATTAAATATATCACCTAGGGGTAGTTTCCCCCTCACAGAGTTAGATAGGAGACTTACCTCGCCTCAAAGCTTACTTTCCGGTCCAAAATTGTGCTTTAAATCCTCAACTCGGTTCCAAACGACCAGAAACTAGTCAAATGTCATATAAAATAGTCAATACATGCTCAAGAGTTCACATCCCAACTATTAAAGTGATTTTTCCAACCCAAATTGAAGAATTCCTAAAATTAACCCCCGGCCCACGTGCCTGGATTCCAAAAATTTTTAAAGAAAATTGTTACCCATAACCTCATGAACTCAAATATATGATTTTTATCTAATTCCGTAATCATTTTCGTGGGTTAATCCCATTTGTATCAAAACTCTAGGTTTTTTCATCTAAACTCTTGATTTAACAAATTTTTACATGTTAATCTACCCCTAATCTATGTATTTAACTTATGTTGTGTAGAAATTACTTACCTAAAAGTGCTAGGTGAAAACCCTCTTCCAAAAGCTCCAACAATCGCCCAAGAGATGAAAGAAAATGAGCTAAATGGCCTAAGTCCCGCATTTAATTAAGCTGTGCATAGGTCTCAGATGTCGCATTTGTGACATTTGCTTCGCAAATGTGAACTGAGCTCCCACTGCCAAGGTCGCAAATGCGACCAAGGACTCTCAAATGCGAACACTGACAAGGTCGCAAATGCGACTGATTTCTCGCAAATGCGAGCTATGCCCAGATCAGGCTTCTTCGCAAATGCAAAGCCTTCCTCGCAAATGCGAGGTTCACAAATGCAAACAAAGTCTCTCATTTGCGAGACCTGCAATAGCTGCCAAGAAACACTAGAAAAACTGAAGTTTTTCTCATCCTTCCGAACGTCCGAAACTCACCCGAGCCATCGGGGCTCCACACCAAACACCCACGCAAGTCTAACAACATCATACAAACTCGCTCGAGCTATCGAAACACTGAAATAACATCAAAAACCACGAATCGGACGCCAAAATGCATGTATTAACTCATGAACTCAAAAACTTCTAAAAATACTCCCGCGCGTCCGATTCCTATCAAATCAACTCGAATGACGCCAAATTTTGCGTGCAAGTCTTAAATGACATTACAGACCTACTCCAACTTCCAGAACCGGAATCCGAACCCGATATCAAAAAGTCCACCCTTGGTCAAACTTTCCAAAAACTTCAAATTTTCATTTTTCGCCAAATGACCCCGAAATGACCTACGGATCTCCAAATCCACTTCCGGACGCGCTCCGAAGTCCAAAATCACCATACGGAGCTATTTCCAGGCTTAAAAATCCCAAACGGACATCGATAACATTGAAATGTACTTCAACCCAAATTTATGAAATCCTTCCAAAATGCCAACTTTCCACTATAGGCGCCGAAACGCTCCTGGGTCATCCAAAACTTGATCCGGACATACACCCAAGTCCAAAATCATCATACGAACTTGTTAGACCCTTCAAATCCTGATTCCGAGGTTGTTTACTCGAAATCACTCCTTAGAAAATTCTTCGAACTTACAGCTTCCGAAATGAGAATTTTCTTTCTAAATCAACTTCGGACTTCCCGAAATTCAATTCCGAGCGCACGTAAAAGTCATAATACCTAAAGTGAAACTACTCACAGCCTCAAACTTCCGAACGGCGTGCTAGGGATCAAAACGACCGGTCGAGTCGTTACAAAGAAACTTTAAATTGTTTCCTTATATTGAAAATATCCTTTCCAATAACTATTTAGATTACGTCAATCATCAAACTCGAAATATCGATCTCCTTCTATTATCACAATACTCAGAGCCTGTATTTATAACAAATTTAGTTCATCCATAAATAATATATTAAATATATCCACTAATCTACAAAGAAGGAAATAGTAGATAAACTTCAGGACCATTTTTCTGAAATATCCTGAATATTTAAAGTAAAAACTAATAATCATGACCTCATTTCAAGCTAATGTCTGAAAGTGCCAAGGTCATATCTCTGAACATAAAATCTATAAAGAAGGAAATAACATGTAAACTTCAGGATCATTTTTCTGAAATGTCATGAATATTTAAAGTAAAAAAACTAATATTACGAAACAAATGAGAGTGATAAAAGATTATCAACGAACTAATAAGCAACAAAATCTAATCAGGTAATCGCCTAGTACACTTTGTTCCCTTCTCACTCGGATAATAATAATTAAATCGATTAGCAATGAAGTTCGTAATACCAACTCACATGAATAATTTCTATATGACGCCATGAAGTGCAGGGTCCTCCGTCCTCTGCTTAAAATGTAGTAAGGATGGAGTAAATTTTTGAGTTTTGTTTTGTTGAAATAAGGGATCTAAAAATAAAAATAAAAAAGGTTCAAAGATTGAGTAGTTGACAAGATTTTTTCTTTTTTTAGAAAATATACTACTAGGCTATTACCCTAGTAGCTATTATATATAATAAATCCCCAACTGGGTAAAAATTACAAAATGTTTAAATAACCTACAAACAAAGCAAAGTAGAAGTAACGTAATAAACAATGGAAACTACAAGGCTAGTAATTTGAAGCATCCAAATATTGCCGACGATTGTGAATGTACACACTAGTTACCAACAATTTATTGTAGTACCTACAAAGCTCTCACCAAGCGCCATTTGTTGTAATCCAAGGAGTTGGTATGTTTAAATCCAGTAGTTGTCTAGCAAAGCATTTTGGACATTGTGTTCTTGTGGCTGAAAATTCCAGCATCATTATTGATACATTGAGAATTAATTTGATATGAAAGCTTACTAGAGACAGAGGTGCCAGCTTGATACATGAAGACAATATAGTGTCTTTTCATCTCCAGATTGAGCATGCATGCACACTAATACCACTGGATAATGATATGACACTATACTGTCAATACCAAAAAATAGATATAAGCATCAGTTTTCCTTATATTTCATGTGAGTAGGTATCCTCAGTTTGATATACCAGTACCAAAAAATAGTACACAAAGAAGTTGTTCATGTGCAGCCATATAATGTGTATAAATGCAATCACATTTAGTATAATCCATATCTATGAGATGGCTGCTTGACTCCATGGTTCTGTATGGTGTTACACCACCCCCAAACTGAGCATGATAACATGCTAATACCACTGAGAGATGGTCTAACATCACACAAGTAATACACAATAGTCAAGCTCAGGCCATGTGATAACTGTCTGTGTATGTGCATCTGATTGATGTCCAAGTCAAATTGCTTGTGATGTATAGCAGGATAGCTTCCATTTTTTTGATCCTGACTTGTACTGATATCTGTGTTGTTTCTTTGTATGCACAGCAAATTGATGACCACTTCAGTCGGATTGAAACTGATCTGTGTAGCATGATTGTGCTGTCATCTGTGTTGCTGATATTTGGTTGTTGTAATGTGCTGAGAGACTCCCATAATGAGCATTGCAATATGCTAATACATCTGGGAGTTGATGCTAGCACTAATAGGCATTAAATGTTTTCAGAGGAGCATCAAACATATGTTGTGTTGAACCAGTATTCTACTGATTATTTGTACTGTCAACACCCCTCTGTATACTTGCCAAAGCAGTCTTATCCTGTCTATGAACTCTGCAAGAAAAAGCAAACAAGTTAGGATGTAGTGTTGTGCTCCCAGATTCCTGTGAGTGTTGAAAACTTTGAAGATGACTGGGTGGTGAATGGTGAAGAAAGGTTGTTGTTGGTGCTTGTTAGTGATTCTCTTGTTTATTATCTTTAAATCATTCCCACATAGCAAAAGGCAGTGGCAACTTCAACTAGCATCTAGACATTGTAACAACAATACTGATTTTGCTGAAGACCAATCAGTTTTGTGATAGACTTCTGTGCAAAAGTAGTGCAGGTTCAGCCTCTATTTTTTGCCTCAGTTTTATGATCCTGTTATTGATACCTGCAACATGAAGAAACCAAGTTAGGATGCAAAATTGTGTTCCCAGGATCTGTGTGTGTTGATAAATTTGATTGATGAGGACTGATGTTGGTGTTGGATTGTGATTCTCTTGTTGGTTATCTTCAAATCATTCCCACATAGCACTAAGTATTGGGAATTCCAACTGGCATAGTAATACTTGTTCTGCAGAAGACTAATTAATTCTTGATTGTCTTCTGTGCAATAGCAGTGTTGGTTGAGCATTCTGATGTAGCCAGGCATGTTACAGTCACCATTACTCAGGTATCTACACCCTTCAAGCACTGTGTATGTAAGCCCAGTAGAGTGAGAGAAGACAACTATAACCAAACAAATATGGCATCCTTTGATATATGTATGAGACTAGTCTTTGCCTCAGTTTTCTGATCTTGTTATCCTCTTGGAAGCAGCAAATATTTTAAATCATTCACACATAGCAAAAGGCAGTGGCAACTTCAACTAGCAGCCATACATTGAAGACCAATCAGTTTTGTGATTGTTTTCTGTGCTAAAGCAGTGTAGGTTGAGCCTCTATTCTTTGCCTTAGTTTTCAGATCCTGTTATTGATACCTGCAACATGAAACAACCAAGTTAGGGTGTAAAATTGTGCTCCCAGGATTTGTGTGTGCTGATAACTTTGATAATGATGAGGGATGTTGTTGGTGCTGGATTGTAACTCTCTTGTTGGTTATCTTAAAGTCATTTTCACATAGCACTAAGTATTGGCAACTCCAACTAGCATAGTAATACTGGTTCCTCCTGAAGGCTAATCAGTTCTTGATTGTCTTCTGTGTAGAAGCAGTGCTGGTTGAGCATTATGCTGTAGCCAGGCATATTACAGTCACCACTACTCAGGTATCTACACCCTTCAATCATTGTGAATGTAAGCCCAGTAGAGTGAGATAAAATAGTTATAACCAAGCAAATATGGCATCCTTTGGTATCTGTATGAGACTAGTCTTTGCCTCAGTTTTCTGATCTTGTTATCTTGCAAAATGTAGCAAACATGTTTATGAAATGTGTCTGTGCTCCCAAATTATTGCATCTACACCCTTCAGTTGGCATGTATTTGACCTGCATATTTAACATTTGTTATAACCTCATGCCAACATATTGTTGAGAGCAAAATGGTCACAACAGAAACCTGTTTAAAACCCTGGAGAAGTGCAGAAACAATTTGACCATGCTATTGCCTCAGTTATCTTATACTACTCAAGCATCTACACTCTTTAACTGGTGTATTGCCTAGTAGAGTAAGAGAGACAAAAACAATAATCAAACCAATATGACTTTGTAGAGGCAGTGCAGGTCTTTGGCATCTGCAGCCAAGCATTTACAGGAGGTTGCAACAGATCCCCTATAGTCTGGTGTTGTGCAATGCTAGCTATAATTATAACCAACCAAGTATGCACATCGTACAAGTGAGAACAACTGCATAATTAGGATTTCTAGTTGGTGGAGTTTTACTAGCCTACTTTTCTTTGAGATCTTGCATGTATTGTTGAGACACCATAATTTCTAAGAAACAAGGTAAGGTTTTATATGTTGATCTCATTAATCAGGTTCTCTTCTCTTCACAATCCTAATCCGAAGGTTAGGAATTTGTGATTTGTCCATGTTGATCAGTTGTTTTGATGCACTTGGCAATTCATTAAATGACTGAAATGTGTATGTACCTGCAAAAGTGAAAGCTAGGTTAGCAAAAAAGTCAGCAACAATGTTCCCTTCCCTTAGTACATGCTGAAAGACAATATTGTAGTTGTTTTTTATATGCTTGATCTTCCTTACTTCAGCACCTATACACCAAGGAGTTTCCCATTCGCCATCAATTATCTTCCTCATTACTAAGAAATCAGTCTCCATAATCAGTGGATGTAGCTGCCTTTCCACAGAGTATGCCAACCCCACCACAATTGCCTTTGCTTCTGCCACTAAGTTAGTTGTCTCTCCTATCTCCTGTGCTTTCACAAACACCAAATCGCTAGCATGATCTCGAACACAAAACCCATATGAGCTTGGACCAGGATTGCCTCTTGATGCACTATCAGTATTGCATTTGAACCACCCTTCATAAGGAAGCTGCCATGTAACTATCTTAGTCCTCACATATGGCTTGTAGCCTTCAAAGAAGCTGATCATTTCTGACCATAGAGGAGGAATTCTGGACAGCCATAGGTACCTCATCCTTGCTAGATAATGTAAAGTCTTATTCAGTTCATGAATCACCCTATTGCAAGAAATTGCACCACCATACTTCATCGTATTTCTCCTCTTCCAAAGTTCCCATATGATTATAGCTGGAGCTGCCTGATATAATGGTATTAGTTTAGGACAGCACTTTGCATTCCACCATGTTCTTATTACCTGATACACCTGTACCAGATTGACCACTAAACTTGCTGCTTGAAGGAAGTTTCTCCATACTCTAGTTGCAGTTTCACTAGTTAGGAACAAGTGTTGAAACGTCTCTTCTTACGGTTGTGAACAACACCAACACTTAGACACTACCAAATACCCACTTCTTCTCCACAAATCGTCAGTAAGAATCTTCCCCTTCCACAATCTACATAAGAAGAATGAGATTTTAAAAGGTAGACCTTTAGTCCATATCTTATTGTAGTTAGGATTTGCATGATCTCTATGCCTCAAAATATTCCAAGCACTACTACAGAGAAATTTCATGAGGGTGAAGGCATCCATCTAGGAACATCCCAGGAATTGTCAGTAGTGCCAAATATGACTTCTTGCCTGATATGTTGAGCAATGTCCGCAGGGAAATATTGAGCTAGAAGTTGCTCATCCCAGGTATCATCCACTCTCAATTCAGCTACTTCCTGCATAACTTCATTGATTGTATAGTCATTTGGAACAATATGGAATAGAGCTCCCAGACCAGTCCAATTCTCATGCCAAACATTAGTAGAACCCCTATTTATTTCCCATAGTATTTCGTGCTCCACCTCTTCCCTAGCCTCTAACATTTTCCTCCATACATGAGATCCTTGTCTAAATTGGACAGTTGTCGGGATTTCCTTTTTACAGTACTTGTTCCACATAAAGTTAGACCATAAGGACTTAGATGTCCTAAACTTCCACCACAATTTGGCAAATAAAGCTTTTGATACATTATGCAGTGATCTAAAACCTACACCCCCTTCTTCCTTTGGTAGGCATAGATTTTGCCATTTTTTTCAATGTCTACTCCTACCTTCTTCCTTGGTACTCCAGAATAATCTCGCAAAGGCTTTATGAAGGTATTCAATTACATTTTTAGGAGGGTCAATGACAGAAAGGATGTGCGTTGGCATGCTCTGTAGGACACTAGAGATTAATGTAGATTTTCCCCCATAGAATTGTAGCTTCCCTTTCCAAGAGTGCAATTTTGCCTTTACATTTTTGATCAGGTCATTGTAATAATCCTTCCTTCTTCTTGTGTAGAATATTGGGAAACCAAGATAGGTGAATGGAAATTCACCCTTTGAAAATCTAGTGATAGTACCTATCGAGCTGGACACTGTTCAAGACACACTATAATGCATATAAAAGGAACTCTTTGTCTTATTGATCATTTGGCCTGAGGTGTGCTCATACTTGGACAAAACTTCTACAATTTTCCTTAAAGAGTATGGGTGAGTAGAGGAAAACATTATAGTATCATCTGCATAGTCTAAATGATTTAATGGATCAGTCCATTTAGGCATCCCAAAGCCCTTGAATCTTGTGTCTTCAAATAGTTTATTTAACGATCTAGACAGAACCTCTGAAGAGAGAATGAACAGGGCTGGAGAGAGAGGATCTCCTTGCTTGACCCCTCTTGTTGAGTGAAAGAATCATGATGCTTGACCATTAATCAAAACAGAATACCAGTTGCTGGAAATTAAATTCCATATCATGTTGATGAAGCATTCTGCAAATCCCATTTTCCTCAAAACATGCATTAGATACTTCCATGAGACCCTATCATGAGCCTTTGCCATGTCAAGTTTGATAACTACATTAGCAGGTTTTCCCCTTAACAAATCCTGACTGATTGGAAGAGATAAAAGAAGACAGTATTTTTTCCAGCCTATCATGAACAACTCTGGAGAAAACTTTATTTACAAAATTGCTTAAGCTAATAGTCCTTAGGTCGTTAAATGTTTGAACCTGTTATTTTTTTGGTAGCAAGACAAGGTTTGTGTGGGTTATAGACTTAGGTAAGGAACTTCCTCCATAAAATAGTTTCAGCATCGCATGTATGTCTTCCCCTATTATATCCCAACATTCTTGAACGAAAATGCCTGTGAAACCATCTAGCCCACTTGCACTTTCACCGCTCAGTGCAAAAACCGCTGCCTTTACCTTCTCTATTGTAGGAATTCTACAAAGTTCTATGTTTTGATTACAAGACACCATTGAGGGTACATTGTTGAGGAGCTTAGACCTTGTATGATCAGCTTCTTGTGTAAACTGGTTTTGGAAAAATTCGACTGTTGCGTCAGCCATCCATTCTTGTGACTCAATCCAGTTACCATCATGGTTCTAGATTCTCTTCAGTTGGAGTTTCTGCCTTTTACCATTGACATAGTTATGAAAGAATCTAGTATTTTTGTCTTCTTCTGCCAACCAGGACATACCTGCTTTTTGTTTCCAATATTATTCATCTATGCTCAGATATCTCTTTAATTCGGATTGTGCCTTCTGAAGTACAATTCTATTCTCAACGGTGGGTTCTTCTTCAAACAACATTTTCTTTATTCTGACCACATCTTTCCTTAAAGTTAGTTGCTTAAAGATGTCCCCATAAGTGAGCCTACTCCATTTTGAAAGAGCAATCTTAACTCTTTTTAATTTCTGTTTGAACATCCATAAGGGGTCACCTATGACGTCATCCTGCCAATTCTGTCGAACCACCTCCTTAAAAGAGGTATGTTTTGTCCAGAAATTCATAAATTTGAATGGTTTAGTAAATGTGGTAGTCGCGTCACCACATGTCATAAACAGAGGTGCATGATCTGAGCCTGTTCTAATACGATGTTCGACCTCTGTAGTTGGGAATAAGGATTGGAATGGGGAATTGACAGATTCTATCCAGTTTTTTAAATATGCATTCTGCATTTGGCCTCCCATTCCACCATGTGAAGGGACTTCCTTTGTACCCAGTGTGAAAGAGTTCACATGAATTTACACAGAAGGCAAAGTCTTCATATTCTGGAGGGTAGACTGGAAGCCCTCCAATTTTCTCTTCTTCACTCAAAAGCACATTAAAATCCCCTCCAATTAGCCATGGTAGTTTCATATCATTTGCAAGGTAGTATAAATTGTCCCATAATTCTAGTCTGTCCAGTGCTGAGCACTTTGCATATACGAAAGCCATCATGATATATTTATCAATATCTTGATGACAGACTCTGATAATAAGTTGTTGTGTTCCGTGTCAATTAACAATTCTCACTGCACGACTGAATCCAGAAAAAGCCATATCTTGCCATTGACATTTGAAATGGCAACATCCATGCCAAGTCTCCTCCTGTAGTTTTGAATAAATCTTTGATTTTGAAAAGGTTCCATAAGTGCTATAACAAAAAAAACTATGTTCCCTTTCCATGTTGATAACTCTCCGAAAGGCCTGTTGTGTCTTAACAGACCTAATATTCCATATGAGTGTTTTAATCATCATCTAGTCGTGGAGGCTGCCCTTTTGGGCAGTATTCTTATAGGTGGTAGCTGTTCCTTTAATTTGTTTTGCCTCTTTCCTTTCTTCCCCTGTTTAGTAGACAACCTAGGTGACAAATCTCTTTCTCTTGCAATAGCCTTGAAGTTCCCAGCAATAGATTCATTTTTACCTTCATCTTCTAGTTGCTCTCTATCAACCAAGGCAGTATGAAATTCCATTGGTTGTTGGTTGTGTGTAATAATGCCATGCATTACATGATTTGGAGATTTCAATGGTACACTTACTTGGATCTGTATTGGAGATCCTGTACCTGATGCACAAGCCATAGACAATGTATTAACTGCAGTTGACTCCTTTGGTATAATAATTGTACCGTCCTGTTCATATACAACGATAACATCCTTCCCAACCACATCTTGGGGTTCTGGAGCATTATCACTGAATCTGTCATGTGGTGTGGTTGCCACTATTGGTCCTTAAACATTGGCTAGTAGTTTTCCAGTTGTGTTGCTGCTCAACGCATTGTTAGGTAACGTATTGTGAAACTGTTATGGAATTGGCTTTTCCTTATGATCATCAACTCTGGATATTGCTTGTTTCCCTGATCCATAACTCTTCAGTTCAGTCCCTAGTTGTACATATCCTGTTGTATTTCCATTAGGCACAGGGGATTCCATACATGTCTGTGCGGGCATATCCTGGCATGAGTGGTTGAGCGTAACATTAAGGATTTCCTTATGCATTCCAAAACTCCTTTGAACCCATTCAAAAGTATTTTCCTTTGTTACATCTGGTGCTACCCCAGCAATTGTAGCAGTATTGTTTGTGTCGATTCCTGGGTCTTTTGGATTGTCACTGGATTTGTCAGCAGTCCTGATATGTTTGATCTCTTGAATTATGTTTGTTTCCACTGTTTGATGCTTGTGCTATTTGTCATTTATCTGGTCCTTGCCATTGTTATCTCCATCAGCTGCAGCATCAATACCAGTATACCTGGCACTTGGTTCTGCCATATTCTCCAGAGAACTTGCTGTTACAATTTGAGAATTAGTCTGTGAGCCATGGTTCTGAGCTTTAGTGGTTATCTGTTTTGCATTCATTTGTTCATATGATAGTTTGTGTTTCTCTTGTTGAAATGTCCTGAATATTTAAAGCAAAAAACTAATATTACGAAACAAATGAGAGTGATAAAAGATTATCAACGAACTAATAAGCAACAAAATCTAATCAGGTAATCGCCTAGTACACTTTGTTCCCTTCTCACTCGGATAATAATAATTAAATCGATTAGCAATGAAGTTCTTAATACCAACTCACATGAATAATTTCTATATGACGCCATGAAGTGCAGGGTCCTCCGTCCTCTGTTTAAAATGTAGTAAGGATGGAGTAAATTTTTGAGTTTTTTTTTGTTGAAATAAGGGATCTAAAAATAAAAATAAAAAAGGTTCAAAGATTGAATAGTTGACAACATCAGGATTCAAGTTCAGCATCATAAAATTCAAAATGTAATAAAATTAACCAAGTGGAGGAGGCACAATATAATAACATGAATCATGTAATAGCTAGTGACTAGAAAGTGGAAATCGAAGAAGAAATCACGGGTAAAAAAAGTTTAAACAGAAATTACACTGCGTATAGGATGTTCATGAAAATTGATGAAAACTCTTGTGATTTTTTTTTTGGAGAAATTCACTACTGCATGTAGGAAAATCAAAGGAGGTTCAATCTTCTCTCCAGAAGGGAAGAAACGAGGGATTTGATCATGAAAAATGTTTGGAAAAGAAAAGAGATAAATAAAGGGTAAAATGTTATAAGAAATATCAAATTATGGTGGATGTCTACTCTTTCTCCGTGATATTCATCTCAAATGCTTAATGACATATTCAATGACATAATTTCTATATTTAATGATATATTCAATGACATATTTTCTTCACTTTTCATCCCTATATAAAGGCTTTGTAATAGATAGGAAAATACACACAATTGAAGAAGAAATAAGAATCTCTTCTCTCTTTCTCTATATATCTCTTAGCTTGTTTTTTCTTGTTCCATATTGTTACTTTGAGTTATAATTTATAACACGTTATCAGCATGAACTTCTAGCCAACTGAGTTGTTAAGATGCGGCTAGCACCGGTAGCGTCATTTAATGTAAATGATATTGTAAGAACGATGACGGTATAAGGTGTACAACGCCAGCATATATTCGGCCATCACGGTTAGCCTTTTCTAATTAGTTTTCAAGTTTCTTTACACTTTGCTATTTATGTTTCCATACATGAACAAACTTGCTTTACTGAAAAGTTTTTCTTGAAAGTTCATCAAATAATGTAAGGATTTTTGATGTAAAGAACGATAAATATTTTTCCTATAACAAGTATTATGTTCCTATGTGTTAATATTAAGAAACATGAAGTGAAAACTTTTGAGAGAACACATATTTTTCCTTTCTATTTTATCACATATCTCTTCCATCTTAAAGTGGGATAATTATCACAAAGGATACGTAGATTTTAATTGATTATGTATTTTTCTATAATTGCTTGATACTTTTTATTTGATTGAGTTCAATTAATAAAAGTTCACATATGCAAATTAAATTCGATCGCCACCAATAGTGAAAACCCGTCCCATAAGTCTAAACTAAGATATGATGTCATCGTGGAGGTATGAATGGATGTAGACGTGGTTATGGACGAAATTATAATCGTCATCATTATGGTAATTGTAATGACCCAACCGGTTATTTTGACTTTTAGTATCCCGTTTCCCTAAATAAAACTCTCCATATGTGCTTTCACTAATTTATGACATGTGGGGATAGTTGGTTCGGAATTTGGAAGTGTTCGGGTTGAAATCGGAATACTTGGTTCCTTAGTTTGGCTTTAAAAGACCAAGTTTTACTTCGGTCAATATTTTGAGAAAATGACCCCGGAATCGGGATTTGACGGTTCCAATAGGTTCGTATGATAATTTTGGACTTGGGCGTATGTTCGAATCGGGTTTCGAACAAACCGGGAGCGTTTCGACGCTTAATAGTGAAAATCAACTATTTAAAGGTTTAAGGTTCTTTAAATTTGTTTTGGAGTAATTGAGGTCTGTTTGGAATTCCGAGCTTGGGAATAGCTCCGTATAGTGATGTAAGACTTGCACGCAAAATTTTGTGTCATTCCAAGTTGTTTAAATATGTTTCGGCACGTTCGGTGTAAGTTTGAAGAATTTGAAATTTCTAAGTTGAATCAATTTGGTTTGGGGTATGATTCTGTCACAACCCAATTTTCCCTCCGTATGACGTCGTGACGGCACCTAGTCTTTACGACTAGGTAAGCCTAACATTTGCAAAATAATAAAATGAAAACATAAATTCAACAACTAACTATAGAAAAAACAACATAACTGGATACCATGCCACTTGGCATGTACAATAACCAACTATTCAAAAATACACAAAAAATTCCAATACCTGGAACATCGTGAATCACAAGCAACAGAAGCAAAATCTATTGTCTCTATACAGCAGAGTCTATCAAAAGAAAATATATAAGATAATGGATATGGGAAAGAGTAGAAGGGGACTCTGAGGTCTGCGGACGCGGTAGATATACCTTGAAATCTCCAAAGCTGTCCCGGCTCACTGATAGTGCGGCTGATAAGGAGCATCTGGATGTGCACACGAAAAACATGTGCAGAGAGTAGCATTAGTACACCACAATCAGTACCCAGTAAGTGCCAAGCCTAACCTCGGGCGAGTAGTGATTAGGTCAGGTCGGGACCTACTAGTATATATATAATAACACAAGATAGAATGAAATACCGCAGTAAAATAAAGACTGGAATTTGATAAGAATGAAATCATAGAAGACAATAGCTCAGTACACAAAGATAACAACAGGGGTTTTCCCGAGATACCGTCTCATAGTCCCAAACGTAAATGTGCAGTACAGGGGGGATCTCCCGGAATACCATTCCGTAATCCCAAAGTAAATATGCAGTACAGGGGACCGTTCCGTAGTCCCAAAGTAAATATGCAGAACAGGGGATCTCCCGGAATACCGTTCTGTAGTCCCAAAGTAAATATGCAGTACAGAGGGATCTCCCAGAATACCGTTCCATATACCCAAAGTAAATATGCAGCTCAACCAACGGAAATAATAGTTACAACAAGAAAACCTATAATTGAGACTAAGTTCAAGTCAAGGAAAAACAAGAAATTTCACTAAACATGCTGCATAGAGTTCAGATAGGCAGTTAACACATGTATGCATGCTATTCTAAACTAAACAGGATAGTTACATATGCTAGTGTAGCTCAAATAAGGAGAAACATGTTATTACTCATCACCTCACATACACGACGCTCACATATCAAAACAGTACCAAATCCTAAGGGGATTTCCCCCACACAAGGTTAGGCAAGCCACTTACCTCGAACCAAGCTCAATCAATCGGTAACAATGCCTTTTTCACAAATATCCGATTCCGAATGGCCCAAATCTAGCCAAAAACAATTACATATCATAAATACAACTATAATAGACTAATCTAATTAATGAAATATTGAAATCAAGATTTTAACAAAAATTCCAAAATTCGTCCTAAAAAGTCAACCCGGGCCCACGTCTCGGAATCGGATAAAAGTCACAAAATATGAACACCCATTCACTCATAAGTCTGACCATATACAAATTACTCAAATCCGACCACAAATCCCCTTTCAAAACTCGAAATCTTTGTTGAAGAAGTTCTTCCAAATTTTTCCCAATTTCAACCACAAAATCCGAAATTAAATGATGAAACCAACCATATATTAGTGGAATATAACCATAAAGGAGTTAAGAATCATTACCCAATCGATATCTTTGAAAATCCCTCAAAATCTCGTCCAAAATCCGAGCTCCCAACTCAAGTTTTTGATAAAATGGAAAAATCTCCATGTTTGGAAACTTTAATACTGCCCAGACATTTCCTTAATCGTGATCGCGGAAATAGTCTCGCGATCACGAAGAACAACTTAGCTGCCCCAGAAATTTAACTCTACGCGAACGCGATGCTCTGGCTCTCAGACTCACGCGTTCGCAATGAGCAAAGCGCGTGGCCCAGCTTTAGCCTCTTTAACTCTACGGGAACCCGACCTTGGCCACGTGTTTGCGAAGCATTACTTCACACCACTACGCATTCGCATCCTTCTGCCTGCGAACATGAAGAAGAAAACTTTCTCTGCCCACCTAAGCCTATGCGATCGCGTCCTCAAATTAGCGAACGCAAAGAACAACTTTGGCTGGCCTCTCAGATTGCCTTACGCGATCACGAGACCTATCTCACGAATGCGATGAAGAAAAATACTGCAACAAAACTCCAAAAAATCTGCTATCTTCCTTGAGTCCGAAATGGCCCGTTGAGCATCCGAAACACACCTGAGGCCCCCAGGACCTCAACCAAATATACCAACCAATCCTAAATTACCATACAAACTAAGTCGAGCCCTCAAATCACATCAAACAACGCAAAAATCACGTATCACCCTATAATTCAAACTTAATGAACTTGAAACTTCAAATTTCCACAATCGATGCCAAAACCTATCAAACCACGTCCGATTGACCCCAAATTTTGTAGACAAGTCATATTCAACATTACGAACCTTCTCCAACTTTCAAAATCAGAATCCGACCCCGATATCAAAATTTCCACTACCAGTCCAAATCTTAAAAATTTTGACTTTCGCCATTTCAAGCCTAAATAAGCTATGGACCTCTAAAACACAATCCGGACACGCCCCTAAGTCCAAAATCACCTAACGGAGCTAACAGAACCGACGGAACTCCATTCTGGAGTCTTCTTCACACAGTTTCGACTACGGTCTAAATCCTAAGGCTTAAACCTCCATTTAGGGATTAAGTGTCCCAAAATACTCCAAAAACCAAAACGAAACCTCCAGGAAAGTCACAATAGCAGAAATAGATATGGGAGAAGCATTAAATAAGGGATCGGGGCTATTACTGTCAAAACGACCGGTCGGGTCGTTACATCCTCCCCCTCTTAAAATAATTATTCGTCCTCGAACGAGTATAGAGACATACCTGAAGTGGTGAAAAGATGAGGATATCGGCTGCACATATCCTGCTCGGTATCCCAAGTAGCCTCCTCGATCGGCTGTCCCCTCCACTGAACCTTCACAGAAGCAATGTTCTTTGACCTTAGCTTTCTGACAGGCCTGTCTAAAATAGCCACTGGCGCCTCAACATAAGATAAATCCTTGTCCAATTGGACTGAGCTAAAATCCAACACATGAGATGGATCGTCGTGATACTTCCGAAGCATCGAAACATGAAATAATAGATGAACTCCTACTAGGCTGTGAGGTAAGGCAAGCTCGTAAGCAACTTCCCCAACTTGCCGCAACACCTCAAAGGGACCAATAAACCGTGGGCTCAGCTTGCCATTCTTTCTGAACCACATAACGCCCTTCATAGGAGAAACCCAAAGCAGGACCCGCTCTCCAACCATGAATGCAACATCGCAAACCTTCCGGTCCGCATAGCTCTTTTGTCTGTACCGGGCTGTGCGAATTTGATCCTGAATCACCTTCACCTTATATAGGGTATCTTGAACCAGTTTGTACTCAATAATCTAGCCTCGCCCGGCTCGAAATAACCCACTGGGGACCGACACCGCCTACCATACAGAGCCTCATACGGTACCATCTGAATGCTAGACTGATAACTGTTGTTGTAAGCAAACTCCGCAAGTGGCAAAAACTGGTCCCAAGCACCCCCAAAATCTATCACACAAACGCGGAGCATATCCTCCAGTATCTGAATAGTGTGCTCAAACTGTCCGTCCGTCTGAGGGTGAAATGCTGTGCTCAGCTCCACTATAGTACCCAACTCCTGATGTACGGCTCTCCAGAATCGTAATGTAAACTGCGTACCCCGGTCAGAGATAATAGATACAGGTACGCCATGAAGCCTGACGATCTCACGGATGTAGATTCGAGCTAGCTGCTCAGAAAAATAGGTAGTCATCACAGGAATGAAATGAGCCAACTTAGTCAGCGTATCCACAATCACCCAAACTACATCAAACCTCCGCTGAGTCCGTGGGAGTCCAACAACGAAATCCATAGTGATCCGCTCCCATTTCCACTCCAAAATCTCCAACTTCTGAAGCAACCCACCTGGCCGCTGATACTCATACTTCACCTGCTGGAAATTTAGACATCGGGCCACATACTCTACTATGTCCTTCTTTATCCTTATCCACCAGTATTGTTGTCTCAAGTCCTAATACATCTTTGCGGCACCCGGATGAATAAAGTACCGCAAACTGTGAGCCTCCTGGAGAATCAACTCACTCAAACCATCTACATTGAGCACACATAGCCTACCCTGCATCATTAATGAACCATCATCTCCAATAGTGACCTCTTTGGCATCACCGTGCTGGACCGTGTCCTTAAGGACAAGCAGATGGGGGTCATCATATTGATGCTTCCTGATATGATCACAAAGAGAAGACCGAGAGACCACACAAGACAATACTCGACTTGGCTCAGAAATATCCAATCTCACAAATTGGCTGGCTAAGGCTTGAACATCCAACGCCATGGGCCTCCCTGTTGCTGGTAGATATGCTAAGCTCCCAAACTCTCTGCCCAACAACTCAAAGAATCGCCGCCATATTGGCCTTCCCAGGGTAGTACAAAATGGTGATATCATAATCCTTAAGCAGCTCCAACCACATCCTCTGACGCAAATTAAGATCCTCCTGCTTGAACAGATGCTGCAAACTCCGGTGATCGGTGTAAATCTCACAAGGAACACCATACAAATAATGCCGCCAAATCTTCAAGTCTTGAACAATAGTAGCTAACTCAAGGTCGTGGACATGATAGTTCTTTTCATGCACCTTCATCTGTCTAGACGTGTAGGCAATCACCCTACGTCCTGCATCAACACCGCACCGAGACCAATCCGCGATGCATCATAATACACAGTATAAGACCCCGAACCTATAGGTAATACCAATACTGGGGCTGTAGACAAAGCTATCTTGAACTTCTGAAAGCTCTCCTTACATTCCTCTGTCCACTTGAACGGAGCACCCTTCTGGGTCATCCTGGTCATAGGTGCTGTAATAGACGAGAAACCCTCTACAAATCGATGGTAATACCTTGCCAAACCAAGAAAACTCCGGATCTCTATAGCTGAGGACGGTCTAGGTCAACTCTACATTGCTTCAATCTTCTTCGGATCCACTTGGATCCCATCACTCTATACTATATGACCCAAGAATGCCACTGAGTCTAGCCAAAACTCACTTTGAAAATTTTGCATATAATTTCTTTTCTCTCAAAGTCTGGAGCATAGTCCTCAGGTGCTGCTCATGATCTTCCCGAGCCCGGGAGTACACCAGAATGTCGTCAATGAACACAATGACGAAGGAGTCAATATAGGGCCGGAACACACTGTGCATCAAGTGCATAAAAGTTACTGGGGCATTAGTCAGCCCAAGAGACATAACAAGAAACTCATAGTGACCATACCAAGTCATGAAAGCAGTCTTCGGGATATCTGGCTCCCGAATCTTCAACTGATGTTAACCTGAACGCAAGTCAATCTTGGAAAACACTCTGGCACCCTGTAATTGATCAAATAGGTCATCAATACGAGGCAAAGGATACCGGTTCTTCACTGTGACTTTGTTCAACTGGCGGTAATCAATACACATCCGCATAGAAATATCCTTCTTTTTCATAAATAAGACAGGAGCACCCCAAGGTGACACACTGGGCCGAATGAAGCCCTTATCAAGCAACTCATGTAACTACTCCTTCAACTCCTTCAATTCAAGAGGAACCATACGATATGGAGGAATAGAGATGGGCTGAGTGTCAGGCAACAAATCAATACCGAAATCAATATCGCTGTCGTGTGGCATGCCCGGAAGATCAGCTGGGAACACATATGGAAAGTCCCTCACTACTGGAACTGACTCAAATGTAGGGGTATCAATACTGACATCTCTCACATAAGCTAGATACGCGTCACAGCCTTTCTCAACCATTCGTTGAGCTTTAAGAAATGAAATAACTCTGCTGGGAGTATACTTTAAGGTACCTCTCCACTCTAATCGCGGTAAACCTGGCATAGCCAGCGTCACGGTCTTAGCGTGACAATCAAGAATAGCATAATGGGGCGACAACTAGTCCATGCCCAAAATAATATAAAACTCCACCATGCTGAGCAATAATAAATCAGCTATGGTCTCAAAACCATTAAGAGCAATCAAACACGACCGATATACGTGGTCCACAACAAGAGAATCTCCCACAGGAGTAGACACAAAAACAGGGGAACTCAAAGAACCCCAAGATACGCCCAAATACGGGACAAAATAAGAGGACACACAGGAATATGTAGAGCCTGGGTCAAATAATACCGACGCATCTCTATGACAGACTGGAATAATACCTTTAATGACAGAGTCGGAAGCAACTGCCTCTGTGCAAGCAGGAAGGGCATAATATCTGGCCTGGCCTCCCCCTCTAGGGCAACCTCGACCTCCCCGACCTCCACCTTGGGCTGGCTGAGCAGGTGGGGTGGCAGCTGGTGATGTAATCATAGCCTGAGGACTCGGTGGAGCACGCTGTGGCTAAGAAGTCTATAGAGGTGCACCCCTCCTAAATCTGGGGCAATCCCTCACCATATGGCGAGTGTCGCCACACTCAAAATAAGCTCTGGGAGGGCGTGGCATCTGTAACTAGCTCGGGCCAGATCTGCTGGACTGGCCGCTAGGAACACCCCGTGCAGGAGGCACACTAGATACTGGAGGTGCATAATAAGGCTCCTGGGGCCTAGAAGGAGCTGGAACACCACTGGCGGCTGGAAGAGCTGAATGAATGAAATGACTCATATAACCCCTACCATCGCGAGCTGCTAGGGCACGAGAACCAGAATAATAACCAGTCTCTCGAGACCTCTTGGCCTCTCTCTCCTCTCTGTCCCGGGAAAGCATGCCCTCCAATCTCCTAGCAATACTCACAACCTGCTGATAAGAAATATCCATCTCCAACTCACTGGCCATACTAATCCGGATGCTGGGGTGGAGTCCCTAAATAAACCGTCGAACCCTCTCTCGAACTGTGTCAGCCAAGGCCAGTGCATGTCGGGCCCAATCACTGAAGTGGACTACATACTCTAACACAGTCCTAGCACCCTGGCGCAACTGATCAAGCTCCGCGCGCCATGAGTCTCTGAGGCTCTGAGGGACATACTCTCTCAACAACATGTCCGAGAACTGAGTCCATGTAAGTGAAGCTGCCTCATCCGGACTACTCAACTAAGAAGCACGCCACCACTGATAGGCTTCTCCTCTAAGCTGGAAGGTGGTAAAAGAAACTCCACTCATCTCTGCTACGCCCATAGTACGGAGAATACGATGACACTCCTCCAGAAAACCCTGAGCATCATCTGTAGACAATACGTTGAAGGTAGGTGGTGGTACTTCTTGTACCTCTCAAGTTTGAGCTGCTCCACCTCAGAAGCTGCCGCCCTAACCTCGGGCTGATCTGGAGCTACCGGCTGCATTGTTACAATCTCTGGAACTTGGTCGACCTGAGCCCACTACTCTGGAGTATTGGCGACGGGAGTTTGTACTCCTCCCCCAGCCTGAGATATGGCAGGAGCAAGTGGAATCAATAAAGCCTGATCTAAGGTGATGAACATGCTTAGAAACTGGGCTAAAGTCTCTTGGAGGGCTGGTGCAGAAACAGGTACCTCAGGTGTCTGCCCTCTAACTGGAACTACTGAGGGCTCCTCTGTAGCAGCTCGTGCAGGTGCTCTGGCTGCACCATGTGGATGTCATCGACCTCTACCCCGACCCCGTCCTCTCGCGGCTCTAGCAGGGGTCGCGGGTTCCTGGTCATCAAATCCACCTGTACGTGTCCTCACCATCTGTGAGAGAATAGAATACAGAAGTTTAGAATTTTTGAAGTCAACAATTTTTTTTTATTTTTTTTTGGCACGACAAGGAATCAAAGTAGTGAAATTTTCCTAACAGTTCCATAGCCTCCCGAAGATAAGTACAGACGTCTCCGTACCAATCCGCGAGACTCTAATAAACCGGCTGATACCAAATTATCACGACCCAATTTCCCCTTCGTATGACGTCGTGACGGCAGCTAGTCTCTACGACTAGGTAAGCCTAACATTTGCGTAATAATGAAATGAAAACATAAATTCAACAACTAACTTTAGCAAAAACAGCATAACTGGATACCATGCCACTTGGCATGTACAATAACCAACTATTCAAAAATACACAAAAAATCCCAAAACCCGAAACATCGCGAATCACAAGCTACAGAAGGAAAATCTAGTGTCTCTATACACCAGAGTCTATCAAAAGAAAATACAGAAGATAATGGAGATGGGGAATAATAGAAGGGGACTCTGAGGTCTGCGGACGCGGCAGAGATACCTTGAAGTCTCCAAAGTTGTCCCGGCTCACTGATAGTGCAGCTGATAAGGAGCATCTGGATCTGCACACGAAAAACATGTGCAGATAGTAGCATGAGTACACCACAATCAGTACCCAGTAAGTGCCAAGCCTAACCTCGGTCGAGTAGTGACGAGGTCAGGTCAGGCCCTACTAGTATATATATAATAACACAAGATAGAATGAAATACCGCAGTAAAATGAAGACTGGAATTTAACAAGTATGAAATCATAGAAGACAACAACTCAGTACACAGAAATAACAATAGGGGTTTTCCCGAGATACCGTCTCGTAGTCCCATACGTAAATGTGCAGTACAGGGGGATCTCCCGGAATACCATCCCGTAGTCCCAAAGTAAATATGCAGTACATGGGGATCTCCCGGAATACCGTTCCGTAGTCCCAAAGTAAATATGCAGTACAGGGGGATCTCCCGGAATACCGTTCAGTAGTTCCAAAGTAAATATGCAGTACAGAGGGATCCCCCGGAATACCGTTCTGTAGTCCCAAAGTAAATATGCAGCTCAACCAACGGAAATAATAGTTACAACTTGAAAACCTACAATTAACACTTAGTTCAAGTCAAGGAAAAATAGGAAATTTCACTAAACATGTTGCACAGAGTTCAGATAGGCAGTTAAGACACGTAGGCATGCTATTCTAAACTAAACAGGATAGTTACATATGCTAGTGTAGCTCAAATAAGGAGAAACATGTTATTACTTAGTGGAGAACAGAGTTTTACAACAAATAGCCCGTGTACGTACTCATCACCTCACGTACACGATGCTCACATATCAAAACAGTACCAAATCGTAAGGGAATTTCCCCCACACAAGGTTAGGCAAGCCACTTACCTCGAACCAAGCTCAATCAATTGGTAACAATGGCCCAAATCTAGCCAAAAACAATTACATATCATAAATACAACTAGAATAGACTAATCTAATTAATGAAATATTGAAATCAAGATTTTAACAAAAATTCCGAAATCCGTCCTACAAAGTCGACCAGGGCCCACATCTCGAAATCAGGTAAAAGTCACAAAATATGAACACCCATTCACTCACGAGTCTGACCATATATAAATTATTCAAATTCGACCACAAATCCCCTTTCAAAACTCGAAATCTATGTTGAAGAAGTTCTTCCAAACGTTTTACAATTTCAACCCCAAAATCCAAAATTAAATGATGAAATCAACCATAGATTAGTGGAATATAACCATAAAAGAGTTAGGAATCGTTACCCAATCGATATCTTTGAAAATCCCTCAAACTCTCGTCCAAAATCCGAGCTCCCAACTCAAGTTTTTGATAAAATGGAAAACCCCCCATTTTTGGAAACTTTAATACTGCCCAGACATTTCCTTAATCGTGATTGCGGAAATAGCCTCGCAATCGTGAAGAACAACGCGATGCTCTGGCTCTCAGACTCACGCAATCGCGAACGTCCTCACGCATTCGTGATGAGCAAAGCGCGTGGCCTAGCTTTAGCCTCCTTAACTCTACGTGAATGCGACCTTGGCCACGCGTTCGTGAAGCACTACTTCACACCACTATGCGTTTGCATCCTTCTGCCCGTGAACGTAAAGAACAAAACTTCCTCTGCCCAGCTAATCCTAGGCGATCGCGTCCTCAATTCGCGAATGCGAAGAACAACTTTGTCTAGCCTCTCAGATTGCCTTACACAATCGCGAGTCCTCCCTCACGAACGCGATGAAGAAAAAGTCTGCAACAAAACTCCAAAAAATCTGCTATCTTCCTCGAGTCCGAAATGGCTCGTTGAGCATCCGAAACACACCTGAAGCCCCCGGGACCTCAACCAAATATACCAACCAGTCCTAAATTACCATACAAACTAAGTCGAGCCCTCAAATCACATCAAACAACGCAAAAATCACATATAACCCTCCAATTCAAACTTAATGAACTTGAAACTTCAAATTTCCACAACCGATGCCAAAACCTATCAAACCACGTCTGATTGACTCCAAATTTTGCACAGAAGTCATATTCAACATTACGGACCAACTCCAACTTCAGGAATCGGAATCCGACTCCGATATCAAAATTTTCACTACCGGTCCAAATCTCCAAATTTTGACTTTCGACATTTCAAGCCTAAATAAGCTACGGACCTCCAAAACACAATACAGACACGCCTCTAAGTCCAAAATCACCTAACGGAACTAACAGAACTACATTTCAGAGTCGTCTTCACACAATTCCGACTACGGTCCAAATTCTAAGGCTTAAATCTCTAGTTAGGGACTAAGTATCCCATAACACTCCAAAAACCAAAACGAAACCTCTCGGCAAGTCACAATAGAAGAAATAAATATGGGAGAAGCAGTAAATAGGGGATCGAGACTATTACTCTCAAAATGACCGATCGAGTCATTACAGATTCTTAGTTTTGATGTTGTTTTACATGTTTTGAGGGTTCGAGCGAGTCTGTTTTATGATTTTAAACTTGTTGGTATGCTCTGGTGGGGCCCCGGGGTCCTCGGGTGTTAACCAGATGAGGCTCGGATCAATTTTTGACTTTAGAGCAGCAGCTGAAGCTTCCAGCTTCTGCTGCAACCGCACATGCGCTTGGGCAGCCACAAGTGTGAGCTCGTAGAAGCGAGCCCCAAGCCTCAGATGCAAAAAAAGGGGGAGGCAGGCATGAGCCGTAGAAGTGATGTACTTGGCGCACCTGCGAGCGTGCAAGTGCGATGAATGAGGAGAATCGCGCAGAAGCGGACCAGCAAGAGCGGTCCTTAGGTCGCAGATGTGGAGCTTGGCCAAGTGAGGGAAGCTCGCACCTGCGAGGCATTTTTTGCAGGTGCAAAACCGCAGGTGCAGCTACCCTCCGCAGGTGCAAAAATGTTGTTGGACAGAATGTTAAAAATGGGCGAGGCTCAGTCATTTTTAGCCCGTATTTCCTCCATTTTTGGGCGATTTTGGAGCTTTTTGAGAAGGGATTTCAACCAGTAACTTGAAGGTAAGTTAATTCTACACACTTTGAGTTCAATTCATAGATTATAGGTAGATTATAACCTGTAAATTGTGGAAATCAAGAGTTTAGGGGAAAAATCTAGATTTGTATAAAATGGGATTTTAACCACGAAAATGGTTATGGAATTGGATGGAAATTGTATATTTGGGTTCTTGATATTATGGGTAACGTTTTCCTGTGAAAATTTCTGCAATCCGGACACATGGGCCCTAGATGAATTTTAGAAATTTTACCATTTTGGGTCGGATAATTTATTTAATAGCCTAATTTTGACTTATTGAGAATGTATTAATTATTTTATATAACTTTTAGGTAGTTTCATATTTTTGGTGTTGAATTGAGATTTTAACGCGACATTGAGATTGGGAAGTGGACCTTGAGATAAGGTATGTCTCTTGTCTAACCTTGTAAGAGGAAATTTACTCCATAGGTGATTTAAATTAAATATTATTGCTAATTGTGGGGATTACGTACGCATGAGGTAACGAGAGTCTGTGAGTAGCTACTAATTATGCCATGTCGAGGTAGTTTTGGACTCAAATAATGAATTACTTGTGATAAATACATCTTTTATTTAATTAAAATACTGGAATTATATTGTGAATCATTGGAGGAAATAGTAAAAGACGGAAATTTCACATACTTGAATTTGATGCAACTTATTTAATTGTTAATAGAAATTGTACATCCTTATGTGTTAGCCTTATTGTAACTTCTCATTCCGGAGGTTTATAAGAAAATGTCTTCCTTTCTTATGGAGCGGGGCGAATGCCTCGGCAGTATAGATGCATTTATGGATCGTGCCGCACGTCCTTCGGCAGTGTACACGACACTCTGGATCGGGCCGTACAACCTTGAAAAAAATCGTGCTTAATAGTAATAATTACACGATACTTTGACATTTTATTGCAGCTTGTGAAGCTGATTGATAAATTGGAAATTGTTGAAATTGAAGAATTAATTATTTCTGCTTGTTAAGGAAATTATTATTGTTCATATAAATCCTGTTTAATTAAATGTTTTTATTTTTAAAAATTTAGTGACCCATAGTGAGTGTCAAAGTCGACCTCTCGTCACTACTTCTTCGAGATTAGGCTTGATACTTATTAGCTACACGTTGTTTACGTACTCATGCTACGCTTGCTGCACTTTTTGTGCAGGACCTAAGACAGGTGCTATAGGAGGACCCACCGATGCGTACCCCCGTTACCAGAGGCTTAGTGGTGAGCGGTCTTTCACTAGTGCCTCTTCTTGTATTTGTATTCTATCTATTTTATTTCAAACAGTATTTAGAAACTTTTGTATAGTCTACTAGATGCTTATACACTTGTGACACCAGGTCTTGGCACACACACTAGTAGAATTTTGGTCTTTATTATTTATCTTGGTTTTAATTTATTAGATCTTTCATATTTATCTTAATTCTTGCAAGTAAGAAAAGTTTAATTACTCGGATAATTTTTAAAGAAATAAATATATGTTTAAATCATTAGTTGGCTTGATTAGTTGTGATGTTGGGCACCATCACGACCTATACGAAATTGGGTCGTGACAACATGGTATCAGA
Source organism: Nicotiana tomentosiformis (assembly GCF_000390325.3). Lineage (NCBI taxonomy): Eukaryota > Viridiplantae > Streptophyta > Magnoliopsida > Solanales > Solanaceae > Nicotiana > Nicotiana tomentosiformis. The sequence goes on from NC_090814.1 coordinate 140,526,259, forward strand.
GCACTAGGTTCACGTAGGTCTCACAAGTTATGAGCAGGCCTAATAGAGTCTTGCAGATTGGTACAGAGATGTTTGTACTTATCTTCGAGAGGCTATTGGGTGTTAGGAAACTACCTTTATTCATCTCCCATTGTGCAAATGATGTAATACTAAATATCTTTCTATTATTCTCTCACACATGGTGAGAACACGCTCTAATGAGGTTCCAGGCCAGGGAAGAGCTGCTCCCCCTGTTGTTATAGGCCGAGGCTGAGGGAGGGATCCAACCCGTTGTAGGGGATGAGGACATCCCTGAATTGTTCCAGTTATGCCACTACTGGGTCCAGTAGAGGATCCCATTATTAAGGAACATGGCGAGGTGCCCGTGGCAGAGCTAGCTCCGGTGGATTTCAGGTCTGCACTAGGATTCCAGGAGGTCATGGGTTGTATGCTATGATTCATGGACACTATGACTCAGGCCGATTTATTTCTGGCAGACCTAGCCACATCTCAGGCGGGCAGGAGAGCACAGAACCCTACCGCACAAAATTATGGGTAGGCATCTGTTGTATATCAGACCCAGGGTACACTACCCGTGGGTGGAGCCCAGCAAGTGGCAGCAGCTACGCCTGAGTCCAGACCAGCTGTGGCCGTCAAGCCGCAGAAGCTATTGGACAGATGAACTAGACTACATCCTCCTGTCTTTTGGGGAGAGCGACATGAGGATACCCAGGACTTCGTTGATCGATGCAAGGATAGACTGCACAACATGAGGATATTGGAATCTCATGGGGTAGACTTCGCTACTTTTCAGTTGGAGGTTAGAGCCCGTAGATGGTGGCAGTCTTATCTTCTTGGTAGACCAGCAGATTCTCCTCCCATGACTTGGGACATGTTCACCTGTATTTTCCTGGATAGGTACATTCCACCCTTCCAGAGGGAAGAGTTGCGGTTTCAGTTTGAGCAGCTCCAACAAGGTCAGATGTTGGTAACCGATTATGAGGTGAGGTTCTCTGAGTTATCTTGCCATGCACTTATGATACTCCCTACTGATGCAGAGAGAGTGCGGAGGTTTGTTGCGGGTTTACATACTGGCATTCAGGCCACTATGGCTCGAGAGGTTGAGTTAGGGACTTCTTATGAACTGGTTGTGGAGATAGCCCGAAGGATTGAGGGTGTACGTCAGCGTAGCCGAGAGCAGGTTAGGAGAGATAAGTGGTTTAAATATTCTGGGGAGTTCAGAGGTTCTCCGTCTGGGGGTAGAGGTCAGTTCGTGAGAGGGTAGTCCAGCAGGCCCCCATATCCAGCACAACCGCCTCCTCGGGGTGCCCCAGTGCGACCTTATTACAGTGCTATGCCAGAGAGTTCTTATCACCCACCAGCTATTCAGGGTTCTTCCAGTGGGTATTCAGGTTACTAGGTCCAGACTTCTAGTCAACATCCTATCGTACCAAGAGGTTGTTACGAGTGCAAGGATTTCAGTCACATGCGGAGATTCTGCCCCAGGCATCAGGGTAGACCAGTGCAGCCGCCTATGATTACCGCACCAGTTGCTCCACCAGGCGTCCGGCCACCTAGAGGTGGAGGGAAGGTGGGTAGGGGTCGTCCTAGAGGTGGAGGCCAGCCAGGTGGAGGCCAACTAGTTGGCTCTCCAGCTCGGTTCTATGTTTTTCCGGCCAAACCAGATGCAGAGGCCTCAAATGCCGTGATCACAGGTATTATTTCTGTTTGCGGCAAATATGCCTCCGTATTATTTGATCCAGGGTCTACATATTCTTATGTGTCATCTCTATTTTCTCATTTCCTCGGTGTTCCTCGTGAGTCCTTGGGTATTCTTATTTATATGTCCACTCTTGTGGGAAATGTTGTTATTGTGGACCGAATCTATCGGTCTTGCAATGTTACATTCTATGGTTATGAAACTAGAGCAGATTCTTTGCTGCTTGATATGACCAACTTTGAGATCATCCTGGGTATGGACTGGCTATCCCTATATCATGTCGTCCTAGATTGTCATGCTAAGATTGTTACTTTGGAAATGCCGGAATTACCTAGGTTTGAGTGGAAGGGTTCATCTGTCAGCGCATCTAATCAGGTTATTTCTTTTCTAAAAGCTTGACACATGGTCGAGAAGGGTTGTTTGGCTAATCTAGCCTATGTTCGGGTCACTACTGCAAAGACTCTGATGATTGATTCAGTGCTTGTAGTCTGGGATTTCTCCGATGTATTTCCTTCAGATCTTCCAGGCATGTCACCAGATCGTGATATTGATTTCCGTATTGACTTAGCTCCAGATACTCAGCCTCTATCTATCCCACCGTATCGCATAACTCCAAAAGAATTGAAGGAGTTAAAAGAACAGCTTGAGGAATTGCTAGCCAAAGGGTTCGTCAGACCGAGTGTATCGTCTTGGGGTGCACCAGTATTATTTGTGAAGAAGAAAGATGGAACGATGCGAATGTGTATTGATTACCGCCAATTGAACAAAGTCACTATAAAGAATAAGTACCCGTTGCCACGTATTGATGATCTATTTGACCAATTGCAGGGTGCTAGGGTGTTCTCTACGATCGACTTTAGGTCGGGGTACCATCAGTTGAAGATTCGGGATTCGGATGTTCCAAAAACTGCTTTCCGGACTAGATATGGTCATTATGAATCTTTGGTGATGTCTTTCGGTTTAACTAACGCCCCAGCGATGTTTATGGATTTGATGAATAGGGTATTCAGGCCCTATATTGATTCGTTTGTCATTGTCTTCATTGATGACATTTTGATTTACTCATGCAGTAAGGAAGAGCACGAGCAGCATATGAGAGTGGTGCTTCGGACATTGCGAGAACAAAAGCTATATGCTAAGTTCTCCAAATTTGAGTTTTGGCTAGATTCTGTATCATTTTTGGGGCATATTGTATCGGGCGAGGGCATTGAAGTGGATCCCAAAAAGATCGAGGCAGTTCAGAGCCCCACTTCGGCGACTGAGATCAGGAGTTTCCTAGGTTTAGCAGGTTATTATCGTCGGTTTGTGGAGGATTTTCATCTATCGCAGCACCTTTGACCAAATTAAACCAGAAGAGTGCTCCGTTCCGATGGTCCGATGATTGTGAGGTGAGCTTTCAAAAGCTCAAGACAGCATTGACTACAACACCATTGTTAGTGTTGCCTTCCGGTTTGGGTATGTATATAGTGTATTGTGACGCTTTACGGGTTGGTTTGGGTTATGTATTTATGCAGGAGGGGTGGGCTATTGCATATTCCTCATGTCAGTTGAAACCCCATGAGAAGAATTACCCGGTACATGATTTGGAGTTAGCTGTGATTGTTCACGCTCTTAAGATTTGGAGGCATTATCTTAATGGGGTGTCTTGTGAAGTCTACACGGATTATCGCAGTTTACTGCATTTGTTCAAGCAAAGGGATCTAAATTTGAGGCAGCGCAAATGGCCTGAGTTACTGAAAGATTATGATATTACTATCATGTATCATCCGGGCAAAGCAAATGTAGTTGCGGACGCCATGAGTAGAAAGGCGGGGAGTATGGGTAGTTTGGCTTTCATTTCAGTAGAGTAGAGCCCATTAGCTTTGGATATTCAGTCCTTGCCCAACATGCTCGTAAGATTGGATATTTCAGAGCCCAGTCGAGTTCTTGCATGTGTTGTGGTCCAGTCTTCTCTATTCGAGCAGATCAAGGCTCTCCAGTATGATGATCCACACTTAATGGTTCTTCGAGAAATGGTACTACGGGGTGGTGCCAAGGAAGTTACTGTTGGCGCGGATGGTGTTCTACGACTCTAGAATAGTCTTTGTGTTCCTACTATGGATGGACTGAGAAAAACGATTCTAGAGGAGGCACACATTTCTCAGTATTCTATTCATCCAGGTGCTACGAAGATGTATCGTGACCTGAGGCAGCATTATTGGTGGTAGAGGATGAAGAAGGATATAGTTGAGTATGTAGCTAGGTGTCTAAATTGCCAGCAAGTTAAATATGAGCACAAGAGGCCAGGTGGTCTACTTCAGCAAATTACTGTACTGGAGTGGAAATGGGAACACATTACTATGGACTTTGTAGTTGGGTTGCCATGGAACTTGCGGAAGTTTGATGCAGTTTGGGTCATTGTCGACAGGTTGACCAAGTCGGCACACTTCATTCCGGTCGTGACCACTCATACTTCAAAGAGGCTAGCCCAGATCTATATAAATGAGATAGTTTGGTTGCACAGTGTGCCAGTTTCCATCATATCAGATAGAGGCCCTCAATTTACTTCACATTTCTGGAGAGCACTACAGAGTGAATTGGGGACTCGTGTAGAGCTCAGCACAGCCTTTCATCCGCAAACCGACGGCAGTAGGAGCGGACAGTTCAGATTTTGGAGGATATGCTCAGGGTATGTAAGATTGACTTTGGAGGTCAGTGGGATCGTTTCTTGCCTTTGGCCGAGTTTGCTTATAACAACAGTTACCAATCCAGCATCGAGATGGCTCCATTTGAGGCTTTATATGGTCGGCGACGTCGTTCGCCCATCGGATGGTTTGAGCCCGGTGAGGCTAAGTTATATGGTACTAATTTGGTGAAGGATTCTTTGGAAAAGGTAAAGTTAATTCAAGAGCGACTTCATACAGCACAGTCTAGACAGAAAAGTTACGCGGATCAGAAAGCGTGTGATTTATCGTTTATGGTGGGTGAAAAAGTTCTCTTGAAGGTTTCGCCGATGAAGGGAATCATGAGATTAGGGAAGAAGGAAAAGTTGAGCCCAAGGTTTATAGGTCCATTTGAGGTGTTGAGGCGAGTTGGGGAGGTTGCTTACGAGCTTGCTTTGCCTCCCAGTCTATCGGGAATTCATCCGGTTTTCCATGTATCTATGCTTCGGAAGTATCATGCCGACCTATGACATGTGTTAGACTTCAGCACAGTTCAGCTAGATAAGTGCTTGGGTTATGAAGAGGAACCGGTTGCCATTGTTGATTGGCAGGTTCGCCAGTTGAGGTCCAAGAAGGTTACTACAGTAAAAGTCCAGTGGAGGGACAAACCAGTCGAGGAAGCGACTTGGGAGTCCGAGGAGGACATGCGGAGCAGATATCCACACTTATTCAGCACTCCAGGTATAATTCTAAACCCGTTCGAGGACGAACGTTTATTTAAGAGGTGGAGAATGTAATGACCCAATCGGTCATTTTGACTTTTAGAACCCTGTTTCCTTAAATTAAACTCCCCGTACGTGCTTTCACTAATTTATGACTTGCGGGGATAGTTGGTTCGGGATTTGGAAGTGTTAGGGTTGAAATCGGAACACTTGGTTCCTTAGTTTGGCTTTAAAAGGCCAAGTTTGACTTCGGTCAACATTTTAAGAAAGAGACCCCGGAATCAAGATTTGACGGTTCCAATAGGTTCGTATGATGATTTAGGACTTGAGCGTATGTTCGAATCGGGTTTCGGACAACCAGGGAGCGTTTTCGGCGCTTAATAGTGAAAATCAGCAATTTAAAGGTTTAAGGTTCTTTAAATTTGGTTTGGAGTAGGCTTTGGAGTAATTGAGGTCCATTTGGAATTCCGAGCTTGGGAAAAGCTCCGTATGGTGATTTAAGACTTGCACGCAAAATTTGATGTCATTCCGAGTAGTTGAAGTATGTTTCGGCGAGTTCGGTGTTAGTTTGAAGAATTTGAAATTTCTAAGTTGAATCAATTTGGTTGAGGGTATGATTCTTAGTTTTGATGTTGTTTTACACGTTCCGAGGGTTTGAGCGAGTCCGTTTTATGATTTCAAACTTGTTGGTATGTTTGGGCGTGGCCCCCGGGGCCTTGGGTGTTAACCGGACGAGGCTCGGATCAATCTTGAACTTTGGAGCAGCAGTTGAAGCTTCCAGCTTCTGCTACAACCACACCTGCGCATGGGCAGCCGCAGGTGCGGGCTCGCAAAAGCGAGCCCCAAGCCGTATATGCGAAAAAAGGGGGAGGCAGGCACGAGCCGCAGAAGCGACATATTTGGCGCACCTGCGAGCGCGCAGGTGCGATGCATGGGGGAGCAAAAGCGACAAGGGCAACAGGAGCGGAGGAAACGGCACAGAAGCGGATGCGCATGAGCGGTCCTTAGGCCGCAGATGCGGAGCTTGGCTAGGTGAGGGAAACTTGCACCTGCTAGATTTGTATAAAATGATATTTTAATCACGAAACTGGTTATGGAATTTGATGGAAATTGTATATTTTAGTTCTAGATATTATGGGTAACGTTTTCCTCCGAAAATTTTCAGAATCGTGGCACGTGGGCTCGGGGTGAATTTTAAGAATTTTACCATTTTGGGTCGGATACTTTATTTAATAGTCTAATTTCGAATTATGGAGCATGTATTAATTATTTTATATAACTTTTGGATAGTTTCGGATTTTTCGGCGTCGAATTGAGATTTTAACGCGACATTGAGATCGGGAAGTGGACCTTGAGATAAGGTAAGTCTCTTGTCTAACCTTGTAAGAGGGAATTTGCCCCATAGGTGATTTAAATTAATAATTGTTGCTAATTATGGGGGCTACGTACGCACGAGGTGACGAGAGTCCGTGCGTAGCTACTAATTATGCCATGTCTAGGTAGTTTTGGACCCAAATCATGAATTACTTGTGATAAATGCATCTTTTATTTAATTAAAATACTAGAATTATATTGTGAATCGTTGGAGGAAATAGTATAAGACCGAAATTTCATATACTGGATTTTGTGCAAATTATTTAATTGTTAATAGAAATTGTACATCCTTATGTGTTAGCCTTATTATAACTTCTCATTCCGGAGGTTCATAAGAAAATGTCCTCCTTTCTTGTGGAGCGGGCCGAATGCCTCGGCAGTATAGATGCATCTATGGATCGTGCCGCACGTCCCTCGGCAGTGTACATGACACTCTGGATTGGGTCGTACGACCTCGACAGAAATCGTGCTTAATAATAATAATTACACGGTACTTTGACATTTTATTGCAGCTTGTGAAGCTGATTGATAAGTTGGAAATTATTGAAATTGAAGAATTAATTTTTTCCGCTTGTTAAGGAAATTATTGTTGTTCATACAAATCCTGTTAATTAAATGTTTTTATTTTTAAAAATTTAGTGACCCATAGTGAGTATCAAATCGCCCTCCATTATTCGCTACCTTGAAAAATTAATGGGACATTTGTTCACTGTTCGATTTGCAGATTGTCGATGTGATGACCCGATAGGTCATCTTATATTGTATAACCTAATTCTGCGTTACGAGGTCTCAAAAGCCTCATCTTAGCCTTCCTCGATTTGTGTGCACAGAACGAGTGTTCTTTAGGAAGGATTATATGTTAAAAACTGATAAAAAACTATTTTTGCCTAAAAACTTCAGTTGAGTTGACTTCGGTCAACATTTTTGGTAAACGGGCCCGGGATCGATTTTTGACTTTTTGGGGAAAAGTATGGGAAATCTAAATCTATGCAATGTAATTGATTCCTTTAGCAATATTTGATATTATTGAGTCGTTTGTGGATAGATTCGAGTGGTTCGGAGGTGAATTCTAGAGAAAAAGCGATAATTAAGCATTGAGTGGCCTTTGGAGCGAGGTAAGTGTCGTGGTTAACCTTGGCTTGAGAGATTAGGCATTATTCACTTATTTGCTACGTGTTTGTATGTTGAGTACAATGTATAGGTGAGGTGAAGAGTACCTATGCATTGTTGTCGAGTCATGACATGCGAGTGAGTCTTATTATTGTAATCGTGGTATTCCTTGATCATATTGTTCATGATTAGACTAGCTATTCGTTATGTTGAACAACTCTTATTATGTTTCACGAAAATTGGTATTGATTGGGTACTGACTCAAAGTTGAGGTTAGTAACGTGGAATTGAATGTTGAAGTAAGACTTGTTCTTGATATTTCTGGAGACGGCGAGAACTTACGATAAGTTGCAACCTTGAAAGAAATAAGGTGGAAGCAGAGTATGAAGAGTTGTCACAAAAGAAAAGGAATGGGTGAGGAATTGACGCATGTAAGGTTCAAGAGGAAGGAGAGGAATGGAAGAAGCAAATGAGCAATCGAGCCACGAGGAAACATCTCCCTGTTGTTATTGTTCATTGTCTTGGTGAGGGAGAATATAAAAGCAAGAAGCGTGATGCCGTGCAACGTTTTGTGAGTGAGTGTTAAATCATGAAGGGTGATGTTGTGCTATGTAATGAGAGAGAGTTAATGCACTAAGGGTGATGCCGTGTCGTTTCTGTTGTTTCTTATGGTGAGGTTGAGAGTAAAAGCATGAAAGGTGATGCCGTGCACTTTCCTTTACTGTGTTTACTTGTTTCTTTCTGTTAAAGATATATCAATTGATCAGTTCTCATTCCTGTTGTGATTCCTTGCCATGTAACCCCCCAGCATGTCCCCTTCCCAATATTTCTTGCCTTGCTTCTTTAGTTGTTATTATTGTTGTATATATTGATATATATTGCATAGGTTTATTTGTAGGTGTCTTGTCCTAGCCTCGTCACTACTTCGCCGAGGTTAGACTCGATATTTACCAATTAATGAGGTTGGTTGTACTGATACTGCACTCTGTACTTTCTGTGCAAATTTTGGTACCAGACCGAGTTGACCATGAGTCTAGCTGCTGGCTTGATCGGGTTGGAGACCCAAGGTAGTCCTATTGGCGTCCCCTTCCATGCATTTCCTTTACTGTTTCATTTGTATCGAAAACAGTTGTATTTCCTTCAGACACCTCACTTGTAGCTAAATCTTAGTAGTTCGTGAATTGTGACTCCAGATCCGGATGGTAGTAATTAATACAATTTTTATATTATTCCGCACTCACTATATTTCATCTTGGCTAATTTTTTGTTATTTACTGAATGGAAAAAGGATTGGTTTAATGATTCTCTAACATTGGCTTGCCTAGCAAGTAAAATGTTAGGTGCCATCACAGTCCTGACGGTGGGAATTCCGGGTCGTGACAAGTTGGTATCAGAGCACTAGGTTGCCTAGGTCTCATGATTCACGAGCGAGCTTAGTAGAGTCTGGAGTATCTGTACGGAGACGTCTGTGCTTATCTTCCAGAGGCTATGAAGTTTAGGAACAAATTTCACTTCTATTCTTCTCTATCGTGCAATTTTTTTTCTCAATACTGATTGAACTCTTCTACTCTTATTCTCTCGCAGATGGCTAGAACACGTACCGCTTCCTCAGCTGAGCGGCAGCCAGAGCCCCCAATGGCAGCTCTTATGAGGGGCAGAGGTCGAGGCCGAGGCCGTGCCAGAGGCTGAGGCAGGGGCAGGGCTCAGCCCAGAGCTCGTGTAACAGTACCAGCAGTGGAGCCTCAAGTAGAGTTGGACGAGGAGGTTCCAGCCCAGACTGTTCCTGCCGGACCAGCTCAGGTTCCAGAGGGGTTCATTGCCACCCAAGTACTTCAAGACGTTTTGGTCTGTTTGGTGGGACTTATGGAGAGTGTGGCCCAGACTGGCATATTTCCCATGGCACCAACCATCTCTCAAGCTGGAGGAGGAGCCCAGACTCCCACTAATCCCACTCCGGAGCAGACAGCTCCCCAGTATCAGGCTCCAGCAGCTCAGCCAGTCAGAGTAGTTCAGCCGGTTGTTGCGGCACAGGCCGAAGATGGGTCAGCTATGTCTTCTGAGGCTTTATGGAGATTGGACAAGTTCACCAAGCTCTTTCCAGTTCACTTCAGTGGTGCTCCTTCAGAGGATCCCAGGAGTACCTCGACAGCTATCACGAGGTTCTACGAAACATGGGTATAGTACAACAGGATCGATTTTGCTGCATTTTAGATAAATGGTTCCGCCAAGAAATGGTGAAGCGATTATCTATGGACCAAACCAGCTGGGTCGCTTGCTTTTACTTGGGACCAATTTTCTCTGATCTTCCTAGAGAAGTTTCTCCCTATCACATTGAGAGAGGAGCATCACCGTCAGTTCGAGCATCTCTAATAGAGCAGTATGATTGTTACTCAGTGTGAGACCCGTTTTGTGGATTTGGCTCGTCATGCTCTTATTCTACTTCCTACAGAGAGAGAGAGGGTGAAGAGGTTTATTGATGGACTTGCTCAGCCTATCAGATTACAGATGGCTAAGGAGATTGGAGTGAGCTTTCTTTTCAGGCGGCTGCCAATGTTGCCAGGCAAGTCGAGATGGTTTTAGCTTAGGGGAGTGGTTAGGGCTCTGACAAGAGGCCTCGTAACTCCGCTGGATTTAGTGGAGCCTCATCTGGAGGCCGGGGTACTTATAGCAGAGGCCATCCTCCCAGGCCGTTTCATTCAGCACTCCAGGCATCCCATGGTGCCTTAGGTGGTCGTGGCCCTCAGATGCATTATTCCGACCAGCTAGCCTACAGTGTACCACCAGCCCCTGTTAGTGCACCTCCGCTCCAGAGTTTTCAGGGTGGTTAGTCAGGTCGATAGGGTCAGTTTCATGGCCAGCAGTCACAGCAGTCGAGGTCTTGCTATACTTGTGGTGATCCGAGGCACATTGCTAGATTTTGCCCTCGGACATCGGGCAGATCACAGCATCAGGGTTCTCGTGCCATGGTTCCAGCACCAGTTGCTGCACCACCTGCTCAGCCAGCCAGAGGCAGTGGTCAGGCAGCTAGAGGTAGAGGCCAAACTATTAGAGGTGGAGACCAGCCATCTAGAGGCTGTCCTAGGGACGTAGTTCAGGGTGGAGGGGCCCAGCCTCGGTGTTATGCTTTTCTAGCCAGGCCTGAGGCTGAGTCATCTGACGCCGTTATCACAGGTACTATTTCAGTTTGCAGTACGGATGCTTCAGTTCTAGTTTTGGTTTGAGTTTGCAGTAGGGATGCTTCGAGGACGAACGGTTGTTTTAGAGGCGGAGAATGTGATGACCCAATAGGTCATCTTATATTTTAGAACCTAATTCTGCATTACGAGGTCTCAAAAACCTCATCTTAGCCTTTCTCGATTTACGTGCATAGTCCGAGTGTTCTTCCGGAATGCTTATATGTTAAAAACTGATAAAAAGAGAATTTTTGCCTAAAAACTTTAGTTGAGTTGAATTCGGTCAACATTTTTGGTAAACGGTCCCGGATCCGTATTTTGATGGTCCCGGTGGGTCCGTATCGAAATATGGGACCTGGGCGTATGCCATGAATCGAATTCGGAGGTCCCTAGCTCGAGTTATGAATTTTTGATGAAAATTAAAAGTCTGAAAATTAATAGTTTTTAAGAATTGGTTGATGTTTGGCCTTGTTGATACCGGGTCTGTATTTTGGTTCCTGAGCCCGGTACAGGTCCAATATAATATTTATGACTTATCTGTGAAATTTGGTGAGAAACGGAATTGGTTTGACGTGATTTGGATGTCCGGTTGTGAAAATAGAAGTTTTAAAGTTTTCTTGAAAATTTCATTTGATTTGGTGTTCAATACGTAGTTCTAGGTATTATTTTGGTGATTTGATTGCACGAGCGAGTTCGTATGATGTTTTAGGATTTGTGTGCATGTTTGGTTTGGAGCCCCGAGGGCTTGGGTGAGTATCGAATAGGCTTCGGGTTGTTTTGCACTTAGAAAAATCTGGTTTTTCTGCAGTTTCAGGTGCCTTCTAATTTCCTCCTCGCGTTCGCGAAGGCATTCTCGTGAATGCGATGTAGAAACTGGGATGGCTGGGTTTTTCTTTTTCGCGAACGCGAAGGCTGGGTCACGAACGTGGAGCGATGGGGGCTCTACCCTTCGTGAACGTGACCAGCTCAACGCGAACGCATAGTGTTTGGGACCTGGGGGAGGGAGTCAGTCACTCTTCATCACGAACGCGAGCAAGGACTCGCCAACGCAAAGGCCAAGGAGGCGTAGTCTTCGCGAACGCGATAAGAGTTTTGCGATCGCGTAAGCTTTCCAAGCTCTACTCTTCGTGAATGTGATAGTGACCTCGCGAACGCGATTAACACTATCGCCCAACTATTAAACAGTCCCATTACGGTACTTAAGCCATTCTTTCAAAGCCAAACGGCCTAGAGACGATTCTCCCAAGCTAAATTCTTCCCCAATGTGTTGGTAAGTGATTCTAAACCATTTTCTTTCAATAATCCATTACATTTCATGAATTTCCAACCTAAAATCTAGGATTTCCATGGTAGAAATTGGGGGTTTGGGTAGAGTCAGGGATTTTTTGGAAATTGTGATTTAGAACTCGAATTGAGGTCGGATTCCAAAACTAATTGCATATTCGAGCTCGGGGTGAATGGCTTAAATGGATTTTTGTCCGAACCTCGAGTTTTGACCAAGCGGGCCCGTGGTCGATTTTTGAATTTTTGGGGAAAAGTTTGGGAAATCTAAATCTATGCAATGTAATTGATTCCTTTAGCAATATTTGATATTATTTAGTCATTTATGGATAGATACGAGTGGTTCGGAGGTTAATTTTAGAGGAAAAGCGATAACTGAGCATTGAGTGGCCACTGGAGCAAGGTAAGTGTCGTGGTTAACCTTGGCTTGAGGGATTAGGCATTATTTACTTATTTGCTACGTGTTTGTATGTTGAGTACAATGTATAGGTGAGGTGACGAGTACTTATGCGTTGTTGTCGAGTCATAACATGCGAGCGAGTCTTATTATTGTAATCGTGGTATTCCTTGATCATATTGTTCATGATTAGACTAGCTATTCGTTATGTTGAACAACTCTTATTATGTTTCACGGAAATTGGTATTGATTGGGTACTGACTCAAAGTTGAGGTTAGTAATGTGGAATTGAATGTTGAAGTAAGACTTGTTCTTAATATTTCTATCTCCCTGTTATTATTATTCATTTTCTTGGTGAGGGAGAGCGTTAAAGCACGATGGGTGATGTCATGCAACGTTTTGTGAGTGAGTGTTAATGCACGAAGGGTGATGCCATGCCATGTTATGAGAGAGATTTAATGCACGAAGGATGATGCAGTGCCGTTTCTATTGTTTCTTATGGTGAGGTTGAGAGTAAAAGCATGAAGGGTGAAGTCGTACACTTTCCTTTATTGTGTTTACTTGTTTCTTTCTGTTAAAGATATATCGATTGATCATGTTCTCATTCCTGTTGTGATTCCTTGCTATGTAATCCCCCCAGCATGTCCCCTTCCTAATATTTCTTGCCTTGCTTCTTTAGTTGTTATTATCGTTGCATATATTGATATATATTGCACAGGTTTATTTGTAGGTGTCTTGTCCTAGCCTCATCACTACTTCGCCGAGGTTAGACTCGACACTTACCAGTACATGGGGTTGGTTGTACTGATACTGCACTCTGTACTTTCTGTGAAAATTTTGGTACCGGACCGAGTTGACCCTGAGTCTAGGTGCTGGCTTGATCGGTTTGGAGACCCAAGATAGTCCTGTTGGCGTTCCCTTACATGCATTTCCTTTACTGTTTCATTTGTATCGAAAATAGTTGTATTTCCTTCAGACACCTTACTTGTAGCTAAATCTTAGTAGTTCGTGAATTGTAACTCCAGATCCGGGTGGTAGTAATTAATGCAGTTTTTATATTATTCCGCACTCACTATATTTCATCTGGGCTAATTTGCCGTTATTTACTGAATGGAAAAAGGATTGGTTTAATGATTCTCTAACGTTGGCTTGCCTAGCAAGTGAAATGTTAGGCGCCATCACGGTCCCGACGGTAGAAATTTCGGGTCGTGAGATATGAATGTTTTATGAATTTCATACGGGACTACTTACTTACCTAAAGTTCACTTTTGGCTTACCAAAAAAGTTGACTGAAGGAACTGACCTAAGCATAGCTCTCTCTCTCAAATACAAATGCCAAGAAAGGGATTCCTTGATTCAAAAGGTAACCGACGGTTCCCGACTTTCTCTGCTTTCCGCAACCGTAACCACTTGTCATTCCGATTACTTCATCCATAAACCTTTTTTTTATTTCAAAATAGCGATACGCTCTAAACAAGTAAAGGAGAAGCTTCCATTCTAGAAGCTACCGCTTCCCGCCTCCCTCGGGGTGAAAAGTTCCCTTCCCTTTTCTAAAATGCCTGAGTGGTCTGCTCAGCAAACGTAGAAAGTGGACCGCAGTTTGGCTGACCCTCTTCTTCCCATTCGGGTTGGGTTCCACTCTTTATTCATGGTGATTCGAACCAGGGGAGGATCTTCCACCTTGTTGGTCATAGCACCAGTACTTGAGCGCTTACTCTTACTGCTCTTCTCAGGTTCACCTCTTTTGGGTGCCCTGAGGTTCTTGTTTGAAGTCATTTGTTTATCACCGAACAAGTCCCCCTCAGTCACTGCCATAGTTGACCCTCTCTTCCAGATCCTCGCTTCTATGAGCCAAATCACTCTCCTCGAGAGTTCTCTCCTTGACTACACCCTCCTCGGCTTTGTTACCCAAACACTCATCCTGAGCAATCTCTTCCAGTCGATTCGATGAGGCATTTTCCCCAAAATTAGGGGGAGAAATTGGTGAAACCAAACGTGAAATTTTGTGGAAAAATACATCATTGTCTTATCTTGATCCATGTGCCTCTATTAATTTTGTGGAAAAATACATCATTGTCTCCTCTTGATCCACGTGCCTCTATTTGTGAAAAAGAGGTGCAAAAGATTATCCATTTGCAGAAAATAGCAAATCAAATGCCATATGCATTTACATATATGAAAAGGATAACGAAATCACATATCCCTGCAGAGAATGTTCCAATCCGTATTGATGTCCCTGTTGGACAATCTTCTAGTGTCATAGCTTATGAGTCAAACACACGCATAAAGCACGGCAGACCATTAGGTTCTAAGGATTGAAATCCTAGAAAAAGGAAAATTAATGATCAAGATGACACTACGGATGAGTCTCATAAGGAAACCCATGATTTAACCAATCCTGAGATTCATGAGGAAATCAATAAGACTGAGACTCAAGAAAATAAGGAACTATCAATAAACCCAATCGATATTGAGACATATTTGAATCGATTGAATATAATGGTAGATTATGTCTTTGCATACAATGTTGCATATAGAATTATGCAAGATAATGAGGATCCTGAACCTCAATCTGTTGGAGAATGTCGACAAAGACGTGAATGGCCAAAATGGCAAGAAGCAATCCAGTCTGAGTTGGATTCACTTGCGAAACGTGAAGTTTTTGGGCCTGTAGTCCAAATACCTAATGGTGTTAAGCCTGTTGGATATCAATGGGTCTTTGTACGTAAAAGGAATGAGAAAAATGAGGTACAAAGAAATAAGGCATGCCATGTTGCACAAGGATTTTCATAAAGGCCTGCCGTCGATTATGAAGAGACGTATTCTCCTGTTATGGATGCTATAACGTCCCGTTATCTTATTAGTTTTGCTGTCCATGAAAATCTTGACATGCATTTAATGGATTTGGTTACAACCTACCTTTACGGCTCACTGGATAATGAGATATACATGAAAATTTTCGAGGGATTTAAAATGCCTGACGGACATAATTCAAAGTCCAGGGAAATGTTTCAATCAAATTGCAAAGATCTTTGTACGGTCTAAAACAATCAGGAAGAATGTGGTATAACTGCCTTAGTGAATATTTATTAAAGGAAGGTTATATAAATAATGCCATTTGTCCATGTGTTTTTATAAAGAAAATAACATCGGAGTTTGTTGTAATTGCCGTATATGTTGATGACATAAACCTTATTGGAACTCCTACAAAACTCCAAAAGGCAATTGATTATTTAAAGAAGAAATTTGAGATGAAAGATCTCGAAAAGACAAAATTATGTCTCAATTTGCAAATTGAACATTTGGCAAACGGGATTCTTTTTTCATCAATCCGCCTACATAGAAAAGGTATTGAAACGGTGTTACATGGATGGAGCACATCCATTAAGAACTCTGATGGTTGTCCGATCACTTGATGTGAATAAGGACCCGTTCCGACCTCAAGAAAAGAATGAAGAGCTTCTTGATCCTGAAGTACCATATCTTAGTACAATTGGTGCACTAATGTATCTTGCTAACACTACAAGGCCTGACTTAACATTTTCAGTTAATGTCTTACCAAGATATAGCTCTGCTCCTACAAGGAGATATTGGAATGGAATCAAACACATATTGCGGTATCTAAAAGGGACTACCGATATGGGCTTATTTTATGGCAATGATTGCAATCTCGATCTTGTTGGTTATGCCGATATTGGGTATTTATCTGACCCACACAAGGCTCAATCTCAAACAGGCTATGTATTTACATGTGAAGGCACTGCCATATCTTGGTGATCGACTAAGCAATCAATCGTGACTACTTCTTCTAATCATGCTGAGATAATTGCTATTTATGAAGCAAGTCGAGAATGTGTTTGGTTGAGATCTATAATACATCTTATTCGAGACAAATATGGTTTGAAGTTTGACAAACTGGCCATAATTTTATATGAAGATAATGCAGCATGCATAGCCCAATTGAAGGGAGGATTCATAAAAGCAGATAGGACAAAACACATTTCACCAAAGTTATTTTTTTACACATGATCTTCAAAAGAATGGTGATATCAATGTGCAACAGATTCGTTCAAGTGATAATATGGCTGATTTGTTCACCAAATCTCTCCCGACATCAATCTTCAATAAACTAGTGTACAAAATTGGGATGCAAATGCTCAAGGATGTGAACTAATGCTCTCATCAGGGGGAGTTAATATACATTGTACTCTTTTTTCCTTACAAGGTTTTGTCCCACTGGGTTTTCCTTGCAAGGTTTTTAATGAGGTAACCAAAAGGCGTATTTCTAAACATGTGTACTCTTTTTCCTTCACTAGGATTTTTTTTTCTTATAAGGTTTTAACGAGACACATTATCTATAGACATCCAGGGGGAGGGGGAGAGGGTGTTATAAGAAATATCAAATTATGGTGGATGTCTACTCTTCCTCCATGATCTTCATCTAAAATGCTTAATGACATATTCAATGATATATTTTTTATGTTTAATGACATATTTACTTCACTTTTCATCCCTCGTTTTGGCGCATTGGAAGTAAATTGAAGAACTTGAAGTTCTTAAGTTTGATTCAATTGGTTTTGGGGTGTGATTCTTAGTTTTGATTTTGATTTTCGCATTTCAAGAGATCGAGCAAGTCCGTATCATGTTTCCTTCTTCGCGAACGCGGAAGGACTCTTATGTTCGCGTAGAAGGAATTGGGGGCTGGGGAATTCTGTGCTACGCGTTCGCGATAGCTAGTCCACATTAGCGAATGTCTGGGACCTATGACTTTCGCGTTCGCGTGAGGCGACTCGCATTCGCGTAGAGTAACCTGGGCTGGGCTTGGGCCGCTATTTGTTCTTCGTGTTCACGGAGAAGCCCTCGCGTACGCGAAGGGTAGGCCAAGCCAGCCTCTGCATTCGTGTTGACTTGGTCGCGTTCGCGATGAGTCATCTCAGGTGCTTGAACCGTTTGCCTTCGCAAATGTGAGGTCCCTTCCGCATTCGCGATGAAGGAGGGCAGCTAGGCAGTATGTTTAAAATCAGGACTTAGGCTTTTTTGTGGCCATTTATTTCACTTTTTGGCGAGTTTAGAGCTTCAAAAGGGGAGATTTCAACCTAGCTACTGAGGGTAAATAATTCCTACCTTAATGTGAGTTTAATTCATAGATTTTGGGTAGATTTCAACATGAAAATTGGTAGAAGTCATGGGTTTAGATGAAAAACATATAAAAATGAGATTTTACCACGAAAATGATTATGAAACTTAGTGAAAATCATATATTTATGTTCCTAAGGTTATGGGTAACAACTTTCTTAAAATATTTTCGGAATTTGGGCGTGTGGGCCCGGGGGTAAATTTTAGGAATCTTACAATTTGGGTTCGGTAATCACTTTAATAGTGGAGATATGAACTTTTGAGTATAGATTGATCGATTTATATAATGTTTGGCTAGTTCCGAGTCGTTTGGCATCAAATTTGGAGGCTTGAGCGCATTCTTGAATTTGGAAGTAAGCTTTGAGACGAGGTAAGTCTCTTTCCTAACCTTGTAAGAGGGAATTTAACCCCATAGGTGAACTTAATCAATATGTACTTCTATTTGTGGGGGCTACGTACGCACGATGTGATGAGAGTCCGTGCGTAGCTACTTTATGTTTATGTCCGGGTAGATTTAGGCTTACACCATGCTTTGTTGATATCGTTGCTTGTTTATGCTTACTAGTTGTTGGATTAAAGTGTGAGTTGAAGGTTCCAATATTTAAAACCGCAAGTTGAATTCCTTATTTTAGGAAAGAATTGAGAAATACTATGATGAGTTGAGAAATTATATGTTCAACCATTTCGCAAATATATTCCGCGAGCGGGTTAAACTTCCACTACTCTCATGGGAGCGGGCCGTTCGCCTCGGTAGGATTTATTGATATATTATATGGTCCAGGCTGTTCGACCCTCGGCAATGCACGGTATATTAGTATGTATATTTGGATCGGGTCATACGTCCTCAGCATAACTCGTGCGTAGTAATACCGAAATCCCTTCTTATATTTAATAATGTTTCATGGACTTGAAAGGTGAAAGAAATATAAGAGAGATATGGTTTGATTTTTACTTGAAAGAAGGATTTACTTACTTACTTCTTATTTTGAGCGTTATTATTATTGTATATTACCTGCTTTATACATTATTATGTTTTTGGCCCTTAGTAAGTGTCGAAGTTGACCCCTTGTCACTACTTCTTCGAGGTTAGACTAGATACTTACTGGGTATACGTTATTTACGTACTCACGCTACACTTCTGCAGTTGATGTGCAGGATCTGAGGCAAGGTGCATCTGGTTACCAGTCTGACGCGCACGTTTGACTTCTAGCTCGGGACTACATGGTGAGCTGCCCTTCCAAGCCGTTCAGCAGCAGCCGGCGTCTCTCTTTTGGATTTATATTTCTGTCTATTTCCTTGAGACAGTAGACTAGTATTCGTTTGTATATTCTGCTAGTAGCCCACATACTTGTGACACCAGATCTTGGCACACACTAGTAGACTTATGATTTTGGATTTGTTTAATTACTTTACAACAGTAAATTTCTAAATCTTTTATAAATGCGGAAAATTATTACTTTGCAAACATATTTAAATTGGAAACCACTAGATTTACCAGTGTTGGCTTGCCTAACAACGGTGATGGGCGCCATCACGACCTATGATGAAATTTGGCCGTGACAACATGGTATCAGAGCACTAGGTTCACGTAGGTCTCACAAGTTATGGGCAAGCCTAATAGGGTCTTGTGGATTGGTGCGGGGACGTCCGTACTTAGCTTCGAGAGGCTATAGGGTGTTAGGAAACTACTCTTTATTCATCTCCTATCGTGCAGTTGATGGAGTACTAAGTTTCTTCCTCTTATTCTCTCACAAATGGTGAGAACACGCGCAACAGACCTTCCAGACCCGGGAGAGGCCGCTCCCCCTGTGGCTAGAGGCTAAGGCAGAGGTCGGGGAAGGGCACTAGCCCAAGGTAGGGGACGAGGACGTCTCAGAGTTGCCCCAGTTGTTCTACCAGTGGATCCAGTGGAGAATTTCATTATTGACGAGCAAGGCGAGGTGCCCACCGCAGAGCCAGCCGTGATAGATTTCACGTCAGCATCAGGCTTTCTGGGGTTCATGGGACGTATGTTACGGTTCATATATTCTATGACCCAGGCTGGTTTATTTCCAGTAGATCCAGCCACATCTCAGGCCGGGGGAGGGGGGGGGAGCACAGACCCCTACTGCTCAGGAAACTGGGCATTCAGCTGCCGTATATCAGACCCTGGGTACACTACCCACGGGCGGGGCCCAGCCAGTTGCAGCGGCTGTACCTGAGCCTAGACTAGCTGCGACAGGCGAGCCACAGATGCTCTTGGACAGATGGACTAGGCTTCACCCTCCAGTCTTTGGGGGTGAGCGACATGACAATCCTCAAGACTTTATTTATAGGTGCAGCGACACACTGCACAACATGAGCATATTGGAGTCTCACGGGGTGGATTTCACTACCTTTCAGTTGGAAGGCAGCGCACGTAGGTGGAGGAAGGCTTATCTTGTTGGCAAACCAGCGGATTCTCCTCCCATGACTTGGGACCAGTTCATCCACCTATTTTTGGACAGGTATATCCCACCCTCCCAGAGGGAAGAGTTGCGGTGTCAGTTCGAGCGGCTCGAGTAGGGTCAGATGTCAGTGACCGATTATGAGGCTAGACTCTCTGAGTTGTCTCGCCATGCACTTATGATACTTCCTACTGAGGCGGAGTGAGTGCGGAGGTTTGTTGCGGGGTTGCACTTAGGTATTCAGGCTACTATGGTCTGGGAGGTTGAGATGGGGACTTCTTATCAGTTGGTAGTTGAGATTGCTCGGAAGAGGGTCACCGTCAGAGGGGTAGAGAGCAGATGTAGCGAGACAAAAGGTCCCATTTTTCTGGAGAGTTCATAGGTGCCCTAGCTGGGGGCAGAGGTCATTTTGGGATGGGTCATCCTAGCAGGCCCCCATATATTCGGCGCCACAACCTCATCGGGGTGTTCCGCCCTGACCCTATTTCAGTGCTATGTCAGAGAGTTCTTACCGTCCGCCAGCTATTCAGGGTTTTTTCAGTGGGTACTCCGGTCATCAGGGTTCTTCCAGTGCCTACTTCAGTGCCACGCTAGAGAGTTCATATCGCCCACCAGCTATCCAGGGTCCTTTCGGTGGGTATTCAGGCCATCAAGGTCAGACTTCAGGGCAGCAGTCCACCTCTCCAAGGGGTTGTTATGAGTGTGGGGATCCTATTCATATGAAGAGTTATTGCCCCAGATTTCGGGGCAAGGCAGTACAGCAGGGTCAGCAGCCCCTGATTACAGCCCCAGTAGCCACACCAGTCGTCCGGCCACCCAGAGGTGGGGGACAGGTGGGTAGGCGTCGTCCCAGAGGTGGAGGTCAGGCAGGCGGAGACCAGCCAGGTGGCGCTCCAGCCAGATGTTATGCTTTTCCGTCCAGACCAGATGCAGTGGCCTTAGATGCTGTGATCACAGGTATTATTTCTGTCTGTGGTAGAGAAGCTTCAGTATTATTTGATCCACGGTCTACTTATTCGTGTGTGTCATCTCTGTTTGCTCATTTTCTGGATATTCCTCATGAGTCCTTGGGTACTCCTATTTATGTGTCCACTCCTGTGGCGATTCTGTTGTTGTGGATCAGATCTATCAGTCCCGTGTGGTCACATTCTATGGATACGAGACTAGAGCGGATCTTCTGTTGCTTGATATGACCGACTTTGAGGTCATCCTGGGCATGGACTGACTATCCCTATATCACGCCATCCTTGATTGTCATACCAAGACTGTTACCTTAGCGATGCCAGAGTTGCCTAGATTGGAGTGGAAGGGTTTGTCTGTCAGTATATCTAGTCAGATTATCTCTTTTATGAAGGCTCGACACATGGTCGAGAAGGGTTGTTTGGCTTATCTAGCCTATGTTCGGGATACTACTGCAGAGTCTCCGATGATTGATTCAGTACCAGTGGTCCGAGAGTTCTCTGATGTGTTTCCTTCTGATCTTCCGGGCATGATCGTGATATCGACTTCTGTATTGACTTGGCTCCAGGTACCCAGCCTATATCTATCCCACCGTATGGCTCCGAAAGATTTGAAGGAGTTGAAGGAATAACTTGAGGAGTTGCTAGCCAAGAGGTTCATCAGGCCGAGTTTATCACCTTTGGGTGCAACAATATTATTTGTGAAGAAGAAAGATGGGACTATGGGGATGTGCATTGATTACCGCCAGTTGAACAAAGTCACTATTAAGAACAAGTACCCGTTATCGTGTATTGATGATTTGTTTGACCAGTTGCAGGGTGCTAGGGTGTTCTCTAAGATCGACTTGAGATCAGGGTACCATCAGTTGAAGATTTGGGACTCAGATGTTCCGAAGACTGCTTTCCGTACTAGATATGGCCATTATGAGTTTCTAGTGATGTCCTTCGATTTCACTAATGCCCCAACGGCATTTGTAGACTTGATGAACATGGTGTTCAGGCCTTATATTGATTCGTTTGTCATTGTCTTCATTGATGACATTTTGATTTACTCATGTAGCATGGAGGAGCACGAGCAGCATTTGAGAGTGGTGCTTCAGACCTTGCAAGAACGGAAGCTATATGCTAAGTTCTCCAAGTGTGAGTTTTGGCTAAGTTCTGTGGCATTCTTGGGGCATGTTGTATCAGGTGAGGGTATTAAGATAGATCCTAAGAAGATTGAGGCAGTTCAGAGTTTTCCTCGTCCCACTTCGGCGACTGAGATCATGAGTTTCCTGGGGTTAGCAGGTTATTATCGCTGGTTCGTGGAGGGCTTCTCATCTATTGCAGCACCTTTGACTAGATTGACCCAGAAGGGTGCTCCGTTCTGTTGGACCGATGATTGTGAGGCGAGCTTTCAGATGCTGAAGACAGCTTTGACTACAACACCAGTTCTAGTGTTGCCATCAAGTTCGGGAATGTATACTATGTATTGCGATGCTTCATGCGTTGGCTTGGGTTGTGTATTGATGCAAAAGGGGCGAGTTATTGCACATGCTTCACGTCAGCTGAAGCTCTTTGAGAAGAGTTATCATGTGCAAGATTTGGAGTTAGCCGCGATTTTTCATGCTCTTAAGATTTGGAGGCATTATCTATAGCCTTGTGAGGTTTACACTGATCACCGCAGTTTGCAGCACTTGTTCAAGCAAAGGGATCTCAATTTGAGGCAGTGAAGATGGCTTGAGTTAGTGAAGGACTATGACATCACTATTCCTTATCATCTGGGCAAGGCGAATGTAGTCGCGGATGCCTTGAGCAGGATGGCAGACATCATGGGTAGCTTGGCATTCATTTCAGCAGAGGAGAGGCCACTAGCTTTGGACATTCAGTCCTTGGCTAATAGACTTGTGAGGTTGCATATTTCAGAGCCCAGTCGAGTTCTTGCATGTGTTGTTGCCCAGTCCTCACTATTGGAGCAGATCAAGGATCGATAGTTTGATGATCTGCACTTGGCAGTTCTCAGAGAGACGGCACTACAGGGTAGTGCCAAGGAGGTTTCTATTGGCGAGGATGGTGTCCTACGACTCCAGGGTCGTCTATGTGTTCCTGATGTAGATTTCTTGAGGGAGAGGGTTCTAGAGGAGGTGCATAATTATCGATATTCCATTCATCCGGGTGCTACGAAGATGTACCATGACCTGAGGAAACACTATTGGTGGTGGAAGATGAAGAAGGACATAATTGAGTATGTAACTAGATGCCTAAATTGCCAGCAGGTTAAGTGTGAGCATTAGAGGCCAGGAGGTCTACTCCAATAGATGACTATACCAGAGTGGAAATGGGAGCACATTACTATGGACTTCGTAGTTGGGTTGCCCCAGACCTTGCGGAAGTTCGATGCAGTTTGGATCATTGCTTACAGGTTGACCAAGTCAGCATACTTCATTCTAGTTGCAACTACTTATAATTCAGAGAGGTTGGCCCAGATTTATATTCGGGAGATAGTTCGGTTGCACGGTGTGCCTGTTTCCATCATATCAGACAGAGGCCCTCAGTTCACTTCATATTTCTGGAGAGTTGTACTGGGTGAGTTAGGGACCCATGTAGAGCTTAGCACTGTGTTTCATCCATAGATCGACGGGCAGTCAGAGCGGACAGTTCATATCTTGGAGGACATGCTCAGAGCATGTGTGATTGACTTTGGGGGACAGTGGGATCAGTTCTTGCCTTTGGCCAAGTTTGCTTAAAACAACAACTATCAGTCCAGCATCAAGATGGCTCCATTTGAGGGTTCATATGGTCGGCGATGTCGTTCTCCTATCGGGTGGTTTGAGCCCGGCGAGGCTAAGTTATATGGTACCGATTTGGTGAAGGATGCCTTGGAAAAGGTAAAGGTTATTCAGGAGCAACTTTGCGCAGCACAGTCCAGAAAAAAGAGTTACGCGGATTAGAAGGCACGAGATGTGTCATTTATGTTATGCGAGAAGGTTCTCTTGAAAGTCTCGCCGATGAAGCGTATTATGAGATTCGGGAAGAAGGGGAAGTTTTAGCCCAAGGTTTATAGGCCTTTTTGAGGTGTTGAGGCGAGTTGGGAAGGTTGCTTGTGAGCTTGCTTTACCTCCCAGCCTATCAGGAGTTCATCCGGTTTTTCACATATCTATGCTCCGGAGGTATCACACCGACTTGTCACACATGTTAGACTTCAGCACTATTCGGCTAGATGAAAGCTTGGGTTATGAGGAGGAGCCAATAGCCATTGTTGTTAGACATGATCGCCAATTGAGATCCAAGAGGATTTCCATGGTAAAGGTTCAGTGGAGGGGCCAACCAGTCGAGGAGGAGACTTGGGAGTCCGAGGAGGACATGCGGAGCAGATATCCTCACTTGTTCAGCACTCCAGGTATGATTCTAGACCCGTTCGAGGACGAACGTTTGTTTCAGAGGTGGAGAATGTAACGACCTGACCGGTCGTTTTTCCTTCTAGAACCCCTTTCCCCTAAATAAGACTCCACGTATGTGCTTTTACTATTTTATGACTTGCGGGGATGGTTAGTTCGGGATTTGGAAGGGTTCAGGTTGAAATCGGAACACTTGGTTCCTTAAGGTTGGCCTAAAAGGCCAAGTTTGACTTCGGTCAATATTTTGAGTAAATGACCTCGGAATCGGGATTTGACGGTTCCAATAGGTTCGTATGATGATTTCAGACTTGGGCGTATGCTCGGTTCCAGTTTTGGATGATCAGGGAATGTTGCGAAGCCTAATGGTGAAAGTTGGTTCTTTGAAGGTTTTAGAAGTTACTTAAATTTGGTTTGAAGTGGGTTTTGGTGTTACCGAGGTCCAAATAGAATTCCGAGATAGGGAATAGTTCTGTAATGTCATTTAAGACTTGCACGCAAAATTTGGTGTCAATCCGAGTAGTTTAAGTACGTTTCGGCGCATTGGAAGTAAATTGAAGAACTTGAAGTTCTTAAGTTTGATTCAATTGGTTTTGGGGTGCGATTCTTAGTTCCATTGTTGATTTTCGCGTTTTGAGAGTTCGAACAAGTCTGTATCATGTTTTCAGACTTGTTGGTGCTTTTGGATGGGGTCCCGAGGGGCTCGGGTGAGTTTCAGACCCCTCAGAACTAAGTGTGAAAAACCAAAAAATTTCCAGTTCTAGTTTTCTTCTTCGCGAATGCGGAAGGACTCTCGCATTCGCATAGAAGAAATTGGGGGCTGGGGAATTTTGTGCTATGCGTTCACGATAGCTAGTCCGCGTTCGTGAAGGTCTGGGACCTGTGACTTTCGCGTTCGCGTGAGGCGACTCGCGTTCGCATAGAGTACCCTGGGATGGGCTTGGGCCGCTATTTGTTTTTTGCGTTCGCGGAGAAGCCATCGCGCACGCGAAGGGTAGGCCAAGCCAGCCTCCGCGTTCGCGTTGACTTGGTCACATTCGCGATGAGTCGTCTCAGGGGCTTGAACCATTTGCCTTCGCGAACGCGAGGTCCCTTCCACGTTCGCGATGAAGGAGGGCAGCTGGGCAGTAAATTTAAAATCGGAACTTAGGCATTTTTAGGGCCATTTATTTCACATTTGGGCTATTTTAGAGCTTCAAAAGGGGAGATTTCAACCTAGCTATTGAGGGTAAGTAATTCCTACCTTAGTGTGAGTTCAATACATAGATTTTGAGTAGATTTCAACATGAAAATTGGTAGAAATCATGGGTTTAGATGAAAAAACTAGGGTTTTTATAAAAATGAGATTTTACCATGGAAATGATTATGAAACTTAGTGAAAATCATATATTTATGTTCCTAAGGTTATGGGTAACAACTTTCTTCAAATATTTCCTAAATACGGGCATGTGGGCCCGGGGGTAAATTTTTGGAATCTTACAATTTGGGTTGGGTAATCACATTAATAGTGGAGATATGAACTTTTGAGCATAGATTGATCGATTTGTATAATGTTTGGCTAGTTCCGAGTCGTTTGGCATCAAATTTGGAGGCTTGAGCGCATTCTTGAATTGGGAAGTAAGCTTTGAGACGAGGTAAGTCTCTTTCTTAACCTTGCAAGAGGGAATTTAACCCTATAGGTGAACTTAATCAACATGTACTTCTATTTGTGGGGGCTACGTATGCACGATGTGATGAGAGTCCGTGCATAACTACTATTCATTCTTATGTCTGGCTAGATTTAGGCTTACACCATGCTTTGTTGATATCGTTGCTTGTTTATGCTTGCTAGTTGTTGGATTAAAGTGGGAGCTGAAGGTCCCAATATTTAAAGCCCCAAGTTGAATTCCTTATTTTTAGAAAAGAATTGAGAAATACTATGATGAGTTGAGAAATTATATGTTCAACCGCTTCGCAAATATATTCTACGAGCGGGGTAAACTTCCACTACTCTCATGGGAGCGGGTTGTTCGCCTCGGCAGGATTTATTGATATATTATATGGTTCGGGCCATTGGACCCTCGGTAGTGCACAATATATTATTACGTCCTCGGCATAAATCGTGCGTAGTAATACCGAAATCACTTCTTATATTTAATAATGTTTCATGGACTTGAAAGGTGAAAGGAATAGAAGAGAGATATGGTTTGATTTTTACTTGAAAGAAGGATTTACTTACTTACTTCTTGTTTTGAGAGCAATTATTATTGTATATTACATGCTTTATACATTATTATGTTTTTGGCCCTTAGTAAGTGTCGAAGTCGACCCCTCGTCACTACTTCTTCGAGGTTAGGCTAGATACTTACTGGGTACACGTTGTTTACGTACCCACGCTATACTTCTGCACTTGATGTGCAGGATCTGAGGCATGTGCATCTGGTTACCAGTCCGGCGCCACATTTTGACGTCTAGCTCTAGACTACATGGTGAGCTGACCTTCCAGGACAGTAGACTAGTATTCGTTTGTATATTTTGCTAGTGGCCCACATACTTGTGACACCAGGTCTTGGCACACACTAGTAGACTTATGGTTTTGGATTTATTATTATGACTTCGATTTGCACTCAGTTGCTTTGTTTAATTACTTTACAGTAGTAAATTTCTAAATCTTTTATAAATGCGGAAAATTATTACTTTGCAAACACATTAAAAGTGGAAACCACTAGATTTACCAGTGTTGGCTTGCCTAACAACGGTGATGGACGCCATCACGGCCTATGATGAAATTGGGTCATGACATTAAGTGTAGGGACAGATGTAGTGTAATATCGATGGTTTCAATTGAACACATAACTTTTGACGCCAAGTAAAAATTTATATGTAAATATTTATTAAAATTGCAAAAATAATATATATGAACCCATAACTTTAAAAATATAATGGGTTCAATGCTAAAAACTTTAAAAGTTGAACTCATAGGGTTCAAATTCTGGATCCACCTCTAATTAAGTGTCCTACTCATTATTGAAGTTCTAAAGCTATACCAATCCCAGTTAATTCTTCATATAAGAATATTGTCACGACCCAAAATCCCACCATAGACGTTGTGATGGCACTTAGTTTTTATGACTAAGTAAGCCGATCATAATAACAATTCAAGCCATTGTTTTTAGATAATTGAAACTAACAGCGGAAATAATGATACAACCTCCCAAGACTGTAATACTGAGTCACGAACTTCAACTGAATACATGAAATGATCTCAAGGAAATCGAATATACAATACTGTTCGAATAATAATTGACAATACAATAAAATGGAAAGACTCCAAGGAACTGTGATGACCAAGCAGCTCTACCTTGAATCCTTGCGATCACACTCTAACTCTGACCGAGTCTGATATCTCCAATACCTGGCTCTGCACAAAAATGTGCATAAGTGTAGTATGCGTACACCACAGTCGGTACCCAGTAAGTATCAAGACTAACCTCGGTGGAGTAGTGACGAGGTACAGTCAAGACACTCACTAATCAATTACCATGTGTAGTGTAGTAGTATATAATAATAATAATAATAATAGAAACAAATAGCAATGATATAAACAACAAGGCAACATGAACACCATAAATAATGCTAAAACGAATAAGGATCACAAATATAATCAATCAATCAAGTCCCTCAAATACACGTCTTTCAAATGTAAGTACTCCAAGTATAAATCTTTCAAATATAAGTTTTTCAATAAAAATTCTTAAAATATAATCCTTTCAAATAAATATATATTTCGAATATGCTCCCTTCAAATAAATATCTTTCGAATATAATTCTTTCAAATAAAAGTCATCTTGTGACACCTCATTTCATAATCATAAAAAAATAGGGTCTCAACCCACTTTCATATTTTCACGGCACCTCGTGCCCATATTTCTATCACAACTGCACGGATAACTCATGTGTCAAATATATCAATATATAAAAATCTTCACGATCAATTTACTTTAGAAATAGTTTGAGTGAAGAAAATGACATTGCACTTAAATTAAAGCATCAGATAATCTACTGATTTAGATGTAAAACATATTAATTTAAAACATAATAGTAACTTCATTTATTTAAAACAAATCAGTCATCGAAAATAAGTAAAAACTAGAAATATAAATCTGCCTCGTACTAAAAAGCTAAAGCCAATACAATACAGCAAGGATCACAAAACACATAATAATAAAGTCAACTAGTGTGATGACCCGATAGGTTATCTTATATTTTAGAAACTAATTATGTGTTTTGAGGTCTCAAAAATCTCATTTTAGCCTTCCTCGATTTGCGTGCACAGTCCGAGTGTTCTTCTAGAAGGCATATATGTTAAAAACTGATAAAAGAGAATTTTTGCCTTAAAAATTAATTTAAGTTGACTTCGGTCAATATTTTTAGCAAATGGACCCGGACCCGTGTTTTGACGGTCCCGGTGGGTCCGTAATGAAATATGGGACTTGGACATATGTCCGGAATCAAATTCTGAGGTCCCTAGCTTGAGATATGATTTTTTTTTGAAAATTGAAAGACTGAAAATCTAATGGTTTTAAGAATTTGGTTTATGTTTGGTCTTATGGATATTGGGTCCATATTTTTGTTATGAAGCCCGGTACAGGTTCATTATAATATTTAAGACTTGACTATAAAATTTGGTGAGAAACGGAGTTGGTTTGACGTGATTCGGACGTCCGGTTGTGAAAATAGAGGTTTTAAAGCTTTCTTGAAAACTTTATTCGATTTGGTGTTCAATTCGTAGTTTTAGGTGTTATATTGGTGATTTGATCACGTGAGTAAGTTCATATGATGTTTTAGGACTTGTGTACATGTTTGGTTTGAAGCCCTGAGGGCTCGGGTGAGTTTCGGATAGGCTACGGGATGTTTGGACTTAGAAAATCTAGTATTTTTGCTGCAACAGTTGTTCTGGTATGTTCTTCTTTGTGTTCGCGAAGATACTCTCGCAAATGCGAAGGGTAAGCTGGTCAAGGTGAGTTTTTCCTCTTCGCGAATGCGAAGGCTGGTCGCGAACATGAAGTGATGGGGGCTTTACCCTTCACGAACGCGACCGGCTCATCGCGAACGCGTAGCATTTGGGACATGGGGGGAGGGGTCAGACTTTCCTTCTATGCAAACGCGTGCATGGGCTCGCGAACGCAAAGGCCAGGGGGGGCATAGCATTTATGAACGTGGTGAGGGTTTCGCGATTGTGTAAGCCTAGCATGCCAGCTCTTCGCGAACGCGATGAACATTGTCGCCCAGTTCATAAAACAGTCCCAAAACGGGACTTAAGCCATTCTTTCACATTTTCAAAAGCTATACGGCCTAGAGGCAATTTTCAAAAGACATTTTCTACCCCAAAGTGTTAGTAAGTGATTCTAAACCACATTCTTTCAATTACCCATTATATTTTATGAATTTCCAACCTAAAATCTAAGGTTTTCATGGTGGAGTTGGGGATTTTTGGGTAGAAACTAGGGATTTCGAAATTTGGGGATTTAGACCTCAAATTGAGGTCGGATTCCAAAACCAATTATATATCCGGGCTCGGGGGTGAGTGGATAAATAGATTTTGGTCCGAAACTCGGGTTTTGACCAAGCGGGCCCGGGGTCAGTTTTTGACTTTTTTTGGGGGGAAAGTTTGGGAAATCTAAATTTATGCAATGTAATTGATTCCTTTAGCAATATTTGATATTATTGAGTCGTTTTTAAATAGATGCGAGTGGTTTGGATGTAGATTCTAGAGGAATAGCTGTGATTGAGTATTAAGTGGCCTTCGTAGCGAGGTAATTGTCGTGGTTAACCTTGGCTTGAGGGATTAGGTATTATTCGCTTATTTGCTACGTGTTTGTATGTTGAGTACAACCTATAGGTGAGGTGATGAGTACCTATGCGTTGTTGTCGAGTCATAACATGTGAGTGGGCCTTATTATTGTAATCTTGTTATTCCTTGATCTTATTATTCATGATTATACTAGTTATTCGTTATCTTGAACAATTCTTATTATGTTTTACGGAAATTGGTATTGATTGGGTATTGACTCAAAGTTTAGGTTAGTAACGTGGAATTGAATGTTGAAGTAAGACTTGTTCTTGATATTTCTATCTCGTTGTTGTTGTTGTTCATTGTCTTGGTGAGGGAGAGTGTTAAAGCATGAAGGGTGATGTCGTGCAACATTTTGTGAGTGAGTGTTAATGCACGACGGGTGATGTCATGCCATGTTATGAGAGAAAGTTAATGCACGAAGGGTGATGTCGTGCCGTTTCTATTGTTTCTTATGGTAAGGTTGAGAGTAAAAGCACGAAGGGTGATGCTGTGCCGTTTCTATTGTTTCTTATAGTGAGGTTGAGAGTAAAAGCACGAAGGGTGATGTCGTGCACTTTCCTTTACTGTGTTTACTTGTTTCTTTCTGCTAAAGATATATCGATTAATCATGTTCTCATTCCTGTTGTGATTCCTTGCCATGTAATCCCCTCAGCATGTCCCCTTCCCAATATTTCTTGCCTTGCTTCTTTAGTTGTTGTTATTGTTGTATATATTGATATATATTGCACATGTTTATTTGTAGGTGTCTTGTCCTAGCCTCGTCACTACTTCGCCGAGGTTAGACTCGACACTTACCAATATATGGGGTCGGTTGTACTGATACTGCACTCTGCACTTTCTATGCAGATTTTGGTACCGGCTCGGGTTGATCGAGATTTTAGCTGTTGGACCCGTTATCCGAAGACTCAAAGTAGATCTGTTGGCATTCACAGACCTTGAATTCCCCGTCTATCTTTTTCTGTTTTACTGTTTCTTCCATTCAAACAGTTGTATTTCCTTCAGACACCTTACTTGTAGCTAAATCTTAGTAGCTTGTGAATTGTGACTCCAGATCTGGGTGGTAGTAATTAATGCAGTTTTTATATTATTCCGCACTCACTATATTTCATCTTAGCTAATTTGTTGTTATTTACTGAATGGAAAAAGGATTGGTTTAATGATTCTCTAACGTTGGCTTGCCTAGCAAGTGAAATGTTAGGCGCCATCATGGTCCCGACGGTGGGAATTCCGGGTCGTGACAACTGGTACATCACGGAAGAAGACAAGAATTTACATATCACAGAATAACAAAATAACCAAAGGCAAGTGCAGCCATAGAAAAATATCAACAAAGGGCACTCCCGAGATACCGTCTCGTAGTCCCAGAAGTAAATGCTCAACAGGAGATCTCCCGATGTACCGCCTCGTAGTCCCAAAAGTAAATATGCAAGATAAGGGGATCTCCCGAGGTACCGCCTCGTAGTCCCAAAAGTAAATATGCAAGACATGGGGATCTCCTGAGGTACCGCCTCATATTCCCAAAGTAAATATGCAAGATAGGGGGATCTCCCGAGGTACTGTCTCATAGTCCCAAAAGTAAATATGCATCAACAGGGGCACTACAAGTGCTCAAATATCACAACATTTCACAAGTTACACCTCAAGTGCTTAATTATCACATCATGCACAAATTGCACTACAAGTGCTCAAATATCACAACATATCACAATTTGCACCTCAACTGCTAAAATATTACAACTTGCCACATAAATCAACACTAATATTATTTTTCACAATAACAAGCCCACGGCTCGACCATAATATGCACAACATCTTAACAAAATATTCGGGAGTGAACAACTCAATCGAATAATATTTCACAATTTAGCACTTTGCCTCAATATGATTCACGACCTTTATAATCCAATACCAAGTTTTCAACAACATGAACTGAAAGGTAATTCATCAAGGAGCAACACCTCTTTCATATCACAACTTCAGAAAATAAATAGATTTATTCATCTTATTAACTAAATTTCCCATTTAAATTATCTGTAGATAAAATCAATAATGAAAGTATTTTCCATAAAAATGGCATCTCAAAAAAACACAGAGTTCACATAAAGGTCAATTGGCAATCACACCAAATTATCATATAAAAACAACCTAGGCAAACAAGAAATGAGGTATGACAAATAAGGGATTTGATAAGTTCGAACAATTTTCCAATTTAATACATAAGGGTCTCTATGAATTTTAACAGATATAATTTGCACATATAAACCAAGTATGTACTCGTCACCTCGCGTACATGATTTTTAATTACACAATTTCCACATAAGACTCAATACCTAAGGGGAAACTCCTCCACACAAGGTTAGGCAAGATACTTACCTCAAACCGTAAAATTCTTTACTCTGTTGTGCCTTTGCCTCACAAATTGGCCTCCGAAAGCTGCGTATCTAGACACAATTAATTCTATTCAGTCAATTCAAATTATTGGAATTAATTCCATATGAAAATACTTATTTTCCAAAAAATTCCGAATTTTAACTCAACAATCGCTCGTGGGGACCACGCCTCGGAACCCGACAAAAGTTACAAAATATAAACGCCCGTTCAACCACGAGTCCAACCATACCAACATTACTAAATTCCGACACCAACTCGACCTCCAAATCTCAAATTCTTATTTTGAAATCCGTAGGCCCAAATCCTCTAATTTCACCTCAAAAATTTGTAATCTAGTCGAAATACTCAATGATAATTCAATATTATTGACTATCAATGATCACAAGTGGCTTACCTCAAGTTTCCTCGTAAATGCTCTCTGACAAATCGCCCAAAACCGTGTGTTTAAACTCCAAAATGGAAATAAATGTCGGGCTCTTCTGTTTTTGTACCACGTCCAGTGTTTTCACTTCTGCAGAATATTTAACCGCATCTGTGGTTTCGCTTTTGCGGAATATCTACCACTCATGCGGTTTGCCAAGATCTCTCTGTCTCCCGCTTTTGCGATTAAACGACCGCTTTTGCGGACTCGCTTATGTGAGAAGCAGTCCGCTTTTACGGTCCCAAGCGCACCTGCGATGTAACGACCCGATCGGTCATTTTGATCTCTAGCGTGTCGTTTAGCAGTTTGAGGCTTGGAGTAGTTTCACTTCAGGTATTATGACTTGTACGTGTGATCAGAATCGAATTTCGGGAGGTTCAGAGTTGATTTTGGGAAGAAAATTCAAAATTCGGAAGTTTAAAGTTGGAAGAGCTCACCAAAGTTTGACTTTTGAGTAAACAACCTCGGAATCTGGATTTGAAGGTTCCAATAGGTCCGTATGATGATTTTAGACTTGGGTGTATGTTCGGGTCGAGTATCGGGTGGCCCAGGAGTATTTCGGCGCCTATTACTGAAGGTTAGCATTTTTAAAGTTTAAGAATTTCCTAAGTTTGGGTTGAAGTAGATTTTGATGCTATCGATGTCCGTTTGGAATTTCGAGTCTAGGAATAGCTCCGTATGATGATTCTGGCCTTAGGAGCAAGTCCGGATATGGATTTGGAGGTCTGTAGGTCATTTCAGGATCATTTGGTGAAAGTTGGAAATTTGAAGTTTTTGGAAAGTTTGATCGGGGAGTAGACTTTTTGATATCGGGGTCAAATTCTGATTCCGGAAGTGGGAGTAGGTTTGTAATGTCAATTATGACTTGTGTGCAAAATTTGAGGTCAATCGAATTTGATTTGATAGGTTTCGACGTCGAATATAGAAGTTTGAAGTTCTAAAGTTCATTAAGATTGAATTGGGGTGAGATTCAGGGTTTTGACATTGTTTAATATGATTTGAGGCCTCGAGCAAGTTTGTGTTATGTTATGGGACTAGTTGGTATGATTGGACGGGGTCCCGGGGGACTCGGGTGTGTTCTGGGTGGTTTCGGAATAATTTTTGATGAAAAGTTGTTGCTGGTTCTGCTAAATTTTGGGTCTGTGCTGCAGGTCTCGCAAATGCGAGGTTTTGATCGCATTTGCGAGGAAGGAGTTCGCATTTGCGAGGGTGGAAAATTTCTGAGGGGTTCGCATTCGCATTTGCGATGCTTTTGTCTTAATTTCGACCATCGCATTTGCGAACCAGATGTCGCAAATGCGACGTCTGTGACTGGAGCAAGGGCTTTTATTTCGGAACTTAGCTCATTTCCCTCACTTCCCACTTGGACTTAAGCGATTTTTGAGAGCATCTTGAGAGGGGTTCCATCAACATCGAAGAGGTAAGCGATTCCTGTGTATTTTGAGTAAATTACTTGGATTATACATAGATTTTAACATGAAAATGTTTAGAAATTTGGGATTTTGAAGAAAAACCTAGAAATTGGTATTTTTGGATTTTGACCACGAAATTGGACATGGAATTTGGAATAAATGATATAATTGAGTTCGTGGTGTTATGGGTAAAGTTTATCTCCGATCAATTTCGAAATCCGGGCACGTGGGCCCAAGGGTGAATTTTACCGACTTTTCGAGCGGAGTTGGAAATTGTTTAAATTTATTAATTATGGATATTATAACACATTTTGATTGGTTTCACCTTGTTTGCATAGGTTTGGGTCGACAAGCATCGATTTGAGGTGTTAGAGTGGAGTTGGAGCCGGCTATTGAGCTTTGGAGCAAAGTAAGTCTCTTGTCTAACCTTGTAAGAGAGAATTTACCCCATAGGTGATTTAAACTAATATTTGCTGCTAATTGTGTGTGTGTGGGGGGGGGGAGAGGGGGGGCTACGTATGCACAAGGTGACGAGGGTCCGTGCGTAGCTACTAATTATGCTATGTCCGGGTAGTTTAGGACTCAAAGCATGAATTACTAGTAATAATTGCATCCTTTATTTAATTAAAGTACTAGAATTATATTGGAAATTGTTAGAGGAAAGAGTAAAAGACCTAAATTTCGCATATTTGAATTTCTTTTGTACAAATTATTTAACTGTTAATAGAAATTGTACATCCTTATGTGTTAGCCTTATAATAATGACTTCTCATTCCGAGGTTCATAAGAAAATGTCCTCCTTTCTTGTGGAGGGGGCCGAACGCCTCGGCAGTATAGATGCGTCTATGGATTGTGTCGCACGTCCCTCGGCAGTGTACACGACACTTTGGATTGGGCCGTATGACCTCGGAAGAAATCGTGCTTAATAATAATAATTACACGATACCTTGTCATTCTATTGCAGCTTGTGAAGCTAATTAATAAATTAAAAATTATTGAATTTGAAAGAATTATTTATTTCTGCTTGTTGAGAAAATTATCGTTGTTCACTTAAATCATGTTTATTTAAATATTTCTATTTTGACATTATTGACCCATAAAGAGTGTCAAAGTCGACCTCTCGTCACTACTTTTTCGAGATTAGGCTTGATACTTATTGGGTACACGTTGTTTACGTACTCATACTACACTTGCTGCACATTTTTGTGCAGGTACATGGGTGTCTAGTGGCTTTGTAAGCGCAGAGGCGCGGTTATTGCGGGGACTTAGGTGAGCTGCATCCCATGTTACGATCCATAGCCAACAGAGTCTCCTTCAGAGTCATTTATATATTTTTTCTGTCCAATTTATATTCCAAACAGATGCTGTATTTTATTTTACTTCCTAGTTGATGCTCATGCACTTGTGACACCGGGTTTTGGGGGGTACTTATGGGTTGTTCAGTATCGTAGTTATGAAAACACTTCCACTTTTTCTGTAAATTTTGTCTCTTATTACTTAATTGAAGAAAATTATGATTCTAACAATACTAAAATGAGTAATTAAGTTAATCAATTATTGTTGGCTTACCTGACAACGGTGTTAGGCGCCATCACGACCTTTATTGGAAATTGGGTTGTGACATGCGGTCCCTCGTGAGCATCTGCGGTCACGCAGATGCGGAACTTTCCTCCGCACCTGTGGTCACTGCTCCACTCTCCCTTTTCCACTTCTGCGCTCCCATTCTCGCTTCTGTGACCTCGCATCTGCGAGCCACTTCCGCAGGTGCGGTTGCATCAGATGACAAAAGGTTTCCAGCTTTGTTCTAAGTCCAAATTTCGATCCATTAACTATCCGAAACTCACCTGAGGCCCCCGGGACCTCAACCAACTACACCAACAAGTCCTAAAACATCATACGAACTTAGTCGAAACTTCAAATCACATCCAACAACGCTAAAATCATGAATCATACTCCAATCCAAGCTTAATGAAACTAAGAAATTCCAACTTCTACATTCGATGCCGAAACCTATCAAATCAAGTCCGATTGACCTCAAATTTTGCACACAAGTCATAAATGACATAACGGACATATTCTAATTTCTAGAATCGGATTCTGACCCGATATTAAAAAGTTAACTCCCCGATCAAACTTCCAAACTTAAGTTTCTATTTTAGCCATTTCAAGCCTAATTGAACTAGAGACTTCCAAATAATTTTTCGGACACGCTCCTAAGTCCAAAATCACCATATAGAGCTATTGGAATCATCAAAACTCTATTCCGGGGTCGTTTACACATAAGTCTACTCCGATCAACTCTTTTTGTTTAAGCTTCAAAAATAAGAATTGTTCTTTCAATTAAATCCCGAATCATCCGAAAACCAAACTCTACCACACCCGCAAGTCATAATACACATCACAAAGCTGCTCGTGACTTTAAGTTGCTGAACGGGACGCTAATTCTTAAAACGACAAGTCGGTTCGTTACAAATACCTTTTTACCAATATAAAAAGGGTTATAGAGTGCCTATTTGCTGCATATATTTTCAGATCACATAAAGCCAATAGGTACATAGTAAACTTGATATTTGATTGCATACCTACTATCATACATCTACAGAAATTTATAGTATGCTATAGGCATGTCAAAAGCTTCTTCTTTTTGAGGTGCATCTCAATAACGTATTTTTATATGTCACTACGGATAATTCACAGTAGAGGTAGAGGAAGTGGATCATGAGAATTTGTTATGTCACCTTATATCTTGCATACATAAAAGATGATTTTTATATTTATCATAAATTATGATTAATAATATAGTTTCCTATATCATGGTGTGTATTAGGGCTTAACCTAATAATTGGGACTATATATCAGCTAAGATCTTTTTCTATTGGATTTTAGTAAATCACCGCTGCCACAAACGTTTTTTGACAATAGTGCAGTTCAAAACCGAACCGAACCGATGGCTTATTGGCTTATTGATATCGGGTTATCGGGGTAATGGATGGTGAATGGATTAATATTTTGTAATTAACAGCTTAACAATTTGGGGACGGATTACTCAATTTTCGTATCGGATAAACTGTTAACCCGTTAAGAATTTTTATATGCATACTTTTACCTTCATTGAATATTCAAAAAATTTGTTCTAAAGTAATAAATCCCACAATATACTATGTACATGTTGGATATGAGAACAACATAGACATTAGAACAGAGAAAGTGCAGCAAGATGCTATGATAAAAAAATGACCAACGGAAAGTGATCACAGTCCTTTCGTCTCTGCTCCATTCCTGTTATTTGGCTTGATAATTAAGGTTGTTGCTTCATTTGGGTGCAGTGATTGAGATATCTTCATTGAGCATTCAAAAAATTTGTTTCAGAGATTGTTATGTGTACTCCATGACAAGTCTTCATTGCGTAATGTACTAAGGATTATGAATGATAAGTTGAAATGATAAAAGCCAGTGAACTATGCAGTTTGGCCATTTGGTATTCACAAGACTAGGATTGTTCAAAAATTTTCTATTTGGTTTAGTCGATAAACCGTCCGATAATTGTTAATCCGATATTAATCCGCCCGTTGTCTTATTGGATGACTAGAGAATTGCTACATTTATAATCCGATAACCGATAAGTTGAATCGTTAAACGTAATTATCCGCCCGATAAGTATCCCTATTTGACAATGCTAGATAGCCTGCTTTTGTGAGGACAATGCTACGTGAATATTGATTTGAGTTGAGTTTGTTTAATATGAAGCATGAAGCAACTTGCAAATAGAAAGCTTGAAGATCGAGAACTATATTAATTCCTGGTTATTCTTTCAATAAATGATTTTCAGTGGATAAAACTGTAATACTTTTCTAATACGTGTTTGAATTAAAGTCAGAATTACCCAACATACATATTTTCATACTAACTAAATTAAATTGGTCAACTTTGTCGGTTCAAGAGACATGCAATCATTTTATAAATAAATAGCACTAATTTCAACATCTTAAAGAGTGTTTAACGTCAATTGCTTCATTAATTTTTTTCAAAATAATTTTTGTGATTGACGTGACATAATCGTGCAACGCACGTATGTAGAAATTAGTACTATATTAAAAGTGTCACGACCCAAAATCCAATAAGGATCGTGATGGCGCCGGGCACCACTGTCAGGCAAGCCAATGCTAAATACTTAATTCAGGTCTCATTTTAATATTTTTGAAATCATAGTTTTTCCCCTCAATTAAATAGTAGAAGATGGAGTTTACAAAATACATAATAATATCTTTAAAAATTTCAATAGCGTGCAACCCATAATCATCACAAAACTGTATCACAAGTGCATGAGCATTAACTAGGAATGTAAAATAAAATACAACAGCTGTTCGGAATACAAATTGGACAGGAAAAATGTAAGTACTCTGAAGGAGACTCTGTTGGCTGCGTGGCGTCGTATAGAGTGCAGCTCACCTAAGTTCCCACCATAATCGCGCCTCTACGCCCACAAGGCCGCTAAACATATGTGTACCTGCACAAAAATGTGCAGCAAGTGTAGCATGAGTACGTAAATCAACGCGTACCCAGTAAGTATCCCGCCTAACCTCGAAGAAGTAGTGACGAGGGGTCGAATCGGACACTTACTATGGGCAATAATTAATATACCGATGGTATGATAAATTATGCATTTTATGAGGCAACGGCAAACACAATAACATGAGGCAGGTAAATAATTCTCTTGTTAATAAGGGATTTCCAAATTTATTTTCATCTTTTAACAATTTATATCTCCGGCCAATGAGGCCATATCAATTATAAATAATTCCAAACAATAAATTAAGTCATGCACAAATTATGCCGAGGTCGTACAGCCCGATCCAATAAATATGTAAACTGTGCGCTGCCAGAGGGTCGAATGGCGCGAACCATAGATGCATCTATTTAATCCGCCAAGGCGTTCGGCCTATTCCACAAAAGATAAACACATTCAAACCACCAAATTAAGTATTTATTTAGGTTTGGTGTTCAAAGAAATATCAATTCTCATTAACGGTCAAGTGACTCATCCGAAATCCAAGTAGGTGAAGTATAACCTTTTGAAATTCCATTGTCAAGTTCCAATATGTTTTAAACGGTTAAATTAACAAGTAGGATGTAAGCATCGCAAATATAACACAATTTGGGTCCTAGACTACCCGAACATAAGCATAATAGTAGCTACGTACAGACTCTCGTCACCTCGTGCGTACGTAGCCCCCATAAATAGGAGAACATATTGATTTATTTCACCTATGGGGTAAATTCCCTCTTACAAGGTTAGAAAGGAGACTTACCTCGCTCCGAAGTTCCTTCTCTGGCTCCCAAGCCTTTCCAATAACTCGAACCGATGCTCCATACTCCAAAACTAGTAAATAAATGTGCAAATCCACGAATATATACTCTAATACTCCTTATAATCTAATTTATAACAAATTCCAATTTCGTTTTAAAAGCCGATGAAAATCAACCTCGGGCCCACGTGCCCGGATTGCGAAAATTTTCGAACATAAACATTACCCATAACATTACGAACTCAAATATATAATTTATTCCCAATTCCATATCCAATTTCGTGGTCAAAATTCAAAAATACCTAGTCTAGGTTTTTCTTAAAAATCCCAAATTTCCACTAATGTCTCATGATTTTCCAGGTACAATTCTAGATATAATCCAAGTATTTAACTTGCAATAGGTGAAAATCACTTACCTTCACATAGATGATGAAGATGGAGCTCCAAAATCTCTCCTAGGTCGGATCCCATGGAGGAAAATGAAATGAAAAGGGCCAAACTCCCGTTTAAAACAATCTGCCCAGATGCTGCCCTTCTTCTTCGCGAACGCGGAACCTTGTTCGCGTTCACGAAGCACACAAGTCACTGCCCCAGTATTTCTCTTATGCGAACGCGAGGTTCCTCCCGCGAACGCGAAGCACACCGGGCCAGACCTTCACGAACGCGATCCTTTTTACATGAACGCGAAGCACAACATCCCATGCCTCACAGTAAGCCTTCGCGAACGCGATTCCTTCTTCGCGAACGCGAAGGGTAAATCCCAGCAGCCCTCAACTTCCTCTACGCGAACGCGGGAATTCCTCTACGCGAACGCGGGAAACCAGACACTAGCAATTATACCAACACGTCCTGAAACACATCACGAACTTAGTCGAGCCTTCAAATCACATCAAAAAATGCTAAAACCATGAATCACACTCCAATTCAAGCTTTATGTACTATTGAACTTCTAACTTCCACATATGATGCCGAAACCTATCAAATCACGTCCGATTGACC
The DNA here is from genome assembly GCF_000390325.3 of Nicotiana tomentosiformis. Classification (NCBI taxonomy): domain Eukaryota; kingdom Viridiplantae; phylum Streptophyta; class Magnoliopsida; order Solanales; family Solanaceae; genus Nicotiana; species Nicotiana tomentosiformis. Next base: position 140,566,917 of record NC_090814.1, read on the forward strand.
TCAAATTTTGCACACATGTCACATTTGACATTACAAACCTTTTCCAACTTCAGGAATCGGATTCCGACCCCGATATCAAACAGTCGGCTTCCGGTCAAACTTCTCAAAAACTTTCAAATTTCTAACTTTCGCCAAACGACTCCAAAATGACTTACGGACCTCCAAATCCACTCTCGGACGCGCTCCCAATACCGCAATCACCATATAGAGCTATTCTCAGACTCGGAATTCCAAACGGACATCGATAACGTTGAAATGCACTTCAATCCAAATTTATGGAATTCTTCCAAAATGCTAACTTCCACAATAGGTGCCGAAACATTCTCAGGGTATCCAAAACCCGATCCGAACATACGCCCAAGTCCGAAATCATCATACGAACCTGCTGGAACCTTCAAATCCCGATTCCGAGGCCGTTTACTCTAAAATCCAATCTTACTCAATTCTTCCAACTTAAAGCTTTCGAAATGAATGTTTTCTTTCCAATTCAACTCCGAACTTCCTGAAATTTAATCCCGACCATGCGTACAAGTCATAATAGCTGAAGTGAAGCTGCTCATGGCCTCAAACTGCTGATCGACATGCTAGGGCTCAAAATGACCGGTCGGGTCGTTACATTCTCTCCCACTTAAACATACGTTCGTCCTCGAACGTGCTAAGGACTGTTTTGGAATTGTCTGAAATCACTGTTTAACACCTCGTGTACCTGCCCGTCCTCCCACAACCTAACTGAGCACATTAGCTCGAGCAAATCTAAAGATCCCCCTCTTTATTTAGGCAAATAAGCCTTAGAGCCAAATTCCAACGTCCCAAATTCTCTACTAGGCCTGTTTCCAACATACAACACCGCTTCAATCACTACACGATGTACCAATACATGATTGTATACTCTCACTGAATTCTTACCATGTACCACGCAACTCATTTGCCCAAGGCAATCTTTCCAAAGCACGCAGCTAAAATTTCCACTAACCGAAGCCCGTAGTGTACCTCATGAACAATTAAGCCTTGCTTTGACTCCCGTAATACTGCCACGACAGAAAAGATGTGCAGAACTCATAGCCACCTGCCGAATTACAATTCATGGAGTCTCTCCTCTCGACAAGAACCATTACCCCATTATGGACTAAATAACAACATTTACTCTTTAATATGTTTCATATAAAATCGGATCATACTGATCCCACCAATAATCTTGTCTCACCCCAGTACGAGCTGCCCAGGCAATAAGCCACCTCAGACACGGCAAAAGCCTCATATGATGCTAGAATGTGCTAACAAGCTACAGACTCGATTGCGATACATAAGGAAAATGAATCTCTGGAAAGGATTACTCAACCCGCATAACTAATTTAGACCACCGCAAAGGTGTCATGAACCTTCCTCAGAAAATGAAAAACAAAACACACAAAAATAGCTATAGGGGACTGTACTCAACATCACACTGTTGCGGCGTGCAACCCGATCCAAACAATATACTCGTGGCGGCGTGCCATCCGATCCACACATAAAATCTATAAGGAAATACTTACCGAGCTAGAATGCTCATTACTACAAAATACCCGAATATCTACCACAAGCACGCTAAGTGCATAATACCATCCATGGGAGGACAGACAGCGCCATACGCTACAAAACTCAAGCACAACTAAGGTGCGATATATGATCTGAATCTCGAGAGCCATCCCGCTCACATAATACCATCGCTATGCGGAACCTCAACACATAGGAAATTAACAAGCCGTTTCACAACTCACACAGCACAATATAGTATTACATGAAAATGCCGACTACGAAATAACATCCAACGTCCGAATACTCCTCCACAAGGAGAGCTATGCTAAAATGAACACCTCCGGCCCGACATAGAGCCCACATTCATATCTAGATCCACCTACGGACCTCTAGCCGATTCAGATCGCATCGTACTAGTCGTATAACTTTTTAAGGGTTCATAATACCCCTTTTCCCCTATAACACACAAGAAAAACCATCATATCCGGAACAAACCTCCACAGTCCACAACCAAAGGAATCGAGCTCCCTCCAGGCATAAATTTTCACATGAACAATAGTACTGCAATCTCCATACGTGGTTCCAATCTTCGATCAATCTAATGACTGCATGTCACACTTATACAATCTTCTCGTGGGGCGTGCTCCCACGACCTTCCGCACCAGATAACAAGTCTACACATCCATACCACCGGCCGCATAAATGCTGTAAAGCAAATCAAAAATCCGAAATCACTACTCAAAGCCTCTTACATAGGACACCGATCTCAGGTGACGCTAAAGACAATACCAGCTTACTCTAACCATCTGAATCCTTTCCATCCGAGCTCTTGACATTCTTGTCGACACCAAACTGCAACCTTGATCCTCGACTTCCGAATCCCATGCTGATCACTACACTTAATCATGCCAATGCGCAAGAGTACAAGAATTTTATCTTAACTTCCGAACTACTAATAGGGCAAACACTTTATCACATAGAAACCTTTTACTTAACTCATTCCAAGAGAACCATCGAAACACGCGACTGAATCTTCATATCCGCAGAAAATACCAACCTCAAGTAGTGGTCTAAACCACCATAACCCTTCTGGGATCCATCTGCAGATAATAAGCCATAATACTCGATAACCTCCAAATAAGATCAGTTACGGCGACCGTCAAACCTCGCACGTACCGTTACAAATCACTTGAATAACCCAACACACTGAAGAAGCTGATCATTGCCATCCTTATGCCAATTCAACCATTGCTAACCGACCAGACTCTTTCTAATTTACTCTGGAATTGCCCTAGGAATAATAATAGCTCCATTCAAAACATGGCAAACTCAATCTGCACTCGTCCTGAGTGATCCTATTTCATAAGACCACATTGACTCAAAACCCACGAACCATTGCATGCCCTCCTTGTGCGCATAATCGCATCTTCAACTGATACACCCATTCTGATGATTCTTCTATAAATCCAAAGTTACATGCTCCCCTTCCTCTCATGATACCCCGTATACCAAAGATAACACGGAACACTCCAAGCTCATTTATCAAAATCCGCTGCAAAGCTGGATATTCAACCATACTCTGGACTCAAAATCCTTAGGCACCACACCTTAACTTTTGAATCCACTAGGACCGTTATTGAAAGTCACCCACTCTAACTTGGTCCCGAATATAATCAATTCCAAGGCTCTGCTAGCACATTAGAACCCCCTCAAAGAAGCACCTGGCCGAATCATCTTCCTTGTAACTCGCCCCTACATGAAGCATAAATCCTGAGTCTTCCCAAAGCCTGAGCATGAATCGATAAGGCCAACTATAGCACACATTCCTCAAATCGCTTGCTCAAGTTACCACTGATGTTCTCTTTCCTTAGTCGTAATGACCCATTAATATGCAGATAACCAGAAATCTTACAAATAGACGACCATGCAATCTAACTGTGGGCGGTGGGACTCTCCCACTTAGCTTGAAGCTACTATTGCATAAACCTGGAACCCACCAAGATTCTTCCTTCATCGACATGATCTAGCACAATCAAACCGCCAAATTCCTCGAAATCCTTCCATTAACCTTTAATGAACACTCTAAACCACTGGTCACATTTACATATTCAATCTCTTACCGGGTAGCCAGTAGAATTCTTCGCAGAAGCTTCGTCAACACCACGCGACTGCTCACCTGCTCACCTTCTCACAGGAGATAACCCACCTGTGGAAATTACATGCCGACATATTCCAACGTCGCTGCACTGGGTATAATTACTACAAAATTAGTAGATCATCCTGAGTCCCAACTCATTCACCAGCTGCACCAGTCCATTCACTCTTCATGGATGTTAACTAAAGGTGCGACAATGCATTCCAATCCAAAGTCATGTTGTATCTTTATTCATATCAAGCAACTTCTTTCTGTTGTATCCAATCTCCCGCCGTATAATAGCCAATATTTCAAATTAAGTCCGTAGACCCAATCACCGTCCACCATAATTCCCAAATCACTCAAAACTTTCCTCAAGGCGTGTAGCTATCCTATCACAGAACTGACATGCTACTCTGCCACTCTCCCACTTTTGGTCAAACTCACTCTTTTAAGTAACTACCCGACTCTTGTTTCTCACACTTGGCCTTCTATAAGTTTATCCATCGCAAGGCACCTCTCACATGTCCTTCCTCATCTTCGGCTGCCCAGTTGTTGCCTTAAATCAAAATCTACCTCTGTAGCACTTGAATCGATAGATCGCTACCAACTTTAAACATTTCCGAAAATCATCTTTCTCTAGCCATCAATACCAGGAATGCCGATTCGATCCTGAACCATTGCACACTGCGACCTCAGACAACCGCTTTCCCGACACAATTTATAATACTCTTCCCCAAGGCGAATTGAAGGAAACTATAACACCGGTGAATTTAACACATTATAACCAATCAAGGACGATGACGCCACATCACAGGCAAAGATTCCACCACGCTCGAAAATATCGAGTCCCGTTACTCCATCAACCCAAGTCTGAACATTCGCAGTTCGATTGCCTTTCCTTCGTCAGAAGTAAAATACTGAATCTCTGAATCATGCACTGAGTAAGCCTCCTTCCAAGTCATTCACTGCCCCGATATATTAGGCAAACATCCTACCATCACATCAACACTGTGCGATAACAACTCATGAGCATCATAGCAACCTGTGCATAGCCTCAAAAGCTCTTAGAAGTACAGCTACTGAGCTGAAATGACAGAATATCCTTCCGCAAGGCAACGACAATAGCCCAATAAACTACTCAAGGAGAAATATCCCGCACCACATTTGTAGTACTATTAAAATTCCTCTAATACCATGTTGTCACGACCCAAAATCCATTAAGGGTCGTGATGGCGCCGTACACTGCTGTCAGGCAAGCGAACGCTAACTACTTAATTCATGTCTCATTTTAATATTTTTGAAATCATAGTTTTTCCCCTCAATTAAATAGTAGAAGATGGATTTTACAAAATACATAATAATATCTTTACAAATTCCAATACAGTGCAACCTATAATCATCCCAAAACCTGGTGTCACACGTGCATGAGCATTAACTAGGAATGTAAAATAAAATACAATAACTATCGGGAATACAAATTGGACAGGAAAAATGTAATTACTTTGAAGGAGACTCTGTTGGCTGCGTAGCGTCGTATAGAGTGCAGCTCACCTAAGTCCCCGCCATAATCGCGCCTCTGCGTCCACAAGGCCGCTAAACATATGTGTACCTGCACAACAATGTGCAGCAAGTGTAGCATGAGTACGTAAATCAATGTGTACCTAATAAGTATCCAGCCTAACCTCGAAGAAGTAGAGACGAGGGGTCGACTCGGACACTTACTATGGGCTATAATTAATATACCGATGATATGATAAATTATGAATTTTATGTGGCAACGGTAAACACAATAACATGAGGCAGGTAAATAATTCTCTTGTTAATAAGGGATTTTCAAATTTATTTTCATCTTTTAACAATTTATATCTCCGGCCAATGAGGCCATATCAATTATCAGTAATTCCTAACAATCAATTAAGTCATGTGCAAATCATGCCGAGGTCGTACGACCCGATCCAACAAATATTTAAACTGTGCATTGCTAGAGTGTCGAATGACGCGAACCATAGATGCATCTATTTAATCTGCCGAGGCATTCGGCCCGTTCCACAAAAGATAAACACATTCAAACCACCAAATTAAGGATTTATTTACGTCCGATATTCAAAGAAATATCAATTCTCATTAACGGTCAAGTGACCCGTCCGAAACCCAAGTAGGTGAAGTTTCACCTTTTGAAATTCCTTTATCAAGTTCCAATATGTTTTAAACGGTTAAATTAACAAGTAGAATGCAAACATCGCAAATATAACACAATTTGGGTCCTAGACTACCCGGACATAAGCATAATAGTAGCTACGCACGGATTCTCGTCACCTCGTGCGTACGTAGCCCCCACAAATAGGAGCACATATTGATTTATTTCACCTATGGGGTAAATTCCCTCTTACAAGGTTAGAAAGGAGACTTACCTCGCTCTGAAGTTCCTTCCCCGCCTCCCAAGCTTTTCCAATAACTCGAACCGATGCTCCATGCTCCAAAACTAGTAAATAAATGTGTAAATCCATGAATATATACTCTAATACTCCTTATAATCTAATTTATAACAAATTCCAATTCCGTTCTTAAAGCTGATGAAAATCACCCTCGGGCCCACGTGCCCAAATTCCAAAAATTTTCGAACATAAACATTACCCATAACATTACGAACTCAAATATATAATTTATTCCCAATTCCATGTCCAATTTCGTGGTCAAAATCCAAAAATACCTAGTTCAAGGTTTTTCTTCAAAATCCCAAATTTTCACTAATTTCTCATGATTTTCCCGGTAAAATTCTAGATATAATCCAAGTATTTAACTTGCAATAGGTGAGAATCACTTACCTTGACATAGATGATGAAGATGGAGCTCCAACATTTCTCCTAGGTCGGCTCCCATGGAGGAAAATGAAATGAAAAGGGCCAAACTCCCGTTTAAAACAATCTGCCCAGATGCTGCCCTTCTTCTTCGCGAACGCGGAACCTTACTCGCATTCGCGAAGCACACGAGTCACTGCCCCAGTATTTCTCTTACGCGAACGCGAGGTTCCTCTCGCGAACGCGAAGCACACCGGGCCATACCTTCGCGAACGCGATCCTTTTTACGCAAAGCACAACCTCCCATGCCTCATAGTAACCCTTCGCGAACGCGATTCCTTCTTCGCGAACACGAAGGGTAAATCCCAGCAGCCCTCAACTTCCTCTATGCAAATGTGGGAATTCCTTCGCGAACGCGTAGAAGGAAACCAGACACCAGCAAATCTGATGCTTCAGCCATTGCCCAAGTCCAAATTCCAATCTGTTAACTATCTGAAATCTACCCGAGGCCCCTAGGACCTCAACCAATTATACCAACATGTCCCAAAACACATCACGAACTTAGTCGAGCCTTCAAATCACATCAAACAATGCTAAAATCATGAATCACACTCCAATTCAAGTTTTATGAACTATTGAACTTTTAACTTCCATATCCGATGTCGAACCTATCAAATCACGTCCGATTGACCTCAAATTTTGCACACAAGTCACATTTGACATTACGGACCTACTTCAATTTTCGGAATCGGATTCCGACCCCGAATATCAAAAAGTTCACTTCCAGTCAAACTTCTCAAAAACCTTCAAATTTCTAACTTTCGCCAAACGACTCCAAAATGACCTACGAACCTCCAAATCCACTTTTGGATGCGCTCCTAATACCGAAATCACCTTACAGAGCTATTCTCAGACTCAGAATTCCAAACGGATATCGATAATATTGAAATGCACTTCAACCCAAATTTATGGAATTCTTCCAAAATGCTAACTCCCACAAAAGGTGCTGAAACGCTCCCGGGGTATCCAAAACCCGATCCGAACATACGCCCAAATCCGAAATTATCGTACGAACCTGCTGGAACTTTCAAATCCCGATTCCGAGGCCGTTTACTCTAAAATCTAATCTTAATCAATTCTTCCAACTTAAAGATTTCGAAATGAGAATTTTCTTTCCAATTCAACTCCGAATTTCCCGAAATTCAATCCCGACCATGCGTACAAGTCATAATACCTGAAGTGAAGCTGCTCATGGCCTCAAACTACTGATCGACGTGCTAGGGCTCAAAACGACCGGCCGGATCATTACAAAAAGCACAAAGGCCCTTAGCGAAATGTAATTCGCTTTGTTTACCCTTTAAAAATTAATTTCACACTAAATAAAATAGTCATTTAGTTATTTTCCTATAATTAGGAATTTAAATCACCTAAAATTTTGGACGTTAAATCCTTCCTTATTTGAACTCGGTAGAAACTCCTAATATTTAGAACTTTATAATCTATTAAGTTTTACATTGTATAAATTATTTCCTTGTTTGAAGTACTAACATAAGTATAGTTAATATCTTTCACGTTAATTTTATGACTCTTTAGGAGATTGAAATTAGCTTAAATTAGTTTTAGTTCATTGCAGAAACAAGTTACTTACAAATATATATATTCACACTTTTTTAAAAGTTTAAAGATAATTGTATACTTAATATTGGAACTAACTAATCAATATGTATTAGTTTCGAAGTCAAAGTTCACCATCTTTGCTAAACAAATATACCTGGATATACTATTAAATATTTAATTCAAATACGCTATCAACTCAATCATTCAGAAATAACATGCGATATAACATTAGAGATAGGATTGTTTTTAATTTTTAATCAGATAAACAAAACAAAAAAATAAAAAGAATAAAAGACCTATTGCACGTTTATTTTACACTTAACTCAAACAATATCGAAAATCACAATGACTTCATCATATGCCTTTATGTAATTGTAAACTTTTTGGCAAAGGATAATTCTCACGGCACAAAATGTATATGTAGAAATGCAATTTATGTTGCAACCATATTGGTTAATGTCATGACCCAAAATTTCACCACAGGCGTCGTGATGGCACTTAGTCTCTAAGACTAGGTAAGCCAATTATAATTACATTTCAAGCCATTTTTTTATTCAATACAGGTGCCAAAAACCAACATCGGAAACAATTATGAAAACCTCCCAAGATTGGTAATACTGAGTCACGAACTCTAACTGAATACATGAAATGATCTCAAAGATCGAATACTCAATATTGTTTGATTAATAATTAACAGTACAATAAAATGGAAAGACTTTAAGGAACTGCGACGACCAAGCAGCCCTACCTTGAGTCCTTGCGATCATGCTTTAACTTTGTCCGAGTCTGATATCTCCAATACCTGGCTCTGCACAAAAATATGCAGAAGTGTAGTATGAGTACACCACAGTCGGTACCCAGTAAGTATCAAGAATAACCTCAGTGGAGTAGTGACAAGGTACAGTCAAGACACTCACTAGTCTAATAACCTGTGCAATATAGTATACAAAAATAATAAGAAATAAATAACAATAATGGAAACACTAATCAACCAGTGATATACATAGCAGGGCAACAAGAACACCATTAATATTGCTTAACAAATAATAAATACAAGTACAACCAATTAATCTTGTCCTTCAAACATAAATCTTTCGCTTATATACTTCTCAAATAATAATCTTCGGGATATAATACTTTCTAATAAATACATATCAAATATACTCCCTTCAAATAAATATTTTTCAAATATAATTCTTTCAAATAAATCTCTTTCAAATATAATTCTTCAAATAAATCTCTTTCAAATATAATTCTTCAAATAAATCTCTTTCAAATATAATTCTTCAAATAAATCTCTTTCAAATATAATTCTTCAAATAAATATCTTTCAAATAAAAGTCACCCTGTAACACCTCCTTTCAAAATTATAAAATACGGGTCTCGGCCCACTTTCATATTTCTACGGTACCTCGTGCCCACATTTCAATTCATAATCTGCATGGAAATAGCCATAGGCTCCCAATTTTAGCATAGATCAGACTATTATCAAGTTTACCGAAAAAAAAGACAAATTGCACAAGATATAAAAATAAACACAAGGAAAATCATAACATCACATAAAAATTACCAACGCAATAATTCCACATCATCACATATCATCCCTGATAATAGCCACCTTATCTCTCCTATAGCCACACTTATCACTCCTATAATAGCCACCCTTATCGCTCCGTTTAATATCCAGCATTATCGCTCCGCCCATACAATATCCCAACACACATAACCATAGTAAAATGCCACCCTTGTACCCACGTAATATCAACAGTGGAATGCCACCCTTATTCACTGCATAACAGTAACGTAAATCACACAACAATTTACATAGATATTAACACGATTGTCACAAACCCAATTCTCCCTCCGTAAGACGTCGTGACGGCACCTAGTCTCTACGACTAGGTAAACGTACCAAATTGCGAAAATAACAAAAATGGAAGTAAAACTTAACAACTAACTGCAACAGATAAAAAAATAACTGGTAACAATGCCGCCCGACATGTACAATAACCAACACTCTAGTAATACACAGTATTCCCAAAACCCAAAACATCATAAGTCACAAGCAACAGAAAGGAAACTAGTATCTCTATATACCAGATTCTATCAAAAGAAGTACGGAAGATAAATGACATAGGAGAGAATAGAGGGGGAGTCCGAGGTCTGCGGACGCGCCAGATGTACCTTGAAGTCTCTGTAAAACAGCAAGCACTCTAAGCTAGTAGCGAGGCTGGTAAGAAGCACCTGGATCTGCACACAAAACATGTGTAGAAGAGTAGCATGAGTACACCAGTGTCAAGCCTAACCTCGGTCGAGTAGTGACGAGGTCAGGTCAGGCCCACTGGTAAATAATAATTAAGGCAGGAGAATATACAATATAATAAGAGACTAGAATTTAACAAAAGGAAACACATCAAGGCAATAGTACAACACACATGGGTGAACAGCAGGGGATCTCCCGAGATACAGTCTCGTAGTCCCAAAATAAATATACAGGCAAAACTCCCGAGGTACCGCCTCGTAGTCTCAAAAGTAAATATGCAGGGAGAACTCACGTGGTACCGCCTCGTAGTCTCAAAAGTAAATGTGCAGGGAGAACTCTCGAGAAACTGCCTCGTAGTTTCAAAAGTAAATGTGCAGGGAGAACTCCCGAGGAACCACCTCGTACTCTCAAAAGTAAATGTGCAGGGAGAACTCCCGAGGAACCGCCTCGTAGTCTCAAAAGTAAACACACATCTCAAATCGATAAATACAACAGTTAACAGCAAGATTTCTACAGTTATACTGATAAAGAACAAGGAAAAACAGGAATCAACTAGGCATGCTTCACATAGTTCAAATAAGCAGTTAAAGCACGTAGACAAGCGATATTAGACTAAACAGGATAACTACACATATTGGAATAACTCAATTAAGAATGAAAAACAGACTAATACTCATTTAAACGGTATAACTCAAATGAAAGGAAAACAGGTTACTACTCATTAAAATAAATTGGGTTTTACAAAAAAATAGCACGTGTACGTACTCGTCACCTCACGTACACGGCACTCACATATCACAACAGGACTAAATCCTAAGGGGGTCTCCCCCACACAAGGTTAGGCAAGCCACTTATCTCGAACCAAGCTCAATCAATCAGTAAGAATGCCCTTTGCTCGATTATCCGACTTTGAATGGCCCAAATCTAGCCAAAAATAATTACATATCATAAATACAACTATAATAGACTAATCTAATTAATGAATTCAAGACTTTAACAAAAATTCCGAAATTCATCCTAAAAAGTCAACCCGGATCCACTTCTCAACATCGGGTAAAGTCACAAAATATGAACGCCCATTCGCTCACGAGTCTAACCATATCAAATTTACTAAAATCCGACACCAAATGGCCCTTCAAATCCCCAAAATTCACTCTCCAAATCCCTAGCCTCAAACCCCCAAATTTCCCCTCAAAAAACACACCAACTAGGTGGGCAAACATCATTATTGAAGAAAAATAAATACAAGAAGCTTACTTCAGTATTCTCTTGGAAAACCCTCTCAAAAACCTCCAAAGTCCGAGCTCAAAATGATGAAAATGGCCAAACATCTAGAAGTCTCGCTTAAGTAGGTTCTGCCCAAGCATTTCCGCATCTGCGAAGCCTGGGCTTGCACCTGCGCGTCTGCTTGTGCAGGAAAAAGAGCGCTTCTGCGCAAGGCACTTAATCCCCTCAGCCTCTGCACCTACGATGAAGGGACCGCACCTACGAGTGCGCGCCTGCGGAATCCTCTCCGCTTCTGCAGTCTCTCTTCGCACCTGCGGTCAGCCTTGCGCATCTGCGGGCATCACAGATGCGGTCTATTGCACACACCTGCGACCCCTAACCAATCCACCCAACTCTGCTTCTGTGCCATATTACTCGCACATGTGGGCTCGCACCTGCGGACATCCTTGCGCATGTGCGATTACACCAGAACCAGCCCAGCACCAGAAAATCTTCCAAGTCCAAAAATGATCCGATAACCATCCAGAACTCACCCGAGGCCCCCGGGACCTCAATCAAACATACCAACAAGTCCTAAAATACTATACGAACTTAGTCGAGTTTTTAAATCACATCAAACAATGCTAAAAATACGAATTACACCTCGATTCCAGCCTAATGAACTTCAAAGTTTCAAACTTCCACAACCTATGCCGAAACCTATCAACCCACGTCCGATTGGCCTCAAATTTTGCACACAAGTCATATTCGACATTACAGACCTACTCCAACCTTCGGAATCGGAATTCGACCTCGATGTCAAAAAGTCCACTACCGGTTAAAATCTCTAAAAATTTGACTTATGCTAATTCAAGCCTAAATCAGCTATGGACCTCCAATTCACAGTCCGGACACACTCCTAAGTCCAGAATCACCAAACGGAGCTAACGAGACCGACGAAACTCTATTCTGGAGTCGTCTTCACACAGTTCCAACTATAGTTAAAATCCTAAGACTTAAGCTTCCGTCAAGTGTCCCAATTCACTCCAAAACCACAACAACCTCCCGGCAAGTCACAAGAAGAAAACGATACGGGGAAAGCAGTAAATAGGGGATCAGGACTATTACTCTCTAAACAACCGACCGGGTCGTTACATCCTCCCCCTCTTAAAACAATCGCTCGTCCTAGAACGAGCATAGAAACATACCTGCAGTGGTGAAAAGATGAGGATAGCGGCTGTGCATATCATGCTCGGTCTCCCAAGTCACTTCCTCGACTGGCTGACCCCTCCACTGAACCTTTACGGAAACAATTTTCTTTGACCTCACCTACCTGTCCAAAATAACCACTGGCTTCTCAACATAAGATAGATCTTTGTCCAGCTGGACTGAGCTAAAATCCAGCACATGAGACAGATCACCGTGATACTTCTGGAGCATAGAAACCGGGAATATTAGATGAACTCCTGCTAGACTGGGAGGTAAGGCAAGCTCATAAGCAACCTCCCCAACACGCCGCAACACCTCAAAGAGACCAATGAACCTTGGGCTCAACTTGGCCTTCTTCCCAAACCTCATAACACCCTTCATAGGCAAAAACCGGATTAAGACCCGCTCTCCAACCATGAATGCAACATCGCGAACCTTCTGATCCGCATAACTCTTCTGTCTGGACTGGGCTGTGCGAAGTCGATACTGAATTACCTTCACCTTATCTAGGGCATCCAGAACCAAGTCTGTACCCAATAATCTAGCCTCGCCCGGCTCGAACAAACCCACTGGAGACCGACACCGCCACCATACAGAGCCTCATACGGTGCCATCTGGATGCTTGACTGATAACTGTTGTTGTAGGCAAACTCCGCAAGTGGCAAGAACTGATCCCAAGAACCTCCAAAATCTATCACACACGCACGGAACATATCATCTAATATTTGAATAGTGCGCTCGGACTGTCCGTCCGTTAAGGGTGAAATGTTGTGCTCAGCTCCACTCAAGTACCTAACTCATGTTGTACGGCCCTCCAAAACTGTGATGTAAATTATGTATCCCAGTCAGAGATGATAGATATCGGTATGCCATGAAGCCTGACAATCTCGCGGATATAAATTCGAGCTAACTGCTCGGATGAATAGGTAGTTATCACAGGAATGAAATGAGCTGGCTTGGTTAACCTATCCATAATCACCCAAACTGCATCAAACTTCCGATGAGTCCGTGGAAGCCTAACAACGAAATCCATAGTGATCCGCTCCCATTTCCACTCCGGAATCTCTAACTTCTGAAGCAACCCACCTGGCCGTTGATGCTCATACTTCACCTGCTGGCAATTTAGACACTGAGCTACATATTCCACTATGTTCTTCTTTATCCTCCTCCACCAGTAATGTTGCCTCAAGTCCTGGTACATCTTTGTGGCACCTGGATGAATGGAGTACCGCGAACTGTGAGCTTCCTGGAGAATCAACCCACACAACCAATCTACATTGGGCACACATAGCCTACCCTGCATCCTCAATGCACCATCATCTCCAATACTGAACTCCTTAGCATCACCATGCTAAATCATGTCCTTAAGGACAAGTATATGGGGGTCATCATACTGACGCTCCCTGATACGATCATAAAGAGAAAAATGAGAGACTACACAATCCAACACTCGACAAGGCTCAAAAATATCCAATCTCACAAACTAGCTGGCTAAGGCCTGAACATCCAATGCCAATGGCCTCTCTGCTGCTGGTAGATATGCTAAGCTCCCCAAACTCTCCGCCTCGTGACTCAAAGCATCGGCCACTACATTGGCCTTCCCAGGATGGTACAAAATAGTGATATCATAATCCTTAAGCAGCTCCAACCACCTTCGCTGATGCAAGTTAAGATCCTTCTTTTTAAACAGATGCTGCAAACTCCGGTGATAGGTGTAGATCTCACAAGGTACAATGTACAAATAGTTCCGTCAAATCTTCAAGGCGTAAACAATACCTACTAACTCGTGGTCGTGGACAATATACGTGTTTTCATGCACCTTTAGTTGTGTGGACACGTAGGCAATAACCCTACCGTCTTGCATCAACACCGCGCCGAGACTAATCCGTGACGCATCACAATATGCAGTATAAGACTCCAAACCTGTAGGAAATACTAATATTGGGGCTGCAGTCAAAGATGTCTTGAGCTTCTGAAAGCTCTCCTCACACTCCTCTGTCCAACTGAACGGAGCACCCTTCTGGGTCATCCTGGTCATAGGTGCTACAATAGATTAGAAACCCTCTACAAATTGATGGTAATACCCCGCCAAACCAAGAAAACTTCGGATCTCCGTAGCTGAGGACGGTCTGGGCCAACTCTACACTGCTTCAATCTTCTTCGGATCCATCTGGATCCCATCACTCGATACTACATGACCAAAGAATGCCACTGAGTCTAGCCAAAACTCACACTTTGAAAATTTTGCATATAACTTCTTTTCTCTCTAGGTCTGAAGCATAGTCCTCGGGTGCTGCTCATGATCCTCCCGAGTCCGGGAGTACACCATAATGTCATCAATAAATACAATGATGAATGAGTCAAGATAGGTCCGGAACACACTATGCATCAAGTGCATAAACGATGCTGGGGCATTGGTCAGCCCAAAGGACATCACAAGGAACTCGTAGTGACCATACTGAGACCTGAAAATAGTCTTTAGGATATCTGGCTCCGAATCTTTAACTGATGATAGCCGGAACGTAAATCAATCTTGGAAAACACACTGGAACCCTGTAGATGATCAAATAAATCATCAATACGAGGCAATGGATACCTGTTCTTCACTGTAACTTTATTCAGCTGATGATAATCAATGCACATATGCATAGAACCATCCTTCTTCTTCACAAATAAGACCTGAGCACCCCAAGGTGAGACACTGGGCTGAATGAAGCCCTTATCAAGCAACTCCTATAACTACTCCTTCAACTCAGGAGGAACCATACGGTATGGAGGAATAGAGATGGGCTGAGTGCCCGGCAACAAATTAATGCCAAAATCAATATCTCTGTCGGGCGGCATGCTCGGAATATCAGCTGGAAACACATCTGGAAAGTCCCCCACTACTGGGATTGACTCAACTGTAGGGGCATAAATACTGACATCTCTCACATAAGCTAGATACGCGTCACACCCCTTCTCAACCATTCGTTGAGCTTTAACAAATGAAATAACTCTGCTGGGAGTATACTCTTAGTCTCTCCACTCTAATCGCGGTAATCCTGGCATAGCCAGTGTCACGGTCTTAGCGTGATAAACAAGAATAGCATAATGGGGCGACAAACAGTCCATGCCCAAGATAACATCAAAGTCTACCATACTAAGCGATAATAAATCGGCTTTGGTCTCAAACCACTAAGAGCAATCAAACACGACCTATACACGCGGTCCACAACAAGAGAATCTCCCACATGAGTAGACACATATATAGGGGAACTCAAGGAATCTCGAGATACGCCCAAATACGGCGCAAAATAAGAGGACACATAGGAATATGTAGAGCCTGAATCAAATAAGACCGACGCGTCTCTATGACAAACCAGAACAATACTTGTAATGACAGAGTCAGAAGCAAGTGCCTCTGTATGAGCCGAAAGAGCATAATATCTGGCCTGGCCTCCCTCTCTAGGGCGACCTCGACCTCCCCGACCTCCACCTCGAGTTGGCTGAGCAGGTGGGGCGCTAGCTGATGCTGGAATCATAGCCTGAGAACCCGGTAGAGCATGCGGTATCTGAGAAGTTTGTGGAGGTGCACCCCTCCTAAATCTGGGGAATTCCCTCACCATATGGTGAGTGTCTTCACACTCAAAACAAGCTCTCGGAAAGTGTGGCTGATTTGACTGGCTCGGGCTAGGTTTGCTAGACTGATCGCTCAAAGCACCCCGTGTAGGAGGCACACTAGACACTGGTGGTGCATAATAAGGCTCATGGGGCCTAGAAGGGACCGGAATACCACTGGCGGCTGGAAGAGATGAATGAACGGGGCGACTTCTATAGCCCTTACCATGGAGAAATGCAGCTGGGGCACGAGTACCACTATAAGTACCAGACTCTCGAGACCTCTTGGCCTCCCTCTCCTATCTATCCCAAGAGAGCATGCCCTCCAATATCCTAGCAATACTCACAACCTGCTGGTAAGAAATATCCATCTCCAGCTCCCTGACCATACTAATCCTAATACTGGGGTGGAGTCCCTCAATAAACCGATGAACCCTCTGTCGAACTGTGGTAACCAAGGCTGGTGCATGTCGGTCCAAATCACTGAAGCGAACTGCATACTCTAATACAGTCATAGTACCCTAGCGCAACTGCTCAAACTCCGCACGCCATGAGAATCTGAGGAACATACTCCCTCAAAAACATGTCTGAGAATCGAGTCCATGTAAGTGAAGCTGCCTCAGCCGGACGGCTCAACTCATAAGCACGCCACCACTGATAGGCTTCTCCTCTAAGCTGGAATGTTGTAAAAGAAACCCCACTCGACTCCGCTACACCCATAGTACGGAGAATACGGTGAAACTCCTCCAGAAAACACTGGGCATCCTCTGTCGCCAATCCACTGAAGGTAGGAGGGTGGTACTTCTTGTATCTCTCAAGTCTGAGCTAATCCACCCCAGAAATTGCTGCCTTAACCTCAGGCTGAGCTGGAGTTACCAGCTGCACTAGTATGATCTCTGGATACTGGACTACCTGAACTCACTGCTCTAGGGTACCGGCGATAGGAGTCTGTGCTCCTCCCCCGGCATGAGATGTGGCAGGAGCAAGTGGAATCAATCCAGCCTGAGCTAAGGTGTTGAACATGCTCAGAAACTGGGCTAGAGTCTCCTGGAGGGCTGGTGCAACAGCAGGTACCTCAAGTGTCTGCTCTCCAACTGGAGCTATTGGGGGCTCCTGTGTAGCAGCTCTTGCGGGTGCTCTGGCTGCACCGCGTGGACGTCATCGGCCTCACGGCTTCGAACGATTCTAGTAGAGGGCGTGGGTGCTTGGTCATCAGATCCGCCTGTACATGTCCTCACCATCTGTGAGAGAATAGAATACAGAAGTTTAGAATTTAGAAGTCAACAATTTTCACACGACATGGAGTCAAGGAGCGTAATTTTTCCTAACAGTTCCATAGCCTCCTGAAGGTAAGTGCAGACGTCTCCGTACCGATCCATGAGTCTCTAATAAACCGGCTTGTGACTCATGACACCTATGAACCTAAGTCTCTAATACACGATTGTCACAACCCAATTCTCCCTCCATAAGACGTCGTGATGGCACCTAGTCTCTACGACTATGTAAGCCTAACAAATTGCGAAAATAACAAAAATAGAAGTAAAACTTAACAACTAACTGCAACAGATAACAAAATAACTGGTAACAATGCCGCCCGACATGTACAATAACCAACACTCTAGTAATACAATGATTCCCAAAACCCGGAACATCATAAGTCACAAGTTACAGAAAGGAAACTAGTATCTCTATACACCAGAGTCTATCGAAAGAATTACGGAAGGTAAATGACATAGGAGAGAATAGAGGGGGACTCCGAGGTTTGCAGATGCGACAGATGTACCTTGAAGTCTCTGTACAACAGCAAGCACTCTCAGCTAGTAGCGAGGCTAATAAGAAGCACCTGGATCTGCACACAATACATGTGCAGAAGAGTAGCATGAGTACACCACAATGGTACCCAGTAAGTGCCAAGCCTATCCTTGGTCGAGCGTTGACCAGGTCAGGTCAGGCCCGCTGGTAAATAATAAATAAAGTAGGAGAATATACAGTTTAATAAGTGACTAGAATTTAACAAAAGGAAACACAAAAAGGCAACAGTACAACACACAGGGGTAAACAGCAGGGGATCTCCATAGATACCGTCTCGTAGTCCCAAAATAAATATACAGGGAGAACTACCGAGGTACTGCCTCGTAGTCTCAAAAGTAAATATGCAGGGAGAACTCCCGAAGTACCGCCTCGTAGTCTCAAAAGTAAATGTGCAGGGAGAACCCCCGAGGAACTGCCTCATAGTCTCAAAAGTAAATGTGCAAGGAAAACTCCTGAGGAACCACCTCGTAGTCTCAAAAGTAAACACACTGCTCAAACTGATAAATATTGTCGAGCCCCATTTTTCTCTCTCGAATATCGGGCCTCGACATGTGAAAAATCTTTTAAAGGAGGATATTAAAAGAGAAGAGTTGCCACCTAACGGTTTAAGGTGCGTTAGGGCACCCATTTTCATATGACTCGGGTTTGACTAGTTTGCATCGCCAGAGATCGGGTAAGGGCTATTAATTACCTCGAAGAGAAGGTGTTAGGCACTCTTCGAGGTCCACAACTGTGGGTCCCAGCCGCACTTGAATTATATGAATTACTCAGATAAATAAAGACAGAGAAAACAAGGAGTTTGGGAAGTTTTATTATCAAAGACTTTGAGTAAATACAAACACTTTATTCAAAGGTAGAATGGGGGGTCCTAAGTTTTTTACCCTAAAGGATCACCCCGTGCAACATAAATAATACTTCATAACTCCCTCAAGATACGGTGTTACTCATATTATCCAGCGGGCACAGACTATCATCTCCTGCTACCCGATTACTATCTTTAAGTTATTACCTAAAGTGCACTAGTTGATTCTAAATTGTTCCTTATACGTGCACTACGCGTCCCATGCCTATGGTCCATGAGGCATTTGGACCTCTATTTGGATGGTTCTGGACTTTACTTAGGTTGCTCAAAATAATAAATCTAAGCGACATTCAAAAATATGTAGGACTGCACATAAAGATAATAAATGGCTCAAGTCGGCCTCCACATGTAAGCAACAAATGCACGCGAGCAAGTTCATGTTATAGACAGTAGACAAATTTCAGAATTAAGAACCTTAAGCCTTATAGTCATGGTTTCTATGCGACTATGCGTTAAAACATACAAGAGGTTTCAAAGGCTAGGCGCTGCTTATCTCCAAATAATTATACGATTGTTGCATGCTGATTCAAGATTGCAGATTTCTAGTTATTAATCCTATAGATGTTGCGTCTAAGTGATTTACGTAGTAAAGACAATGGAACCTATCGGGAGGAACCCAGAATTACTCACGCTTTTGATAGTGGTCTAAGTGAACAATAAACAATGTTGAGAGGGACATCATTAACAATTATTAAGGCAAATCGTGATATCCTATAGGCAGGATCTCTAATGATTAGCACTCGTAACTGATTTTATTATTATACTTAGCTCTATAGGCATTGTTTCTAGTGATCAGTGCAATACAGTAACAAATGAAATGATCCAAATCCTATAGGCATGATTTCTAGTATATATGCTGAAGTGAATTGAAGGAGAATTCATTTGTTCCTATAGTCAGGTTTCTAATGTGGTTGAAAGTAGTCATGCAAATTGAAAGAGTGCTAACTTCCTATAGGCATGTCATCTATAAATGCGTAGCAGTGGACATAGCATTTAAAACTCTTGTTTAATGGTAAACAGGTAGTGTGTGCGCGCTTTTCCTAATGTCATGATCTCTACATTGACAATACATATAACAAACACATTATTAAGTCCTATAGGCATGTTATCTACCCATCGCATGTAAATATTAAAATCTACCCCATTCCCTTTTACTAACAACCCAAATTGTTTATACAAAAATTATTACAGGCCCAATAATGAATAACAATATTACATATCAGTGAACAGGCCCGTCGTAGGCCCAAATAAAATAACTAAATACCCAGCCTTACTGGGCCTTCAACAATGTGCCACGTTCAATACACGATCATAGGTCCATAGAAGAGCCCATCCCAATTTAATGAGCCACAGCTCCAAGTGTTGCACCACTTGGAACAACCAATATAGATATACAATACATGATGGGGAAATAGAGTACTAGGGACAGTTTTGGAGGTTGAAAGGATGACTAGGACCAAGCCCTAGTGTGTCAGAGTTCACAAGAGTCTCAGTTGGACTCCGAGCAGCGCTCACACTAGGGAGGTCGACAACAGAACCTAGATAGCCTTGGCTTTCAGCCGGCTAAAAACGAGAATTCAGAATAGCATGAGTAGCAAATAAGTAGAGTTGATAGTGATAGAGGGACAAAAAATAAGTACTACACCAAGTTAGGCATACAGAGCAACTAATCATTTAGTGCTGAGTTTTGTATCTGATTGACTGTTCTTTGTGTACTAGCCACAACTATATAGAACACTGCTTTAACGTTTACTCTAAACATGTTTTCCTTGCTATCCTAATCCCTATTATCACTTAGTATGTTAAGATAAACATTCATTTTTGCCTCAACTATGATCTTGCTCCCATGCTAATATGTTTTTCCAGTCTGTTTTTGTTCATTTAATGTCTTGCCTCTTCCAGTGTTTATCATAGTGTCTAAGATGCATGATTAGCTTAATCCAAACCTCTTAGGTCTCAATTGGTTTAATGTCGTTATATACGCACCACCACCTGATCAGTTGGTATACGTTTATGATTTGCCCACAATGGCCGAAATGATATGATGGGATGCCCTCATAGGCTTGATGATATTATGAACACATATACCAATGCATGGTATGACATTTATACGCATATGCATGATATTAAAAAAAAAAAAATTCACAGAGCTATGCAGACATACATGTCGAGTCTTTTACTCCATGTTTCTCTCATATCTATTATTTACTGAATTTCATTCCTTACATACTCGGTACATTATTTGTACTGATGTCCCTTTTGCCTGGGGACGCTGCGTTTCATGCCTGCAGGTCTCAATAGACAAGTCGAGAGTCCTCTAAGTAGGCGATCAACTCAGTGGAAGATGTTGGTACACTCCATTTGTTCCGGAGTTTCTTGTATGGTCAGTATGATTAGGATATGTACTGATTAGTATGGCATATCTATCAAATGGACTTCAACTTATTCAACTTGGAACGGAAGATTCGGCTATGGAGTTGATGTTATTGCCTCATCAGGAAGTTCAATAACATCCCAAGGTTTAATTTTCAAAACAGCTATCCAATCATCATTGTCATATAACACACTTGAGTTGTTTGCATCACAAGAATAAAAGGTTCGTACTTTTTAAAACAACGGTGATTGCTCACATCGACTAATTTATATTGATTATGCTCCTTGACACCAACATTCACAGTTGGATCAAACCATTCACACTTGAATAACACAATTTGCTTTAAAGGTTCTTCGCGGCTTCCACTTGAATAATCTCTTGTATCCGTCCATAATAGTCACCAACATTTGGATCCGAGATACAAACTCCACTATTAATTGTTGATCTTGCACTACCATGACATTCCGTGTGAAATTTGTATCCATTAACAAAATAAACCGGATAACCTTTTGCGCTTATTAATGGTCTATGAACAAGACTACGCAATAATTGGTTCTTAATGTGGTTGCATCGAACCTATTTATAGAGGGAGATTTCCATAGAGTTGTAGTAGTATCCAAAGAAAGGTATGAAGAAACTCTATAACTAACAACATATAGTCACAACAGTCAGATTTAGATCAAAATAGGCATGCATTGAAACTCAAAACTGAAACATATTCAGATGCTAGAGGTACAGAACTGATTCCAGAAGAAAACAAAGAACCAACATAAAAGTGCAGACCATCCTAACACAAACTAAGAACAAAGGAGTAAACTATCTCATGCATTCAACTATCATAGGATGACAAAAGAGCATTGAGCATTATCATAATAGTGCAATATCAGGGATTCACAAACTAAATCATACTCATATAATTCAAACATATATAAGTATGCAGAAGGAAAGAAAGAAAATTAATATTGCAGTGGTTAAAGCACTAACCAGTAGCAAAATTATACGAACAGAAGAATAGTAAAGAGCTTAATAGCAAGAACCCCAGATCTCCGATGCTTCAGAGTTCACAAGAGCCTCGAGAAGGGCTCTGAGCAGTGCTTGCACCGAAGGAGGACGTTTAATGTCCTTGGCTTTTAGCCGGCCTAGAATTTCACAGAATATCCGAGTGTAACAGAGTGAATGAGTAAGTGAAAGAGGAGAACAATGAGAATAATAACAGTGATTAGGAGATTCTCAGGTCTGTTCAAGGGATTTTAGGGGAGGAGTTTATATAGTGTAGAAATTAACCAAGTAAACATGGAAAATAAATTATTCAAACACAAATAAGGAAAGATATACTAGAATCAATTAGACTCGGTTTTTTAGGGCGTGAACAAAGGGGTTCAGTAAATCAACAGGGAATAACAACTATCACGCAAATAATACTAAAAATAAAGGAATGCAGAAGATTAAACAGAGAATAAGAAAAATATCATACAAAAAATCATTTAGAGTCAGATTTAGGGCAAAATAAAGTAAAAAATAGGGAAACATGGAAGATTAAACAGAAATAAGGAAAAGAATAGTGAAACACGGAAAAGGAGAAGTATCAATCAATAAAAAATCACTAAAGAAAAAAAGAGCCTCAAACCCTAGTTGGGACTGATGACTTGAATCAAACCAATAATGCAAGAATCATTCAATATAACATGCATATAGACGAAAGATCGTCCAGATCTTCACAGAATCAAAGTAAATCGGTCAGTTCTTGAGAAGTAGTTCTTGCCAAAAATAGGGAAAGAACTAAGTAACACCAAAAACATGCGTATAATGATAGAGTATCACAAACTAAGTAAGTAGATCATGGATTGATTCCATGTTTGAATCGAAATCGAAGAAGGTTAGGGTTACGTCGGCTAGGGTTTAATAGAGAAGAAGAGAGATGAGAGAGTTTAGGGGCGGTGGGTTAGAGGAAATGGCTTAGGGTTTTGGGGGGTTGGCAAATTAAAAGGGTAGGGTGATTGTAGACCGTTGATCTTGAGAGATCAACTGTCGGGATCAAGGAATAGGCGGGGCGGGTCGTCCAACGGGTTGCGACTGGTTAGTTTAAAGAGGGTCGTTTGCTTTGGGCTGGGGCATTATTGGGCTGAGGTGTGGGTATTTGGGCTATTAAATACACGAAATTATTTAAATAAAAATAATTAATAAGTAATAAAATATTAATTATTCAATAAAATGATTGAAAATAATAACTTAATATTGCAAAAAATATAAAAATGCTATTTTAGCATGAATAATATAATAATTGTAATTATACATAGCATGTAGGCTATTATTGTAAAATTATGTAAAGAGCTTAAAAATAAAAATGTAATTATGTGAAATAAAGTAGAACAATGTTATAAAACATATATGTGGGTGTAAACAATAAATTTGGATGATTTAGTCATCACAAAATAATTTGAAGGGATAATTACTAAATATTTATATAATAAAAATGTAGAAAGGAATTGATTTAGAGCTTTAAAAATTATGGAAAATTATAGAAAATACTTATATAGGTTTGTAAACTAAATGATGATGCAAATATGCCATGTTGAAAGTATATATGCATTTTTAGAAAATATGAGGGAAAATTTAGGTATCAACAACTACCCCTCTTTACCCGGGAATGATGAAAGAGTTCTCGAGTAAAGAAATGATGACCTTTTTTGGCCAAATATGGTGATTTAAAAAATGGAGGCCGAACCCTGGTTTCTGAGTTGCCTACATATCCCTGGTGTTACGGGAATCAGGCCGTGTGTAGTTGTGGATCCAACGGTGAACTGAACCGATGGAGTTATTGTAGGAATAGTCGTATGCTTCGGAAAGGCTCTTTTCGGTAGGACAATATCAGATGAATTTGCGTAAAATCATGAAGGTGAATCTAAAATGTTATGGATGTATCTCAAAACGAGTATCTGAATGGTTATCAAGTAAAAATGGGTATCTGATGGTGGTAGGTTGCGTTTGAAATAATTGCAGGATGTGAATGTTGAACGGAAACTGGAGCGAAGATTGCTCCCGTTAGGAGAAAGGTTACTTCCTAGATTACATGCAAAACTTAAACACGATTCATGCATGTATATATGGATTATTGCAAGAATTTAAACATGATGCAAATTTCCTTTGGACCATGAAAGTTGTCTTTGGACGGTGGGGATTATGTACTTAGACCATGACGTTCTGGGCCATGAATCATGTGATAAGGGATTCGCAGGCCATGAGATGATGTCCACGGGCCATGAAAATGGTGCCTCTGAACCATGACGCCTTTGAATAATGATGTGCAATACTGAGAGATCCTCAGGCCATGGAATGGTATCTTCCGGCTATGAGGATGATGCCTTCAGACTATGACGCCTTTGGACAAAATGGCTATATTTCAGCCTATGAAGTGCAAAGATGTGATGCTTGGTCACATGCGAAGATGAGACAAGACAAGGCTTAGTCTTGTGTATGATGAGGGCAGTGCTTAGCCCTATGTGAACAGAGGATAGTGCTAGGTCTTAGGTGGCGTAGTGGGGATAATATTTAATCCTGAAGAAAAGGCAGTGCTTGGCCGTATGCAAGAGAGGGGTAGTGCTTAGCCTTATGCAAAATAGGAGACAACGCTTAGTCTCATGCGAGTAAGGGAAGCAGTGCTTAGCTTCATGCAAAATATGAGACAATGCTTAGTCTCATGCAAAGAAGGTAGTGCTTAGCCTTGTGCAGTTAAGGAGGCAATGCTTAGCCTCGTGCAAATAGGAGACAATGCTTAGTCTCATACAAAGAAAGGAGACAATGCTTAGTCTTATGCAGAGAAAGGAGACAATGCTTAGTCTCATGCAAAGAAAAGGAGACAATGCTTAGTCTCATGCAATTAGGAGACATTGCTTAGTCTCATGCAAGGAAAGGAAGAGCTTAGCCTTATGCGATTAGGGAGGCAATGCTTATCCTCATGCGAAAAAGGAGACACTTCTTAGTCTCATGCAAAGAAAGGCGATGCTTAGCCTTATGCAAGGAGAGGAGACGGTGCTTAGTCTCATGCAAAGAAAAGCCGAGCTTAGCCTTATGCAATTTATGGAGGCAATGCTTAGCCTCATGAAAAATAGGAGACAATGCTTAGTCTCGATGCAAGTAAAGGCAGTGCTTAGCCTTATGCAATTAGGGAGGCAATGCTTAGCCTCTTGCAAAAATAGAAAATAATGCTTAGTCTCGATGTAAGGAAAATGATGAGTGACAAGAGAGTGTTTCTTAGCTGGAGATGCTTGGGATAGATAATCCGCTATCTTGAAGGTAATGACCTGACGTGTCTGCAGATATTATTGTCTTATTGTGCCTGCATCCAAAGAAAAATTGTGAGTTTTACAGGGGAAGGTTGGTTCGTGCTTTTGTCTTTTGCTTTGCCAGTGCTCATGTCTTAAGATCCTGTTTGAGTCACCCTCGGTAGCATCTGGCTGTTTATAAAAATAAAGTTTTTCAAAAGAAATGTGTGCATTTGATGAATGTAGTTATTTGAGATACAGTAGTATACAATATCGACTAAGTTCGATGAACCAATGACTGTGACATATTTTAGAGACATTGCGATCTCCTTGCTTTAGAATTTTGAGGGTCCTCCTCAAAATTCTGCCCCAGTTTAAAAGCAATTCTTTCACTGTTATGTGTATGACGATGTCGGCTAAACTTGCTTTAGAATTTTGAGGTCATGGCAAAAATGAAGATTTTATTGAGATGTGACCGAACCCATAGGGCTGCCTATGTATCCCCTCTTAAACGGGAATCAGGTCAAGCATAGCTCAGTTACATCAAATGAAGAAATGTAAACAATCTAAACATAGTATCTCTTGACTGTGTCTGAGTTGATAGGTTGTGGCCAAACTTCTCCGTCCATCTCTTTCGCACCCCCTTTTTCTCACGAAATCGGGTTTTGACATGTGACAACTCTTTTAAGGAAGTATTAAAATAGGATAGTCAACACCTATCGGGTTTAAGGTGCGTTAGGGCACCTATTTGCAGATAACTCTGGTTAAACTAGTCTACGCCACCAAAGATCGGGTAAGGGCTCAAATTACCTCGAAGAGAAGGTGTTAGGCACTCTTCTAGGTCCACAACTGCAGGTCCCGACCGAACTCGAATTATATGAATTAGTCAGATAAATAAAGAGAAAACAAGAGGTTTAGGCAGTTATTATCAAAAGTCCTTGAATAAACACAAATAATTAATTTAAAGACAGGATGGGGGGTCCTATGTTTTTTATCCTAGAGGATAACCCCGTGAAACATAAATAATACTTCGCAACTCCCTCGAGATGGGGTGTTACTCGTATTATTCAGCGGGCATAGACTATCATCTCTTGCTACCCGATTACTATCTTTAAATTATTACCTAAAGAGCACTAGTTGATTCTAAATCGTGCCTTATGCGTGCACTACCCGTCCCATACCTATGGTCCATGAGGCATTTGGACCTCTATTTTGGGTGGTTCTAGACTTGACTTAGGCTGCTCAGAAAATATTAAAACCAGGCGAAATTTTAAAAACATGTAGGACTACACATAAGTGCAGTAAATGGCTCAAGTTAGCCTCCACATGTAAGCAACAAATGCACGCTAACAGGTTCATAATGAGGCAGTAGACAATTTTAGAATTGAGACGAAATGGGATCCTTATATCCTATAGTCATGGCTTCTATGTGATTCTGAATTGTAAACATACAGACAATGTTGCTTTCTTAGAACAACGAATTTGTGGATTGTGAGCATTACAAACCCTATAGGCATGCTTTCTAATTTGCTTGCGAAATAAGGCAGTGAAACAATTTGATAGTTCAAAACTGCCAGCGTTGATTTTATCAGCATACTTTCTAGGCGAGCCACAGAGTCCTATAGGCAGGATTTCTAAGAATTGGCAATCGAAACTGGTTTTTATCTTTTTATTCCTATGGACATGCTTTCGAGGCGAGCAATTTAGTAGGAAAAATAGTAATAGTAGCCAATTTGATTATATTCCTATAGGCATGATATCTAACATGAAGCAACTTGACGAATAATCACTGTCTTGTAGTACAGTAGGCAGATAATAACGTGAGAGTGAAACATGTGAACATGTGAGATGATTATGTCCTATAGGCAGGGTATCTAACAAACACATAGAGCATGTTGAACAAATTAGACACGCAGATCCTATAGGCAGGATTTCTACCCTTTCATGCAATCATTAGAATAGACCCATTTTCCCAATTTCACTAATACCCCAATCGTTAAAACAGAATTATTATAGGCCCAATGATGAAATAAATTACAAAGTGATAGAAATAACTATAGTGGGCCTAAGACAGGCCCAAAGGGTACCCAACCTAGCTAGGCCTTCAATTTTGTCTCCACACAGATTTTAGCATAGCCCGAAAATCACAGGAGAATTTGGACCAACCCAACAACCATAGTTGATCAAAGGATCCAGAAAAATAGTCATTTACAAAAACCAATTGGCTTATTCAGTAGGCATAAGAGGGACATAATTGAGAAGTCAAGAAGAAAGTGGACAACGAACCTTAGACCCTAGCATGTCAGAGTTCACAAGGGCCTCAAAGTGGACCCCGAGCAGTGCTCACACTAGGGAGGTTAATAGGAAGTTGTTTTTTTGGGGGGGCTTGGCTTTCAGCCGGCCAAGAATTAAAGACTTAGAATAGGGAAGTAAACAAAGAAAATATTAGTAAAGTAATAAGGTTTGGAAAAGTGCATTTGCAAACATTACAAAGTGATCACATAGTGAACATGTCAACACAGAGGGTGCATGAATTCAAGAAAACAAGTTAATGCTGCAAGTTTCACTTAATATATTGGGGCAAGGTTACATATTAATAAGAAGCAAGGAGTCTTAGACTTTTGGGATGACAGAGTACATAGGCAAAGGAGCCTTAGGCCAAATAAGACAAACACTTATCACTAATGCAACAAGTTCAAAACCTAAAGGATCAAATTATGCTAAACACATGGATTAAACAGTACAACTTATACCGACAAGGCAGACAGAATCACATATTATAGGGAAAACAAGTCAGGAAAGATTAATCTTAGATAATTAGCTGTTAGGGTTACATAATTGGCATGGTAAGAGCATACTGAGTGACAATCATGGTCATAGGAGCATATTACAACTAGAGTGAAGGTCTTAACAGATCAGGGCATACTAATAACATAAATTAATCACTATAGAAATTCAGAATCAGGCAGGAAACAAGATTAGGCCATACAACTAATGCAAACACTCAAATTATCAACACATTAAGCTAAACATGTTTTAAACTGTCCAAATTGCCTAAGTTAGATACAAAGATATTTTTTGGGACTAACAGTTTAGACATATAAGAAAATGCTAGAGAAGTTCATGCTATAGGAAGAATCACACATGAAGAGAGTCAAGGGGTTATATCAAGTCATGCAATTTCAAAAAAAATACATAGATATGCTAATTAGAACATAATGGAATAAACATTGCGAAGGTTGAGAAACTAACCAGTTATTACTCAACAAACAAGAAGAGAACAACAATATGACCCAGAATCCCAGATGCGTCAAAGTTCCCAAGGGTTTCAAAGAACCCAGGGCAGTGCTCACACCCAAGAAAGGTCGGAAAAGTAGGAAGTCCGGTGGCCTTGCCTTTCAGTCGGCCAAGAGCCAAAAATAGCACAAGAGAATAAATGAACACAGAGTAAATCCCTAATTTTTTCAGTGAAAATTAGCGATTGAAGTCTCCCCCTAGAAGGGAATGGGGGAGGGGTTTATATAGTAGTAAAAATCAAATAGTAATAGAGTGATTTAAGTGACAAACAAGGAAAATAGATGGACAAATAGGTCTGAAAATCAATTTAAGAGATCTGTAAACCCTAGTTTTTAGGGAAAGTAAGTATCAACAGAATATAAACAAAAATCGTACTCACAGTAGCATAGGATGCATATAGACAGAATAATACTCAAAAATCAGGAATTCGAACCATTTTTGGTTCGATTTCGGAGAGATTTGCTTGCCATGTTTAGGCAAGCACTATAGGAGAATATCCAGTACCAAAAAGATATTGAATATGGTAAGAAATAGCCATCGAATCCCATATTTGGTGGGATTAGGAGAAGAATTAGGAGGGTGGCGATTTTACGGTTCTTCAGAGAGGGAGGGTAGATTGAGAGGATATGAGGGCGGCAGATTGGAGGGGAGTGATTAGGGTTTGGGGCGATGGGATAATTAAAAGGAGGGATTAAATGTGGGTCGCTGATCTTAAAGATCAACGGCCAGGATTTTAAAAGGGTTGGGTCAGGTTGGCTTAGGCGGGTTGCGACCGGGTTTAGGATTAGTGGGTCATCTGGTTTGGGCTGGGGTTATTGGGCTGAGGTATTGGGGGTTTTGGGCCGAAATTGTTTAGGAATTGGGGCTAGTTTTTAAATACCCAATATTTATCAAATAAATAATTTATAAAAGTAACTAGTAAATAACAAAAAATATTATTTATGAACTAAAATGATTGAAAATAATAACTTAATATTATAAAAATATAAAAAGTTATTTTGGCATAAATAATGTGATTATACATAAATATAGGCTATTACTGCAAAAAATGTGCAATTAGCCTAAAAATGCAAATGTAATTATGAAAAAATAAAGTAAAATATTATAAAACATATGTGTTGGTGTAAATAATAAGTTATATGATTAAATCATCATAAAAATAATTTGAACGATAATTATTGGATATTTACACAATAAAATACAGAAAGAGATTAATTTAAAGCTTTTAAAAATTATGAAAAATTATGAAAAATGCTTGTATAGGTTTATAAACTAAATGATGATACAAATATACTATTTTGAAAGTATATATATACATTTTAAAAAATATGAGGGAAAACTTGGGTATCAACAACTGCCCCTCTTTACCCGGGAATGATGAAAGAATTATCGGCTAAAGAAATGAATACCGATTTTGACGAATGGGATGATTTGAGAAATAGAGGCCAAAATCTGGTTTCTGAGTTTCCTACATATCCCTGGTATTACGGGAATTAGGCCGCGTGTAGTTCTCGATCCAGCGGTGAACTAAGCCGATGGACCTGTTGCAGGAATAGTCGTATGCTTCGGAAAGTGTTCGTTTATGTAGGATAATATTAGATGAGTTTATATGAGGTTGTTAATGGATGTATCTCAGAACGGTTACGGAAGAGCATTTGAACGGTTATAAAGTGGAAGCGGGTAACGGATGGTGGTTGGCTGCATTTGAGGTAATTTCAGGATGTGAGCACCAAACGAAAACTGGAGCGAAGATTGCTCCCGTTTAAAAGAACGGTTACCTCCTGGATTACCTGCAAAACTTAAACGCAATGCATGCAAGTATATATGGGATTATTGTGAGAATTTAAACATGATGCAAATTCCCTTTAGACCATGAAAGTTGTCTTTGGACGACGAGGATGATGTCCTTAGACCATGATGTCCTGGGCCATGAATCGCATGATAATGGATTCGCAGGCCATGAAATGATGTTCTTGGGCCATAAAAATGGTGCCTCTGAACTATGACGCCTTTGAATAATGATGTTCAATATTGAGAGATCCTCAGGCCATGGCATGGTGTCTTCCGGCTATGAGGATGATGCCTTCGGACTATGACACCTTTGGACAAAATGGCTATGTTTCAGCCCATGAGATGCAAAGACATGATGCTTGATCATATGCGGAGCAAAACAAGATAGAGCTTAGTCCTATATAAGATTGGGGGCAGAGCTTAGCCCCGGGAAAGTAGAAAATAGTGATAGAGTTTAAGTAGCGTAGCATTTGTTATCATGCAAGGAAAGGCAGAGCTTAGCCTTATGCAGTTGAGGAGGCATGGCTTAGCCTCATGCAAAATAGGAGACAATGCTTAGTCTCATACAAAATAGGAGATAATGCTTAGTCTCATGCAATTGGAGAGGCATGGCTTAGCCTCAGGCAAAATGGGAGACAATGCTTAGTCTCATGCAATGGAAAGGCAATTCTTAGCCTTATGCAATTGAGGAGGCAGGGCTTAGCCTCATACAAAATAGGAGACAATGATTAGTCTCCTGCAATTAGGAGACAATGATTAGTCTCATGCAATTGGGAGACAGTGCTTAGTCTCATGCAAGGGAAGGGCAATGCTTAGCCTTATGCAATTGAGGAGGCAGGGCTTAGCCTAATGCAAAATAGGAGACAATGCTTAGTCTCCTCCAATTAGGAGACAATACTTATTCTCCTGCAATTAGGAGACAATGCTTAGTCTCATATAATCGGAAGGCAATGCTTTGCCTTATGAAATAAAGGAGACAATGCTTAGTCTCATGCAAGAAAGGAGACAGTGCTTAGTCTCATGCAATGGAAAGGCAATGCTTAGCCTTATGCAATTTGGGAGGCATGGCTTAGC
The DNA here is from genome assembly GCF_000390325.3 of Nicotiana tomentosiformis. Taxonomy (NCBI): domain Eukaryota; kingdom Viridiplantae; phylum Streptophyta; class Magnoliopsida; order Solanales; family Solanaceae; genus Nicotiana; species Nicotiana tomentosiformis. The sequence continues at coordinate 140,598,734 of NC_090814.1, forward strand.
TTCATGCAAAATGGGAGACAATGCTTAGTCTCATTCAATGGAAAGGCAATGCTTAGCCTTATGCAATTGGGGAGGCAGGGCTTAGCCTCATGCGAAATGGGAGACAATGCTTAGTCTCATGTAATTGGGAGACAGTGCTTAGTCTCATGGAATGGAAGGCAATGCTTAGCCTTATATAATTAGGGAGGCAATGCTTAGCCTCATGCAAAGAAAATATAATGAGTGATTGCAGAGTATTTCTTAGCTGGAGACATGTTTGCGTTTGGCAGCTTTGTCATTATGAAGATAGTGATTTTGATGTGTGTACGTATTTGCGATTATTCCTTGTTCCTGCATCCAAACAAAAATCGTGAGTTTTTCGGGGAAGGTTGGTTCATACCTTCGCCTGCTTGCTTTGGTTTGGTTTGCTCTGTATCGAGATCCTGCTCAAGTTACCATGGGTAGCATCTGGCTGTTTCATAAAAATAAAGTTTTCGAGAAAATATGCGTGCATTTGATGAATGTATTTAATTAAAAACATAGTAGTATACAATATCAAGTAAATTAGATGAACCAATGACTGTGATACTTTAGAGACATTGCGACTTCTTTGCATTAGAATTTCGAGGGTCCTCCTCAAAATTCTGCCCCAGTTTAATAAGAAATTCTTTTACCGTTCTGCATATGATGAAATTCGCTGGATTTGCTCCGGAGTTTTGAGGGTCCTCCTCAAAATTATGCCCCAGTTTCTGACCATTGTGGAAAATGAAGATTTTGTTGAATTGTGACCGAGCCCATAGGGCTACCTACGTATCCTCTCTTAAACGGGAATCAGGTCAAGCATAGTTTAGTTACATCAGATGAAGAAATGCAAACAATCTAAACATAGTATCTCTTGACTGCGTCTGAGTTGATAGGTTTTGGCCAAACTTCTCCATCCATATCTGCGAGTATGAGCGTTCCTCCTATTAGCACTCTGTGAACCATGCAGGGCCCTTGCCAATTGGGAGAAAATTTCCCTTTGGCTTCATCTTGATGCGGGAAGATCCGTTTCACCACTAGCTGCCCCGGTGTGAATTGTCTAGGCCTGACCCTTTTGTTGAAAGCTTTGGACATTCTGTTCTGGTAAAGTTGACCGTGACATACTGCGTTCATTCTTTTTCTGTCAACGAGAGCCAGTTTCTCATAATGACTTCGTATCCATTCTGCATCTCTGAGTTCCGCCTCTTGTATGACTCTCAAAGAAGGAATTTCTACTTCGGCAGGAATGACGGCTTCAGTGCCATAGACCAGCAAATAGGGAGTTGCCCCAGTGGATGTGCGAATCGTGGTACGATATCCAAGTAGGGCAAATGATAACTTCTCGTGCCATTGTTTGTGATTATCTACCATCTTCCTTAATATCTTCTTGATGTTCTTATTGGAGGCTTCCACAGCTCCATTTATTTGTGGCATGTATGCTGTGGAATTCTTATGCTTGATCCTAAAGGTTTCGCACATGGATTTCATCAAATCACTATTAAGGCTCACGACGTTGTCGGTGATGATTGATTCTGGTGCCCCGAATCGACGGACAATACGATCCCTAATGAAATCCTCGACGACCTTTTTAGTTATAGCCTTGTAAGATGTAGCTTCAACTTATTTTGTGAAATAATCTATGGCCGCTAGAATGAACTTGTGCCCATTTGAAGCGGCAGGTTCAATTGGACCGATGACATCCATCCCCCAAGCGGAGAAAGTCCAAGGTGCACTTGTTGCATTGAGTTCATTGGGTGGAACTCGTATCATATCTGTATGTATTTAGCACTGATGACACCTTTGAACATACCTGATGCAGTCCGTTTTCATAGTCATCCAAAAATATCATGCTCTTAATATCTTCTTGGCTAAAACGAAATCGTTCATGTGTGGTCCGCAAGCTCCGACATGTATCTCTTCGAGCAGTTTGGAAGCTTCCTTGGCATCAACACATCATAATAATCCTAGGTCTGGAGTCTTTCTGTATAGAATTCTTCCACTTTGGAAGAAATAGTTGGACAATCTTTGGAGTGTGCATTTCTGAGCATGATTTGCTTGCTCCGGGTACTCTCCTTTTGCCAAGTATTCTTTGATGTCATGAAACCATGGATTCCCATCAGTTTCTTCTTCAACATGAGCACAATAAGCTAGCTGATTATGGATTCCTACTGGAATAAGATCGATGAAATTCTTGTCCAGGTGTTGTATCATGGAATATATAGTCGCCAACGCATCTGCGAACTCATTCTGGATTTTCGGAACATGTTTGAACTCTATTTTTGTGAACCTCTTCATCAACTCTTGTACGTAGTACAAATATGGCAATATTTTGGTATTCTTTGTAGCCCATTCTCCTAGAACCTGATGTACCAAAAGGTCTGAATCTCCAATTACCAGCAATTCCTAAACGTTCATGTCAATGGCCAACTTGAGCCCCAAGATGCAGGCCTCATATTCTGCCATATTGTTGGTACATGGAAACCTGAGCTTTGCGGATATTGGATAGTGTCGACCTATTTCTGATAGTAAAACTGCTCCAATTCCTACTCCTTTGAAGTTTGCAGCTCCATCGAAAAATATTCTCCAACCGTCAAAGGTTTCGGTGATATCTTCTCCTACGAATGATACCTCTTCATCGGGAAAATATGTTTTCAGTGGTTCGTATTCTCCACCCACAGGATTTTCTGCCAAATGATCTGCCAATGCTTGCCCCTTGACCGTCTTTTGAGTTACATAAATGATGTCGAATTCACTCAGTAGTATCTGCCATTTTGCCAACTTTCCCATAGGCATGGGTTTCTAGAAGATGTATTTTAATGGATCCATTCTCGATATGAGATATGTGGTCTAGGCACAGAAGTAGTGCCTTAATTTCTGAGCTATCCACGTCACAGCGTAGCAGGTGCGCTCTAGCAAAGAATATCGTGCTTCATAGGGTATGAACTTCTTACTTAGATAGTATATGGCATGTTCCATTCTTCCTGTCTTGTCGTGTTGTCCCAAGACACAGCCGAAAGCCCCATCCAGTACAGATAAATAGAGTAGCAGAGGTCTCTCAGGTTCTGGTGGGACCAGAACAGGTGGTTTGGATAAATATTTCTTGATCTTATCAAAGGCTTTCTGGCATTCTTCAGTCCAACGTGTCGCAGTGTCTTTCTTTAACATTTTGATAAACGGTTCATAAATCACAGTTGATTATGCTATGAAACGGCTGATATAATTGAGACGCCCCAAGAAACTCATCACATCTTTCTTGTTTTTGGAGGTGGCAAATCTTGGATAGCCTTGACCTTTGACGGGTCTAGCTCATCTCCTCGACGGTTGACGATGAACCCTAGCAGCTTTCCAGCGGGGACCCCGAAAGCACACTTTGCGAGGTTCAGTTTTAGGTTGTACCTTCAAAGTCGATCAATGAATTTCCTCAAATCTGCTATATGATCTGTGCTTCTTTTGGATTTAATGATGGCGTCATCCACATACGCCTCTATCTCCTTGTGTATCATGTCGTGGAAATGGTTATCATGGCCCTCATATAAGTGGCTCAAACATTCTTTAGGTCAAACGGCATCATTTTGTAGCAATACACTCCCCATGGTGTAATAAAGGCTGTCTTTTTGGCATCTTCTTCATCCATTCAGATCTGATGATATCCCGCAAAGAAATCCACAAAGGATTGGAGTTCATGCTTGGCACAGTTGTCGATTAGTATGTGTATATTGGGCAACAGGAAATCATCTTTGGGACTTGCTCAGTTTAAGTCCTGATATTCGATACACACTCTGACCTTCCCATCTTTCTTTGGAACTGGCACAATGTTAGCCAACCAGGTTGGATATTCAACCACTCTGAGAACTTTGGCTTTGATTTGCTTGGTGACTTCCTCCTTTATTTTCAGACTCATATCTCGCTTGCATTTTCTGATCTTCAGCTTTACAGGCGGATATATAAGGTTGGTAGGTAGTTTATGAGCCACTATGGACGTGCTCAAACCGGTCTTATCATCATAGGACCATGCAAAGATATCCTCATACTCCTTCAAGAACAGGACGTACTCTGCCTTCTTTGATGGTGATAGGTGAATGCTTGCATGTGTTTCCTTGACTGTTTCGGAGCCTCCCAAATTAACTGTTTCAGTCTCATCCAAATTGGACTTAGGCTTGTTTTCAAAGTTTTCCACTTCTCTGACAATTTTCCCGGGTATTATATCCTCTTCCAGATCCTCTGAATCATTATCCTTATGTTGCGTTGTCTCATTACACGTCACAGTTGCAAGTTCATCCGTATAGGTAATAATAATGCTTTAGAGAAAAAACGTAAAGAATAATAATAAATACTAAAAGTAACAATGCATTAGATAAATATTAAAAACGTCAAACTGGTATAGCTCGATGACCCGAGGAATTATTTCAAAACAAAACACGCTTAAAACAAAATACTAAAAATGTCATAAATGCTCATAAAAATTACTTTTAAAATAAATGATGCTAATTTCCAGGCAACCCAGGAACTCGACAGGCCCCTGATGGTGCAGCAGCCCAGTTCTTGAGAATAGCTTCCATCTCCATGGTTTGAATAATGAGGCCTTCCTCCTCCTCCTCCTCCTCCTCAACAATCGCACTGCAATCCATGTCTTCATTATCCAGAAACAGATTCCTTATACCAGCTGGAACTTCATCTTCTTCGGACTCCCACATCATGTCAGCTTGATGAAATAACTGGCTCAAATGTGGTACTGGTTGCTCTAGAGGGTAATAAGGACCACACCATGGTGGCGACCAATTATGATACTCGTGCCAGATGTATTCATACCCAAGCCCAAAGGTTGTGTTGTGATGCTTTAGCTGTATTGGTTTGGTGATCCACTGGATATTCTTACCGAGACCTTTGCCAGGTTCATACCCTGTCCATGCCAATATTCCTTCTATCTTACTGCTCCACCATTAGTCCTTTTCAATTGTGTTGACACGCTCGATGCGATGGTATGTTTCTCCCCCCAACTTCCTGCTATTCTCAATGACCGGAACAATTTGATTGGTGTAAATGGGATTACTCCCATCCCCATGGATGATCACTTACTGATGGTTCCGCTCAAACTTCACGACCTAATGTAGAGTAGAAGCTACGGCTCCAGCGGCGTGTATCCAAGGTCGTCCCAACAATAGGTTGTAGGTAGCAGATATGTCCAACACTTGAAACTCAACATCAAACTAGGTCTATGGCAATGAACTTGTCTTCAAACTGCACTGTGATATGCAGTGCCCTGTTGTGACTTAATCCTTCTAGTGGCAGCTCGTCTTCATAAAAAGTGACCTTGTGGCTTTCCAACACTTGCCCTACCATGTTGGCCATCTCTCCACTGGTGATGTTGTTGGGTACATAGGCTTCGTTCAACACCTTCATCAGGGCATTCCTATGTGCCTCAGAGTTTTGCAGCAGTGATAAAATGGATATTTGAGTAGGGGTTTTTTCAGATGATCAACCACAGAATATTTCCTTGCTTGCACCTTTCTCCAATGGTCATCCGGGCTAGTCTCAATGATAGGTTATTTAGATGCAGTTTCTTTGCTTGTTCCTCCTAAATGCTTGGGTGTATAAACCCTACCAGTTCTGGTCATGCCTTGCGATGCACCTGTTTCTTCCATTTTTGCTTTTCCTTTTCTTCTTGCTTCCACACCATAATCCCATGGTATAGAATTAGACTTATAAGACGGCATTGGTGCTACCATCACGGTGAAGAGTGTTGTTACTTCAACCTCAAACGGAGTTGGTGTAGCTACCTCAACTTCAATTGGTGCCTGAGTCTGTACCATGATAGGTGTGAGAGTGATTGGAGATGTTTTAGAATTATCCCCTTCTCGAATGAGTCTAATTGACCCCTCTGAGTCCCATTCTTCATCGGTCTATATCACGTTTACCCCTTCGCCCCTGTGATCCAGGAGAGGATTGTTACGGACATTGGGTGCATCCTCCTTTGCCTGTATGACTTTGGTGTCAATTAATTTCTGAATCTTATCCTTCAAAGTACGACACTCATCAATAGTATGACCCTTCATGCACGAATGATAGGCACATGTCTTATTTAGATTAATCCAGTGGGAAGAGTTTTCCATAGCAACAGCGGGAATGGGAGTGATATAACCGGTAGCCTTCAGTCTCTTGTACAGTTGGTCTATGGGTTCAGCAATTGGGGTGTACTGTCTGGTTGGTCTGCGGTCAAAATTTGGTCTAGGTTTTTGTATGGCAAGCTCATCACGATAAAGGCGATATGACTTGCTGTGTCCATAACGCTCATAAAGGAACTAGAAGGGTATGTAAGATTTCTACAGGCAGACTAACCCATCATTTTTCTTGAAACCCATCATTTTCAGGAAACCTCGAGAAGTGCGGTTTTCCGGTACCAACAAACCAGGGCTATCCCATGGGAGTCCAGCGAAGCCTCCTATTTCTTCTAAAAGGGGAGTCATTTCTATGTCACCAAAATGGAAGATGACTCTCTTCTCATCCCAAAACATGGTTGCGGCCTCAATTAATGCATTGTTTGGCTGAATGTCTAATAAGGAGGGTAAATTCTCGAGGACCCTTTTCACATGGTTTTTATCACTAGGTGACAGATTTTTCCACCAATCCAACAGCAAAGGTGGGATAGTTTTGACCATGCCGAACCTGGGGAGTTCGTGCCTCATTTCTGTAAAACAAATAAAGTTAGCCCTTTCCTCCTCCGAATTTGGCTATTTACAAATTAATGATCAATATATTGGATGTTTTCTCCAAATAATGCATAAATCGTGATTGTGTCCATTGGAATTATGGAAATCCCGGCGGACTCTGGACAAGGCTTGCCTTAGCGGGTTATCACGCGGACAGCGTTCTAACCCATACTAGGTTTGGACATGATGCATGCACAGTTAATATTAGAGTATGGGTTTATAGAAGAGTCTTGACCAGTACCCTAAAGTGGACAACTTGAGAGGGAAAGGCACGGAACCATCGACTGCACCTCTGATCGACTAGTTTTATCGCAAATAAGCCTTGCCAAATTTAAAAGGATGATTTCGGAAGAGCGCGGACACTCATCAAGCGTCGCTATGGTATTAATTAGGCACGAGTGGAATATGATGTGGAGCATACTTTATGCAAAGGTAAAACAACACGTTGTCAAATATTTTGCATGATGAAAACAATAAATGCAGTATTAAAATGAAACGTAAAGACATAAAAGGAAAAGAAAACAAAGAAGAAGCTAGTTCGCGCAATGTGGAAATTGTAATAAAGAAAACGAGGGAGTAAGGGTAGGGAGAGACATGATGTAGTAATTTAAAAATACTTGGAGCAAGAAAACATGACTAGAAATAAAGGAAAATGCATGTTATAACCAAGTTGAACAGAGATTTGCATATTAATGCGAATTCAAATAAAGGGAAAATAGGGGAAAGGGTGCGCATGCAGTAATGAAAAGGGAAACGGGAGCGGGATATTCATGTAACAAAATAATAAGAGATAAGGAAACACGTTTATCAAAGAAGACTAATTCATATAGACCAAGTTCGCTATGGTAAGAGCCTGAAAATATCCCCAGCAGAGTCGTCTGGCTGTCGCGCCCCCTTATTCTCGCGAAATCGGGTTTCGACATGTGACAACTCTTTTAAGGAAGTATTAAAAGAGGATAGTCGACACCTATCGGGTTTAAGGTGAGTTAGGGCAAGTATTTGCAGATAACTCTGGTTTAACTAGTGTAAGCCACCAAAGATCGGGTAAGGGCTCAAATTACCTCGAAGAGAAGGTATTAGGCACTCTTCGAGGTCCACAACTGCGGGTCCCAGCCGAACTCGAATTATATGAATTAGTCAGACAGGAATAAACACAAATAATTGATTTAAAGACAGGATGAGGGGGGTCCTATATTTTTTAGCCTAAAGGATCACCCCGTGCAACATAAATAATACTTCGCAACTCCCTCGAGATGGGGTGTTACACGTATTATTCAGCGGGCCTAGACTATTATCTCCTGCTACCCGATTACTATCTTTAAGTTATTACCTAAAGCGCACTAGTTAATTCTATATCGTGCCTTATGTGTGCACTACCCGTCCCATACCTATGGTCCAGGAGGCATTTGGACCTCTATTTTGGGTGGTTCTAGACTTGACTTAGGCTGCTCAGAAATGTTAAAACTAGGCGACCGCTCAAAAACATGTAGGACTACACATAAGGGCAATAAATGGCTCAAGTTAGCCTCCACATGTAAGCAACAAATGCACGCTAACAGGTTCATAATGAGGGAGTAGACAATTTCAGAATTAAGACAAAATGGGATCCTTATATCCTATAGTCATGGCTTCTAGGTGATTCTGAATTTTAAACATACAGATAGTGTTGCTATTTAGAACAACGAATTTGCGTATTGTGAGCATTACAAACCCTATAGGCATGCTTTCTAATTTGTTTGCGAAATAATGCAGTGAAACAGTTTGATAGTTCAAAATTGCCAGCGTTGATTTTATCAGCATACTTTCTAGACGAGCCACAGAGTCCTATAGGCAGAATTTCTAATAATTGGCAATCGAAACTGGTTTTTATCCTTTTATTCCTATGGACATGCTCTCTAGGCGAGCAATTTAGTAGGAATAAGAGTAATAGTAGCTAAATTGATTATATTCCTATAGGAACTATATCTAACATGAAGCAACTTGACGAATAATCATTGTGTTGCAGTACAATAGGCAGATAATAACGTGATAGTGGAACATGTGAACAGGTGAGATGATTTATGTCCTATAGGCAGGGTATCTAACAAACACATAGAGCATGTTGAACAAATTAGACACTCAGATCCTATAGGTAGGATTTTTACCCTTTCATACAATCATTAGAATAGACCCATTTTCCTAATTTCACTAATATCCCAATCGTTATTACAGAATTATTACAGTCCCAATGATGAAATAAATTACGAAGTGATAGAAATAACTATAGTGGGCCTAAGACAGGCCCAAAGTGTACCCAGCCCAGCTGGGCCTTCAATTTTGTCTCCACACAGATTTTAGCAGAGCCCGAAAATCACAGGAGAATTTGAACCAACCCAACAGCCATAGTTGATCAAAGGATCCAGGAAAACAATCATTTACACAAGCCAATTGGCTTATTCAGTAGGCATAAAAGGGACAGAATTGAGCAGTCAAGAAGAAAGTGGCCAAAGAACCTTAGACCCTAGCATGTCAGAGTTCACAAGGGCCTCAAAGTGGACCCCGAGCAGTGCTCACACTAGGGAGATTAATAGAGAAGTTTTAGGAGGGGGGGGCTTGGCTTTCAGCCAGCCAAGGATTACAGACTTAGAATAGGGAGGCAGCCAATGAAAATAGTAGTAAAGTAATAAGGCTTGGAAAAGTGCATTTGCAAACATTACAAAGTGATCACATAGTGAACATGTCAACACAGAGGGTGCATTAATTCAACAAAACAAGTTAATGCTGCAAGTTTCACTTAATATATTGGGGCAGGGTTACATATTAATAAGAAGCAAGGAGTCTTAGACTTTTGGGATGACAGAGTACCTAGGCAAAGGAGCCTTAGGACAAATAAGACAAACAGTTATCACTAATGCAACAAGTTCAAAACCTAAACGATCAAATTATGCTAAACACAGGGAATAAACAGTACAACTTATACCAACAAGGCAGGCAGAATCACATATTATAGGGAAAACAAGCAGGAAAGATTAATCTAAGATAATTAGCTGTTAGGGGTACAGAATTGGCATGGTAAGAGCATACTGAGTGACAATCATGGTCATAGGTGCAGATTACAACTAGAGTGAAGGTCTTAATGGATCAGGGCATACTAATAACATAAACTAATCACTATAAAATTCAGAATCAGGTAGGAAACAAGATTAGGCCATACAACTAATGCAAACACTCAAATTGTCAACACATTAAGCTAAACATGTTTTAAACTGTCCAAATTGCCTAAGTTATATACAAAGACATTTATTGGGACTAACAGTTTAGGCGTGAGAAAATGCTAGAGAAGTTCATGCTATAGGCAGAATCACACATGAAGAGAGTCAAGGGGTTATATCAAGTCATGCAATTTAAAAACAAACATAGATATGCTAATTAGAACACAATAGAATAAACATTGCGAAGGTTGAGAAACTAACCAGTTATTGCTCAACAAACAAGAAGAGAACATCAATTTGACCTAGAATCCCAGATGCGTCAAGTTTCCAAGCGTTTCAAAGAACCCAGGGCAGTGCTCGCACCCAAGAAAGGTCGGAAAAGTAGGAAGTCCGGTGGCCTTGGCTTTCAGCCAGCCAAGAGCCAAAAACAGAACAAGAGAATAAATGAACACAGAGTAAAGCCCTAATGTTTTCATTGAAAATTAGCGATTGAAGTCTTCCCCTAGAAAGGAATTGGGGAGGGGTTTATATAATAGTAAAAATCAAACAGTAACAGAGTGATTTAAGCGACAAACAAGGAAAATAGATGTACAAATAGTTCTAAAAATTAATTTAAGAGATCTGTAAACCCTAGTTTTTAGGGAAAGTAAGTATCAACAGAATATAAACAAAAATCGTACTCACAGTAGCATAGGACGCATATAGACAGAATAACACTAAAACATCAGGGATTTGAACCATTTTTGATTCGATTTCGGAGAGATCTGCTTTCCATGTTTAGGCAAGAACTATAGGAGAATAGCTAGTACCAAAAAGAGGTCGAAAATGGTAAGAAATAGCCATCAAATCCCATATTTGGTGGGATTAGGAGAAGAATTAGGGGGGCGGCGGTTTTAGGGTTCTTAAGAGATGGAGGGGAGATTGAGAGGATATGAGGGCGGCGGATTGGAGGGGAGTGATTAGGGTTTGGGGCGAGGGGATAATTAAAAGGAGGGATTAAATGTGGGCCGTTGATCTTAAAGATCAACGGACATAATTTTAAGAGGTTTGGGTCGGGTTGGCTTAGGCGGGTTGCAACCGGGTTTAGGATCAATGAGTCATCTGGTTTGGGCTGAGGTATTGGGGGTTTTGGGCCGAAATTGTTTAGGAATTGGGACTAGTTTTTAAATACCCAATATTTATCAAAACAATAATTTATAAAAATAATTAATAAATAACAAAAATTATTATTTGTGCACTAAAATGATTGAAAATAATAACTTAACATGAATATAGACTATTATTGCAAAAAATGTGCAATTAGCCTAAAAATGCAAATGTAATTATGAAAAAATGAGGTAAAATATTATAAAATATATGTGTTGGTGTAAATAATAAGTTATATGATTAAATCATCATTAAAATAATTTGAAGGATAATTATTGGATATTTACACAATAAAATGCAGAAAGAGATTAATTTAAAGCTTTTAAAAATTATGGAAAATTATGAAACAATGCTTGTATAGGTTTATAAACTAAATGATGATGTAAATATACTATTTTGAAAGTATATATATACATTTTAAAAAATATGAGGGAAAAGTTGGGTATCAACAATCTCTGCAAGTATGAGCGCTCCTCCTGTTAATACTCGATGAACCATGTGGGGACCTTGCCAATTGGGTGAAAATTTCCCTTTGGCGTCATCTTGATGCGAGACGATCCGCTTCAGCACTAGTTGCCCCAGTGTAAATTGTCTAGACCTGACCTTTTTGTTGAAAGCTTTGGACATTCTGTTCTGGTAAAGTTGATTGTGACATACTGCGTTCATTATTTTTCCGTCAATGAGAGACAGTTGCTCATAACGACTTCGTATCCATTCTGCATCACTGAGCTCATCCTCTTGTATGATTCTTAAAGAAGGAATTTTTACTTCGACAGGAATGACGGCTTCAGTGCCATAGACCAGCAAATAAGGAGCTGCCTGAGTTGATGTGCGAACCGTGGTACGATATCCAAGTAGGGCAAATGGTAACTTCTCATGCAATTGTTTATGAATGTCTACCATCTTCCTTAATATCTTATTGATGTTTTTATTGGCGGCTTCCATAGCTCCATTCATTTGTGGCCTGTATGCTGTGGAATTCTTATGCTTGATCCTGAAGGTTTCACACATGGATTTCATCAAATCACTGTTAAGGTTGGCGGCGTTGTCGGTGATGATTGATTCCGGTGCCCCGAATCGACAGACAATACGATCCCTAACGAAATTCGCGACGACCTTTTTAGTTACAGCCGTGTAAGATGTGGCATCAACCTATTTTGTGAAATAATCTATGGCCACTAGAATGAACATGTGCCCATTTGAAGTGGCGGGTTCGATTGGACCGATGACATCCATCACCCAAGCGGCAAAAGGCTAAGGTGCACTTGTTGCATTGAGTTAATTGGGTGGCACTCGTATCATATCTGCATGTATTTGGCACTGATGACACATTTGAACATACCTGATGCAGTCTGCTTCCATAGTCATCCAAAAATATCCGGCTCTTAATACCTTCTTGGCTAAAACAAAACTGTTCGTGTGTGGTCCGCAAGTTCTGGCATGTATCTCTTCGAGCAGTTTGGAAGCTTCCTTGGCGTCAACACATCATAATAATCCTAGGTCTGGAGTCTTTCTGTACAGAATTCCTCCACTTTTGAAGAAAGGGTTGGACAATCTTCGAAGGTCTTTGATGTCATGAAACCATGGTACTCCGGGTACTCTCCACTTCTGGAGTCCTTCGAGCGTACTCCGGGTACTCTCCTTTTGCCAAGTATTCTTTGATGTCATGAAACCATGGATTCCCATCAGTTTCTTCTTCAACATGAGCACAATAAGCTGGCTGATTATAGATCCCAACTGGAATAGGATCGATGAAATTCTTGTCTGGGTGTTGTATCATGGAAGATAGAGTGGCCAACGCATCTGCGAACTCATTCTGGTTTCTCGGAACATGTTTGAACTCTATTTTTGTGAATATCTTCCTTAATTCTTGTACGTAGTACAAATATTGCAATATTTTGGTTTTCTTTGTAGCCCATTCTCCTAGAACCTGATGTACCAGAAGGTCTGAATCTCCAATTACCAGCAATTCCTGAACGTTCATGTCAATTGCCAACTTGAGCCTCAAGATGCAGGCCTCATATTCTTCCATATTGTTGGTACACGAAAACCTGAGCTTTGCGGATACTGGATAGTGTTGACCTGTTTCTGACACTAAAACTGCTCCATTTCCTACTCGTTTGAAGTTTGCAGCTCTATCGAAGAGCATTCTCCAACCGTCATAGGTTTCGGTGATATCTTCTCCTACGAATGATACTTCTTCATCGGGAAAATACGTTTTCAGTGGTTCGTATCCTCCACCCACAGGATTTTCTGCCAGATGATCTGCCAACACTTGCCCCTTGACCGCCTTTTGAGTTACATAAATGATGTCGAACTCACTCAATAGTATCGGCCATTTTGCCAACTTTCCCGTAGGCATGGATTTATGGAAGATGTATTTTAACGGATCCATTCTTGATATGAGATATGTGGTGTAGGCATAGAAGTAGTGCCTCAACTTCTTATCTATCCACGTCAAAGTGCAGCAGGTGCGCTCTAGCAAAGAATACCATGCTTCATAGGGTGTGAACTTCTCACTTAAATAGTATATGGCATGTTCATTTCTTCCCATCTCATCCTGTTGTCCCAAGACACAGCCGAAAGCCCCATCCAGTATAGATAAATAAAGTAGCAGAGGTCTCCCAGGTTCTGGTGGGACCAGAACAGGCGGTGTGGACAAATATTCCTTGATTTTGTCAATGGCTTTCTGGCATTCCTCAGTCCAACTTGTCGCAGCTTCTTTCTTTAACATTTTGAAAATTGGTTCACAAATCACAGTTGATTGTGCTATGAAATGGCTGATGTAATTGAGACACCCTAAGAAACTCATCGCATCTTTCTTCAGTCCAAATGACATCATTTTGTAGCAATACACTCCCCATAGTGTAATAAAGGCTATCTTTTCGGCATCCTCTTCATCCATCCAGATCTGATGATATCCCGCGAAGCAATCCACAAAGGATTGGAGTTCATGCTTGGCACAGTTGTCGATCAGTATGTGTATATTGGGCAACAGGAAATCATCTTTGGGACTTTCTCTGTTTAAGTCCCGATAGTCGACACACACTCTGACTTTCCCATATTTCTTTGGAACTGGCACAATGTTAGCCAACCAGGTAGGATATTCAACCACTCTGAGAACCTTGGCTTTGATCTGCTTGGTGACTTCATCTTTTATTTTTAGACTCATATCTGTCTTTAATTTTCTGAGCTTCTACTTTACAGGCGGACACATAGGATTGGTAGGTAGTTTATGAGCCGCTATGGAGTGCTCAAACCGGTCATATCATTATAGGAACATGCAAAAATATCCTCATACTCCTACAAGAACCGGACGTACTTTGCCTTCTCTAACAGTGATAGGTGAATGCTTACACGCATTTCCTTGACTGTTTCAGAGTCTCCCAAATTAACTGTTTCAGTTTCATCCAAATTGGACTTAGGCTTGTTTTCAAAATTTTCCACTTCTCTGACAATTTCCTCGGGTATTATATCCTCTTCCAGATCCTCTGAATCATTATCCTTATGTTGCGTTGTCTCATTACACGTCACAGTCGCAAGTTCATCAGGATAGGTAATAATAATGCTGTGGAGAAAAAATGTAAAGAATAATAATAAATACTAAAAATAACAATGCATTAGATAAATCTTGAAATTGTCAAACAGGTACGACTCGATGACCCGAGCACTTATTTCAAAATAAAACATGCTCAAAACAAAATACTGAAAAATGTCTTAAATGCTCATAAAAATTGCTTTTAAAATAAATGATGCTAATTGCCAGACTACTCAGGAACTCGATGGGCCCTTGATGGTGCAACAGTCCAATCCTTGAGAACAGATCCCTTCTCCATGGTCTAAATACCCAGGAATTATCGCACCGCATTTCATGTCTTCATCATCCAGAAATAGATTCCTTATGCCAGCTAGAACTTCATTTTCTTCGGACTCCCACATCATCTTGGCTTGATGAAATAAATGGCTCAAATGTGGTACTAGCTGCTTTAGAGGGTAATAAGGACCACGCCATGGTGGCGACCAATTCTGATACTCGTGCCAGGTGTATTCGTATCCAAGCCCAAAAGTTGTGCCGTGACGCTTTAGCTGTATCGGTTTGGTGATTCCCTGGAGATTCTTACTGAGACCTTTACCAGGCTCATACCATGTCCATGCCAATATGCCTTCTATCTTACTGCTCCACCATTTGTCCTTTTCAATTGCGTTGACATGCTCGATGCGATGGTATGTTTCTCTACCCAACTTCCTTCTATTCTCGATGACCGGAACAGTCTGATAGGTGTAGATGGGGTTACTTCTGTCCCTATGGATGATCACTTCCTAATGGTTCCATTCAAACTTTACGACCTAATGTAGAGTAGAAGCTACAGCCCCAGCGACATGTATCCAAGGTCGTTCCAACAATAGGTTGTAGGTAGCAGGTATGCCCAACACTTGAAACTCAATATCAAACTAGGTTGGGCCCATCTGTAGGCTGAGGTTGGTTTTCCCAATTGTGGCCCTTTGAGACCCATCAAATGCTTTCACATTCATACTTCCTGCTCGTATCTCGTGCAGGCCTTTACCCAATCTTTTCAGAGTAGTTAGCGGACATATATTGAGACTCGAACCCCTATCTATCAGGACTCTGGCAATGAACGTGTCTTTAAACTGCACTTTAATATGCAGTGCCCTGTTGTGACTTAGTCCTTATGGTGGCAACTCGTCTTCATGAAAAGTGATCTTGTGGCTTTCCAACACTTACCCCACCATGTTGGCCATCTCTCCACTGGTGATGTTGTTGGGTACATAGGCTTCATTCAACACCTTTATCAGGGCATTCCTATGTGCCTCAGAGTTTTGCAGCAGTGATAAAATAGATATTTGAGCAGGGTTTTGTTCAGATGATCAACCACAGAATACTCCCTTAACTGCACGTTTCTCCAAAAATCATCTAGACCAGTCTCAATGACAGGCGGTTTAGAGGCGGCTTCTTTGCTGGTTCCTCCTAAATACTCGAGTGTATAAATTCTACCAGTTCTGGTCATGCCTTTCGCTGCACCTGTTTCTTCCATTTTTGCATTTCTTTTCCTTCTTTCTTCCGCAACATAATCTCATGGTATAGCATTAGACTTATAAGACAACGTAGGTGCTACCATCACGGTGAAGGGTGTTGTTACTTCAACCTCAAACGGAGTTAATGCAGCTACGTCAACTTCAATTGGTGCCTGAGTTTGTACCATGATAGGTGTGAGAGTGACTAGAGATGTTTTAGGATTATCCCCTTGTCGAATGAGTCCAATTGACTCCTCTGGGTCCCATTATTCACCGGTCTCTATCACGTTTAGACCTCCGCCCCTGTGATCCGGGAGAGGATTGTTACGGGCATTTGGTGCAGCCTCATTTTCCTGTATGACTTTGGTGTCAATTAATGTCTGAATCTTATCCTTCAAAGTACGACATTCATCAATAGTATGACCCTTCATGCCTGAGTGACTGGTATATGTCTTATTTGGATTAATCCACTGGGAAGAGTTTTTCATAGCAATAATGGGAATGGGAGTGATATAACCGGCAGCCTTCAGTCTCTCGTACAGTTGGTCTATGGGTTCAGCAATTGGGGTGCACTATCTAGGTGGTTTGCGTTCGAAATTTGGTCTAGGTTTTTGGTAATTTTGGCGGGCTAGTGGTGAGTGGTAGTATGCTGGTTTGGTGTTAGAGGTATGGTAAGTGGCGGCAGGTTGTTGGTATCTGGGACGTGAAGGCTGATATATGGGTGGGAGTGTTTGGTATGTAAGAGAAGACTTTGGTCCTTGGGCTACCATCACCGCACCTACTTATTTCTTCTTGGAGATACCTCCTGACTGCAAAGCTTTATTTGTGGCTTGGAGTGCTTCAAAATTTGTCACCATTCCGCTTTTGATCCCTTCTTCTATTCTTTCTCCCAATTTGATGATGTCAGAAAATTTATGGTTTTCAATAACCATCAGTCTTTCATAGTATTGCGGATCCTGAGCTCTGACAAAGAACATATTCATCTGTTCTTCTTCCAGTGCTGGCCTTACTTTCGCAGATTCTGACCTCCACCGAGTAGCATACTCGAGGAAAGTTTCCGTTGGGTTCTTCTTGAGATTCTGAATGTAGAAAACATCTGGTGCATTTTCTGTGTTAAGCCTGAACCAATCCATGAAATTCGATGCCATGCTTACCCACTTAACCTATTTCTTTGGGTTCTGATTGATGTACCAAGACAGGGCGTCTCCAGTGAGGCTTCTCATGAACAGCTTCATGTGGATTCTTTCATCCTTGCCAACTCCTACAAGCTTGTCACAATACATTCTCAAATGCACCTTCGGATCACCAGTCCCGTCGAACATTTCGAACTTAGGAGCTTTGTAACCCTCTGGCAGTTTTACATCTGGCTAAATACACAAATCTTCATAATTCAAACCCTCAATGCCTTTGCCCTCTTCGACACTTTGAACTCTACTAGTATATTTCTTGAGTTCCTCCGTCATGTTTTTGATGAGTAGGTCCTTCTCGGTGGATTCGGGTATGTATAGGGTCTGTTGTGCGGTGTGGGGTAAGGTTTCCACATATATGGGATTACTTTGGTGAACTCCAGGAATCTGGGCGTAATAGTGGTTATTGGTTGGGTTTTTTGGGTCAGGAGTAGGTTGTGCTGAATTTTAAGGAGTGTGGTAGGTGGTGGTTTGTGGATACTGGGTCGGATGATGATGATGTTGTGGAGGGGTTGTTACTGGCGGAGGGTTGGGGTTTTGAGGATGCGTGGCGTATTGATGTGATGCAGTAGGATTTTGTGTGTTTTGGGGAGGTACATGGTTTTGGGCGTTTGTGTTTTGTTGGTTACGATCGGGGACATTTAGGGTGAGGGAAAGGTTTGCCAAATTCCGGACCTACTCAAGTTCCCCTTGTAACTCCAGTATTTTCTGTTCCAACTATAAGACCAAGTCGTTCTATGCCGGAGTACTCCGACCATCTGAAGTTTCGACATTCTCTATATGTGTAGCGTTGTCTTCTGATACCGCTCATATCATTCCCAAAACATGGTGGCAGCCTCAATTAGTTCATTGCTTGGCTGAATGTCTAATAAAGAGGGTAAATTCCCAAGGACTCTTTCTACATGGGTTTTGTCACTTGGTGAGAGGTTTTTCCACCAATCCAGCAGCAAAGGTGGAATATTTTGAACCATGCCGAACCTGGGGACTTCGTGCCTCATTTCTACAAAACAAATAAAGTTAGCCCTTTCCCCCTCTGGATTTAACTATTTACACATTAATGATCGGCATACAAGCATGTTTTCTCCAAATAATGCACATATCATAATGGTATCCATTGGGATTACGGAAATCCCGGCAGACTTTGGACAAGGCTTGCCTTAGCAGATTATCACGCGGACAGCGTTCTAACCCATATTAGGTTTAGACATGATGCATGCACAGTTAATATTAGAGTGGGGTTTCTAGAAAAGTTTAGACTGGTACCCTCAAGCGGACAACTTGAGAGGGAAAGGCACGGAACCGTCGACTGCACCGTTGATCGACTAGTTTTACCGCAAATAAGCCTTTCCAAATTTAAAGGGTAATTTCGGAAGAGCGCGGACACTCATCAAGCACCGCTATGGTATCAATTGAGCACAGGTGGAATATGATGTGGAGCATGCTTTATGCAAAGATAATCAGCGCGTTGTCAAATATTTTTCATGATGAAGACAGTAAATGCAGTATTAAAACGAAACGTAAAGACATGAAAAGAAAGGAAAACAAGAAGAAGTTAGTTCGCGCAATGTGGAAGTTGTAATAAATTAAGCGAGGGAGTAAGGGTGGGGAGAGACATGGTGTAGCAATTTAAAAGGCGACTTGGAGCAAATAAGTACAACTAAAAATGAACACGCATGCTAGAGCCAATTTGAGCAAAAGAAGGAAAAATAAGGGAAGGGATTTGCATACAAATTCAAATAGAGGGAGAATAAGGGAAAGGGTGTGCCTGCAGCAATAAAAAGGGAAGCATGAGCAGAGCAACAAAATAATAAAAGAACAAAGAAACACGTTTATCAGAGAAGACTAATTCACATGCCCCAAGTTTGTTATGGTAAGAGCCTAAGTGTAAATCCCCAACAGAGTCGCCATGTTGTCACACCCCATTTTTCTCTCTCAAAAATTGGGCCTTGATGTGTGACAACTCTTTTGAAGGATGGTATTAAAAGAGAAGAGTCATCACCTAATGGTTTAAGGTGCGTTAGGGAACCTATTTGCATATGACTCGGGTTTGACTAGTTTGCATCACCAGAGATCGGGTAAGGGCTCAAAATTACCTCGAAGAGAAGGTGTTAGGCACTCTTCGAGGTCCATAACTTTGGGTCCTGGCCGAACTTGAATTATATGAATTAGTCAGATAAACAAAGACAGAGAAAACAAGGAGTTTGGGAAGTTTGATTATCAAAGACATTGAGTAAATACAAACACTTGATTCAAAGGTAGAATGGGGGGGGGGTCCTAAGTTTTTTAGCCTAAAGGATCACCCCGTGCAACATAATTAATACTTCGTAACTCCCTCAAGATGGGGTGTTACTCATATTATCCAGCGGGCACAAACTATCATCTCCTGCTACCTGATTACTATCTTTAAGTTATTACCTAAAGCACACTAGTTGATTCTAAATTGTGCCTTATGCGTGCACTACCCGTCCCATGCCTATGTTCTAGGAGGCATTTGGACCTCTATTTGGATGGTTCTGGACTTTACTTAGGTTGCTCAAAATGATAAATCTAAGTGACATTCAAAAACATGTAGGACTGCACATAAAGATAATAAATGGCTCAAGTCGGCCTCCATATGTAAGCAACAAATGCATGTGAGCAAGTTCATGTTATAGACAGTAGACAAATTTAGGAATTAAGAACCTTAAGACTTATAGTCATGGTTTCTATATGACTATGCGTTAAAACATATAAGAGGTTTCAAAGGCTAGGCATTGCTTATCTCCAAATAATTATACGATTGTTGCATGCTGATTAGAGATTGCAGATTTTCACTTATTAATCCTGTAGATGTTGCATCTAAGTGATTTACGTAGTAAAGACAATGGCATCTATTGGGAGGAACCCAGAATTACTCACGCTTTTGATAGTGGTCTAAGTGAACAATAAACAATGTTGAGAGGGACATCATTAATAGTTATTAAGGCGAATCGTGATATCATATATGCGGGATCTCTAACGATTAGCACTCGTAACTGATTTTATTGTTATACTTAGCCCTATAGGCCTGGTTTCTAGTGATCAGTGCAATACAGTAACAAATGAAATGATCCAAATCCTATAGGCATGATTTCTAGTATATATGTTGAAGTGAATTGAAGGAGAATTCATTTGTTCCTATAGGCAAGTTTCAAATGCGGTTGAAAATAGTCATGCAAATTGAAAGAGTGCTCACTTCCTATAGGCATGTTGTCTATAAGTGCGTAGCAGTGGACATAGCATTTAAAACTCTTGTTTAATGGTAAACATGTAGTGTGTGTGGGTGTTTTTCCTAATGTCATGATCTCTATAGTGCTCATGTAATTGAACAACACATATAGCAAACACATTATTAAGTCCTATAGGCATGTTATCTACCCATCGCATGTAAATATTAAATTTTATCCCATTCACTTTTACTTACAACCCCAATTGTTTATACAAAAGTTATTACAGGCCCAATAATGAATAACAATATTACATAACAGTGAACATGCCCGCCGTAGGCCCAAATAAAATAACTAAATACCCAACCTTACTGGGCCTTCAACAAAGAGCCACGTTCAATACACGATCATGGGTTCATATAAGAGCCCATACCAATTTAATGAGCCACAGCGCCAAGTGTTGCACCACTTGGAACAACCAATATAGATATACAATACATGACGGGGAAATAGAGTACTAGGGACAGTTTTGGAGGTTGAAAGGATGACTAGGACCAAGCCCTAGTATGTCAGAGTTCACAAGAGTCTCAATTGGACCCGAGCAGCGCTCACATTAGGGAGGTCGACAACAAAACCTAGATATCCTTGGCTTTCAACTGGCTAAGAATGAGAATTCAGAATAGCATGAGTAGCAAATAAGGAAAGTGGATAGTAATAGAAGGACAGAAATTAAGTACTACACCAAGTTAAGCATACAGAGCAACTAATCAAGCAGGACAGCAGGTTCAGCAAGATAGCAAAGCACCACATATATAGTCTCATATTGAAAGAAATTGGGGCACTAACAAGTTTGCAAGATATACATAGATTATCATTCATGACATTAAACCAATTGAGACCTAAGAGGTTTGGATTAAGCTAAGCATGCATCTTAGGGCCATACTAATCAGTATTTAGACATTGTGATAAACACTGGAAGAGGCAAGACATTAAATGAACAAAAACAGACTGGAAAAACATATTAGCATGGGAGCAAGATCATAGTTGAGGCAAAAATGAATGTTTATCTTAACATACTAAGTGATGTTAGGGATCAGGATAGCAAGGAAAACATGTTTAGAGTAAACCTTAAAGCAGTGTTCTATATAGTTGTGGCTAGTACACAAAGAACAGTCAATCAAACACAAAACTCAGCACTAAATGATTCATAGAGGGAGATTTCCATAGAGTTGTAGTAGTATCCAAAGCAAGGTATCAAGAAACTCTATAACTAACAACATATAGTCACAACTGTCAGATTTAGATAAAAATAGGCACGCATTGAAACTCAAAACTGAAACATATTCAGATGCTAGAGGTACAGAACTGATTCCAGAAGAAAACAAAGAACCAACATAGAAGTGCAAACCAGCCTAACACAAACTAAGGACAAAGCAGTAAACTATCTCATGCATTCAACTATCATAGGATGACAAAAGAGTATTGAGCATTATCATAATAGTGCAATATTAGGGATTCACAAACTAAATCATACTCATATAATTCAAACACATATAAGTATGCAGAAGGAAAGAAAGAAAATTAACATTGCAGGGGTTAAAGCACTAACCAGTAGAAAAATTATACGAACAGAAGAATAGTAAAGAGCTTAATAGCAAGAACCCCATATCTCCGATGCTTCATAGTTCACAAGAGCCTCGAGAAGGGCTCCGAGCAGTGCTTGCACCGAAGGAGGCCGTTTAATGGCCTTGGCTTTCAGCCGGCCCAGAATTTCACAGGATATCCGAGTGTAACAAAGTGAATAAGTAAGTGAAAGAGGAGAACAATGAGAATAATAGCAGTGATTA
The DNA here is from genome assembly GCF_000390325.3 of Nicotiana tomentosiformis. Classification (NCBI taxonomy): domain Eukaryota; kingdom Viridiplantae; phylum Streptophyta; class Magnoliopsida; order Solanales; family Solanaceae; genus Nicotiana; species Nicotiana tomentosiformis. Next base: position 140,621,031 of record NC_090814.1, read on the forward strand.
GGAGATTCCGAGGTCTGTTCAAGGGGTTTTAGGGGAGGGGTTTATATAGTGTAGAAATCAACCAAGTAAATATGGAAAACAAATTATTCAAACACAAATAAGAAAAGATATACTAGAATCAATTAGAATCTGTTTTTAGGGTGTGAACAAAGGGGTTCAGTAAATCAACAGGGAATAACAACTATCAGGCAAATAATACTAAAAATAAAGGAATACAGAAGATTAAACAGAGAATAAGAAAAATATCATATAAAAATCATTTAGAGTCACATTTAGGGCAAAATAAAGTAGAAAATAGGGAAGCATGGCAGATTAAACAGAAATAAGGAAAAGAATAGTCAAACATGGAAAAGGAAAAGTATCAATCAATCGAAAATCAGTAAAGAAAAAAAAAAAGAAAGTCTCAAACCCTAGTTGGAACTGACGACTTGAATCGAACCAATAATGCAAGAATCGTTCAATATAACATGCATATAGACGAAAGATCGTCCAGGTCTTCAAAGAATCAAAGTAAAACGGTTCGTTCTTGAGAAGTAGTTCTTGCCAAAAATAGGGCAAGAACTAAGTAACACCATAAACATGCGTATAATGATAGAGTATCACAAAATAGGTAAGTAGATCATGGATTGATTCCATGTTTGAATCGGAATCGGAGAAGGTTAGGGTTACGGCAACTAGGGTTTAACAGAGAAGAAGAGAGATGAGAGAGTTTAGGGGCGGCGGGTTAGAGGAAATGGGTTAGGGTTTCGGGGGGTTGGCTAATTAAAAGGGTAGGGTGATTGTAGACCGTTAATCTTGAGAGATCAACGGTTAGGATCAAGGAATAAGCGCGGCGGGTCATCCAACGGGTTGAGACCGGGTTAGTTTAAAGAGGGTCGTTTGGTTTGGGCTGGGGCGTTATTGTTCTGAGGTGTGAGTATTTGGGCTATTGAATTGGTCCGGAATTGGCTCCAAATTTGGGCTATAAATTAAATACACAAAATTATTTAAATAAAAATAATTAATAAGTAATAAAATATTAACTATGCAATAAAATGATTGAAAATAATAACTTAATATTGCAAAAAATATATAAATGCTATTTTAGCATGAATAATGTATATAGGCTATTATTGCAAAATTATGTAAAGAGCTTAAAAATACAAATGTAATTATGTGAAATAAAGTAAACAAATGTTATAAAACATATATATGGGTATAAACAATAAATTTGGATGATTTAGTCATCACAAAATAATTTGAAGGGATAATTACTAAATATTTATATAATAAAAATGCAGAAAGGAATTGATTTAGAGCTTTAATAATTATGGAAAATTATAGAAAATACTTATATAGGTTTGTAAACTAAATGATGATGCAAATATGCCATGTTGAAAGTATATATGCATTTTTAGAAAATATGAGGGAAAATTTAGGTATCAACAGCTACCCCTCCTAAGTCTAGAACCACCCAACGGAGCTAACGGAACCGACGAAACTCTATTCCGGAGTTGTCTTCATATAGTTCCAACTACAATCAAAATCCTAAGACTTAAGCTTCCGTTTAGGGACTAAGTGTCCCAATTCACTCCGAAACCACAACAACAACCTCCCGGCAAGTCATAAGCAGAAAAAGATACGGGGAAAGCAGTAAATAGGGGATCAGGACTATTACTCTCTAAACGACCGTCCAGGTCGTTACAACATTAACACAAAACAACAATTCATATTATAAATTTCCCATAGGCCACAACCAATTCCAAAGATGCAACAAAATCAATTAATTTCACAGCAAATATCCCAAGGCTCCACACAACGTATATAAACCTCGAAAACAACAAGGAAGGAAAATTAACTCAGTATAACACAACACCTTCTTTAGTCCAATGTTTTGAAAAATATATTAGTACCTCAATTTAAACTTATTTAATAAATTATTTGCACTCGGAAAAATCCATAATATAATTATTTCCAGGAAATATTAAATCAACAAACACACGAAATTCTCATAAAATTCCAAGTCACAATCACATCAAATTATCATATAAATACAAACTCAACAAACAAAGAATGAGGCATGACACATCAAGGATTTACTAAATTTGCACAATTTTGCAATTTAATACATAATGGTGTCTACAAATTTTTAACCGATATAGTTTGCACATATAAACCAAGTATGTACTCGTCACCTCGCGTACATGATTTTACAATCATACAATTTCCACATAAGACTCAATGCCTAGGAGAAATTCCCCCACACAAGGTTAGGCAAGATACTTACCTTTTTAAAATTAGGCTGATATTTTAAAATTGCCTTCTTGCTTGAATTGACCTCCGGACAGCTCAAATCTATCCAAATTAATTCAATTCAGTTAATACTAATTATAGGAATTAATTCCATATGAAAATACTAATTTTCTAATAAAATCCGAAATTTAACTCAAAAATCGACTATGGGGCCAACACCTCGGAATCCGACAAAACTCACAAAATTCGACAATCTATTCAATTATGAGTCCACCCATACCAATTTTATCAAATTCCTATAACAACTCGACCTCCAAATCTAAAATTTTTCTTCTTGAAAAGTTTTGCAAAAATCTTGATTTCTTCCATTTAAATCCGAAATAAATGATGAATATAATCATGGATTTATGAAATATAATCACTTTTGGATATAGGACACTTACCCAAGTCGAAGTCGTGAAAAAATCGCTCAAAAACCGCGCTCCAAAAATCCAAAAACGAAATGAAGGAAATGACCATTTTTTTGTCCTTAAGTTTCTGCCCATCCATCACTAAAAGACCATTTTCCGTCACTAAATATCCATTTTTCGTCACTATATGTCCACACCAGAACTTGCTTGCACCAGCAATTATGTTTTTCACGAAAAAGGCTCTAACTCCATCATACGAACTCTGAATTCGACGATTCTTGTTCCTATAAGTCACAAATAATAATTCTAACCTAGTCGTTCAATCAAAACTCAATTTAGAGCTCATTTTCTCAATGCGATACCAATTTCACTCGTTAAACAATTAACTCATGTTTCACGCTAAAATTCCAATCGCGACTTGATGAAATTAGACCAAACTTTTAGATCACTCCTATAATTTATTATTAAAATCCCAAAAGTCTCGAAATCGAATTTCAATCTCTAGAACTAAAAATGGACCCTTGGATCATTACATGCTTTTGTTGAAAACATCAAACTCTTCCAAAACTCTTACCCGATAGCCTGTAGTGTATCAACCATAACTTCTTGTACTCGACTCCAACTGCCAAACGGTTTAAATTTCTACAAACTAGATACAAAGGGCTACAACTTTCATGTTTTTCTTATCGCCCAACTCCTTTGCCCAACTCCTTATATATTGCGAGATATAAGCTCCCAAAGTCAGCCCTGTGCAGCAGATATTTCTGGCGATGCACACTGTTGTAGCCAAAATCTGCAGTACCAGCTTCAGTCAATCGATCATAACATTTTCTACAAATGTCCGAATGATGAATGGTTTATCATTTTGGAAACTAGAACCAAAGAGCTACAACTTTTATGTTTTGATACTTTCCAGATTTCTTATAGATTTCGAGATATAAGCTTCCAAAATCAGCTCTGTGCATCAGAAATTTCGCACATTGCTGTCATAAAAACCCAGCAGTTAAAAATGATCTGGAACCACTCCGAAACTCACCTGAGGCCCTCGGGATCTCAACCCAATACACCAACAAGTCCTAAAACATAATACGAACTTAGTTGAAACCTCAAATCACATAAAACAATGCTAAAACCACGAATCATACCCCAATTCAAGCTTAAGAAACTTAAGAATTTTCAACTTCTACATTCGATGTTGAAACCTATCAAATCAATTCCAATTAACCTTAAATTTTGCACACAAGTCATAAATGACATAACGGATCTATAAAATTTTCAGAACTAGATTCCGAATCTGATATCAAAAAGTCAACTCCCCGGTCAAACTTCCCAAAAATTCAACTTCACCATTTCAAGCAAAATTTCACTACGGACTTCCAAAAATATTTCAGGGCACGCTCCTAAGTACAAAATTACCATATGGAGCTATTGGAATCATCAAAACTCCATTTCGGGGTCGTTTACACATAATTCACCATCCGGTCAATTATTTCAACTTAAGCTTCCAAAACAAGAATTGTTCTTTCAATTAAATCCTGAATCATCCGAAAATCAAACTTGATAACCCTCGCAAGTCATAATACACATTTCAAAGCTACTCGAGACCTTAAGCCACCGAACAAAACGTAAATTCTTAAAACGATAAGTCGGGTCGTTATAATTAATATTGATTTATCTATATTTATATATTGATTTTCTTTTTCTTTTAAATATATATTACACCTTGATTAAAATATTACTTAATGTTTTTAATAATATTTAATACTTTTCTATCAATAAAAATTATTGCTTATTAAATCTTTTGTATTGAACTAGTCGAAACTCCTAATGTTTTGGACATCAATATCAAGAAGTTGAAAGGTACGTGGTTTTGAAACAAAATTGATTTCATATCCAAAAGTAAAAATAAAAATAAAAACTTATTTATTAAATCATATCTTATCCGAACTATGTTAGAAGTCTTGATATTTAAAATTTTAAAAAGCTAACAATTTTGAATAATATAACATGGCTATTGTCACTACCCAATTTCACCTATAGGTCGTGATGGAGCCCAACACTACAGCTAGGCAAGCTAACCAGTAATTTAAACCCATATTCTATTCTTTAAAATTAACCGAGTAATTAAACTCTTCTTACTTGCAAGAATTAAGACAATATGAAAAGATATGGTAAATTAAAATAACCAAGAAAATAATTAAATCCAAAGATTCTACTAGTGTGTGTCAAGACCTGGTATCACAAGTGTATGAGCATCTAGTAGATTATACAAAAAAAATTTAAATACTGTCTGAAATGAAATAGATAGAATAAAAGTCCAAGAAGAGGCACTAGTTGCCGCAGAACGACTCAGAAAGGCAGCTCACCACTAAGCCTTTGGATAACGTAGATGCGCTCCGGTAGGTCCTACTATAGCACCTACCTCAAGTCCTGCACAAAAAGTGCAGCAAGTATAGTATGAGTACGTAAACAACATGTACCCAGTAAGTATCAAGCCTAATCTCAAAGAGATAGTGACGAGAGGTCGACTTTGACACTCACTAAGGGTCAAAGATAATTAATAAAGTAAAAATAGAATTATTTAAATCAATATGATTTATAGGATTAATACTAATTTTCTCTAACCAGCAGAAATAATTAAATTCCCTCAAGCGCAACAATTTCCAATTTATTAATTAATTTCACAAGCTGTAATAATTAGCAAATTATCGTGTAATTATTATTATTAGGGAAGATATCTACCGAGGTCGTACGACCTGATCCAAAGTGTCGTGTACACTGCCGAGGGACGTGCGGCGTAATTCATAGATGCATCTATACTGCTGAGGCGTTCGGCCCGCTCCACAAGAAAGGAAGGCATTTTCTTATGTACCTCCGGAATGAGAGTATACTTATTAAAAGATTAATATAAGAGGATGCACAATTCCTTTTAATAATTAATTAATTTATACAAAAATTCAAGTATATGAGATTTCAATCTTTTACTATTTTCTCTAACAACTCACAATATGGTTCCAATACATAATTAAATAAAGGATACAATTATCACACGAAATTCATGATTTGAGTCCTAAACTACCCTAACGTTAGCATAAATAGTAGCTACGCACGGACTCTTGTCACCTCGTGCGTACGTAGCCCCCGCAATTATCAACAATTATTTATTTAAATCACCTATGGGGTAAATTTCCCCCTTACAAGGTTAGACAAGAGACTTACCTCGACTTGCTCCAATTTAATCTACTAGTAGGCCCTTTCCTCGATTATCCAACTCTGAATGGCTCAAATCTAGCCAAAACTAATTCGATACAGTCACCAAAAATTATAGGAATCAATTTCATAAGAAAATACTATATTTTTCAATAAAAATCCGAGATTATCTCAAACTTTGTCCCTGGGGCCCACATCTCGGAATCCAGTGAAAGTTACAAAATATGAACGCCCATTCAACCACGAGTTTACCCACATCAAAGTTACTAAATTCCGATAACAATTCGGCCCTCAAATCCTCAAATCTATCCAAGAGGGTTTTCAAACTTTTCCAACTTAATTCACCAATTAAATGATAAAAATAGTGATGGATTCGGGTAATTTAACCAATATTGAGTTAAGATCATTTACCCCGTTGTTTTCTCTGAAAATCTTCCAAACATCGCTTCAATCCGAGCTCGAAATCGGTAAAATGGAAAATGGGACGAAGTCCCATTTTCAGAACTTAAACGCACTGCCCAGTGATTGTTTTTACGCGATCGCGAACTTTCTCACGCGATCGCAAAGCACAATTTTAATACTGCCCAAATTAACTCTACGTGATCGCGGAAAGTCCCATGCGATCGCGAAGCACTGACTCTGCAAATCTACGCGATGGCGAACAATTACATGCGATCGCGATGAACAAGATTCCAGCTCTACGCGATCGCATCCCTCCTCACGCGATCTCATAGAGCAAACGTGTGGCCCATTTCTGCTCCACTTACTCTACGCGATCGCAAACCGTTTCATGCGATCGTGTAGAACAAAGTCACCTCTGCCCCAAATTATCTTACGCGGTCGCGTCCCCATATTTGCGATCATGAAGAAGATCTGAATCACCAGCAAACAGTAGCAATTCATTCCAATTTGGTCCGAAACCACTCCGAAACACACCCGAGGCCCCCGGGACCCCGTCCAATCACACAAACCAGTCCCATAACATAACACAAACTTGCTCGAGGCCTCAAATCAGATCCAACAATGCTAAAACCACGAATCATACCCCAATTCAAACCTAATGAACTTCGAAATTTCAAGTTTCCACGAACTTCGCCAAAACTTATCAAATCACGTCCGATTGACCTCAAATTTTTCACACAAGTCATAAATGACATAACGGGCCTATTAAAATTTTTAGAATTGGATTTTGACCCCGATATCAAAAATTCAAACCTCCGGTCAAACTTCCCAAACTTAAATTCCTATTTTAGCCATTTCAAGCCTAATTTAACTACGGACTTCCAAATAAAATTCCGAACACGCTCCTAAGTCCAAAATCATCATACGGAGCTGTTGCAACCATCAAAATTCTATTCCGGGGTCGTTTTCTAAAAATATTGTTCAAAGTCAAACATAGCATTTTAAGACCAACATAAGGAACCAAGTGTTCCGATTTCAATCCGAACACTTCCAAATCCCGAACCAACCATCCCCGTAAGTCATAAATTAATAAAAGCACATACAGGGAGTTTTATTTAAGGGAACGGGGTTCTAAAAATCAAAATAACCGATTGGGTCATTACATTCTCCACCTCTCAAACAAATGTTCGTCCTCGAACAGGTTTATAATTGTACCTGGAGTGCTGAATAAGTGTGGATATTTGCTCTGCATGTCTTCCTCGGCCTCCCAAGTCGCTTCCTCGACTAGTTGGCCCCTCCACTGTACTTTTACTGCAGAAATATTCTTGGACCTCAGCTGGCGAATCTGTTTATCAACAATGGCAACTGGTTCTTCTTCGTAACACAAACTATTATCTAGCAGAATTGTACTGAAGTCTAACACATGTGATAGGTTGGCATGATACTTCCGGAGCATAGATACATAGAAAACCGGATGAACTCCCGATAGAATGGGAGGCAAAGCAAGCTCATAAGCAACCTCCCAAACTCGTCTCAATACCCCAAATGGGCCTATATACCTCGGGCTCAACTAGCCCTTTTTCCCAAATCTTATGATTCCTTTCATCGGCGAAACCTTCAAGAGGACTTTTTTACCCACCATAAATGATAAATCACGCGCTTTCTGATCCGCATAACTGTTATGTCTGGACTGTGCTGTAAAAAGTCTCTCCTGAATTAACTTTACCTTTTCCAAGGCATATTTCACCCAATCAGTACCATATAACTTAGCCTCACCGGGCTCAAACCATCTGATGGGCGAACGACATCTTCGACCATATAAAGCCTCAAATGGAGCCATCTTGATGCTGGATTGGTAACTGTTATTATAAACAAACTCGGCCTAAGGTAAGAAACGATCCCATTGACCTCCAAAGTGAATCACACATGCCCTGAGCATATCTTCGTAGCACCTGGATGAATAGAATACCGAGAACTGTGTGCCTCTTCTAGGATCTTTTTCCTCAGTCCATCCATATTAGGAACACATAGACGATCCTGGAGTCGCAGAACACCATCCGCGCCGATAGTAACTTCCTTGGAACCACCCCGTAGTACCGTTTCTCGAAGAACCATTAAGTATGGATCATCATACTGGCAAGTCTTGATCTGCTCAAATAGTGAGGACGGAACTACAACACATGCAAGAAATCATCTGGGCTCTGAAATGTCCAACCTCACAAGTCGGTTAGCCAAGGATTGAATATCCAAAGCTAATTGCCTCTCCTCTGCTGCAATAAAAGCCAAACTACACATACTCTCAGCCTTTCAACTTAAGGCGTCTGCAACTACATTTGCTTTGCCCGGATGATATAGGATAGTAATATCATAATCTTTCAGTAACTCCAGCCATCTACGCTGCCTCAAATTTAGGTCTCTCTGCTTGAACAAATGCTGCAAGCTGCGATGGTCAGTGTAAACCTCACAAGACACCGCATAAAGATAATGCCTCCAAATCTTAAGAGCGTGAACAATCACAGCTAACTCCAAATCATGCACCAGACAATTCTTCTCATGGGGCTTCAACTGACGTGAAGCATACGCCCTTCCTGCATCAATACATAACCCAAGCCAACGCGTGAAGCGTCACAATACACTGTATACATCCCCGAACTGGAAGGCAATACTAACACTGGTGCTGTGGTCAATGCTGTCTTGAGCTTCTGAAAGCTCACCTCACAATCATCGGACCATCGGAACAGAGCACCCTTCTAGGTTAATTTGGTCAAAGGTGATGCAATAGATGAAAAGCCCTCCACAAATCAACAATAATAACCTGCTAAACCTAGGAAACTCCTGATCTCAGTTGCCGAAGTGGGACGATGCCAATTCTGAACTGCCTTAATCTTTTTGGGATCAACCTTAATACCCTCGCCCGATACAATATGCCCCAAAAATTCTATAGAATTTAACCAAAACTCACATTTGGAGAACTTAGCATATATCTTTTGTTCCTGCAAGGTCTGAAGCACCACCCTCATATGCTGCTCGTGCTCTTCCTTACTGCGCGAGTAGATCAAAATATCATCAATGAAAACAATGACAAACGAATCAATATATGGCATGAATACCTTGTTCATCAGATCCATAAGCGCTGCCGGGGCGTTAATCAAACCGAAGGACATCACCAGAAACTCATAATGACCATATCTAGTCCGGAAAGCAGTCTTCAGAACATCTGAATCCCGAATCTTCAACTGATGGTACCCCGACCTCAAGTCGATCTTAGAGAATACCCTAGCACCCTGCAACCGGTCAAATAGATCATCAATACGCGGCAACGGGTACTTGTTCTTAATAGCGACTTTGTATAATTGTCGATAATCAATACACATTCGCATCGTACCATAATTCTTCTTCACAAATAATACTGGTGCACCCCAAGGCGATACACTCGGTCTAATGAACCCTTTGGATAATAACTCCACAAGATGTTCTTTCAATTCATTCGGAGCCATACGATATGGTGGGATAGATATAGGCTGGGTATCTAGAGCCAAGTCAATACAAAATCAATATCACGATCTGGTGGCATGCCTGGAAGATCTGAAGGAAATACGTCGGAGAACTCCCGAACTACAAGCACTGAATCAATAGTCGGAGTCTCTACAGTAGTATCCTGAGCATATGCTAGATAAGCCAAACAACCCTTCTCAACCATGTGTTGAGCCTTCATAAAAGAAATAACCTGATTAAATGCACTAACAGACGAACCCTTCCACTCCAGCCTAGGCAATGTTGGAATAGCCAAGGTAACAGTCTTGGTATGACAATCAAGGATGGCATGATATAGAGATAACTAGTCCATGCCCAGGATGATTTCAAAGTCGATCATCTCAAGCAGTAGAAGATCTGCTCTAGTTTCATAACCACAAAACGTAATAATGCAGGACCGGTAGATCTAATCCACAACAACATAATCGCCCACAGGAGTGGATACATAAATAGGAGTACTCAAGGACTCACAATAAACACCCAAGAAATGAGAAAATAGAGATGACACGTAGGAATATGTAGACCCTGGATCAAATAATATGGAGGCATCTTTGCCGCAAACAAAAATAATACCTGTAATCACGGCATCTGAGGCCTCTGCATCTGGTCTGGCCAAAAAAGCATAGAACCGAGCTGGAGCGCCAACTGGCTGGCCTCTACCTGGCTGACCTCCACCTCTAGGACGACCCCTACCCACATGTCCTCTACCTCTTGGTGGTCGGACGACTGGCGGAGCAACTGGTGTGATAATCATAGGCTGCTGACCCTGCTGCACTGGTCTACCCTAAAGCCCAAGGCAGAATCTCCGCATGTGACTGGGATCCCCGCACTCATAGCAAATTCTCGGTGCGATGGGCTGTTGACTAGAAGTCTGACCCTGGGAACCTGAATACCCACTGGAAGGACACTAAATAGCTGGTGAGCGATAAGAACTCTCTGGCATAGCACTGAAATAAGGTCGCACTGGAGCACCTCGAGGAGGCGGTGGTGCTGGATATGGGGGCCTGCTGGACTGCCCTCTCACGAACTGACCTCTACCCCCAGACGAAGCACCCCTGAACTCTCCAGAATATCTAAACCACTTATCTCTCATAACCTGCTCTTGGCTCCGCTGATGCACACCCTCAATCCTCCAGGCTATCTCTACAACTAGCTCATGAGAAGTACCCATTTCAACCTCTCGGGCCATAGTGGCCTAAATGCCAGTATGTAAACCCACAACAAACCTCCGCACTCTCTCCGCCTCAGTAGGGATTATCTTAAGTGCATGGCGAGATAACTCAGAGAACCTCTCCTTATAATCGGTCACTAATATCTGACCCTGCTGGAACTGCTCAAACTAAAGCCGCAACTCTTCCCTCTAGGAGGGTGGAATATGCTGTCTAGGAAAATACGGGTGAATCTGTCCTAAGTCATGAGAGGAGAATCTTCTGGTCTGCCAATAAGGTAACACTTCCACCATCTACGGGCTCTGCCCTCCAGCTGAAAAGTAGCAAAATCCACCCCATGAGACTCCAATATCCTCATATTGTGCAGTCTGTCCCTGCACCGATCAATGAAATCCTGGGGATCCTCATGTCGCTCACCCCCAAAGACAGGAGGATGTAGTCTAGTCCATCTGTCCAATAGCTTCCGCGGCTTGGCGGTCGCAGTTGGTCTGGGCTCAGTTGTGACTGCTGCCACTGGCTGGGCTCCACCCACAGGCAGTGCACCCTGAGTCTGATATACAACAGTTGCCTGCCCATGAGCCTGTGCGGTATGGGTCTGTGCTCCCCCGCCTGCCTGAGATGTGGCTAGGTCTGCCAAAAATAAATCATCCTGAGTCATAGTATCGATGAACCGCATCATACGGCATGACCTCCTGGAATCCCAGTGCAGATGTGAAATCTATCGGAGCTGGCTCTGCCACGGGTACTTCGCCCTGTTCCTCAATAATGGGATCCTCTCCTGGACCTATTGGTGGCATAAATGGAACAATCCTGGGAGGTCCTCGTCCCCTACCACGGGCTGGAGCCCTCCCTCGGCCTCTAACAATAGGGGGAGTAGCTCTTCCCTTGTTTGGAACCTAATTAGAGCGCGTTCTTACCATCTGTGAGAGAATAAGAGAAAGATATTTAGTTCTACATCGATTGCACGATGGAAGATGAAGAAAGGTAGTTTCCTAACACCCTATAGCCTCTCGAAGATAAGTACAAACGTCTCCGTACCGATCCGCAAGATTTTATTAGGCCTGCTCATAACTTGTGAGACCTACGTGAACCTAGTTCTCTGATACCATGTTGTCACGACCCAATTTCACCTATAGGTCGTGACGACACCCAACACTATAGCTAGGTAAGCCAACCAGTAATTTAAACCCATATTCTATTCTTTAAAATTAACCGAGTAATTAAAGTCTTCTTACTTGCAAGAATTAAGACAATATGAAAAAATCTGGTAAATTAAAATAAGCAAGAAAATAATTAAATCCAAACATTCTACTAGTGTGTGTGCCAAGACCTGGTATCACAAGTGTATGAGCATCTAGTAGATTATACAAAAAATATTTAAATACTGTCTGAAATAAAATAGACAGAATAAAAGTCCAAGAAGAGGCACTAGTTGCTGCAGAACGGCAGCTCACCACTAAGCCTTTGGATAACGTAGATGCGCTGCGGTAGGTACTACTATAGCACCTCCCTCTGGTCCTGCACAAAAAGTGCAGCAAGTGTAGCATGCGTATGTAAACAACGTGTACCCAGTAAGTATCAAGCCTAATCTCGAAGAGGTAGTGACGAGAGATCGACTTTGACACTCACTAAGGGTCAATGATAATTAATAAAGCAAAACTAGAATTATTTAAATCAACATAATTTTGTAGGATTAACACTAATTTTCTCTAACCAGCAGAAATAATTAAATTCCCTCAAACGCAACAGTTTCCAATTTATTAATTAATTTCACAAGCTGCAATAATTAGAAAATTATCGTGTAATTATTATTATTAGGTACGATGCTTGCCGAGGACGTACGACCCAATCTAGAATGTCGTGTACACTGCTGAGGAACGTGCAGCGCGATCCATAAATGCATCTATACTGCCGAGGTGTTCGACCCGCTCCTCAAGAAAGGAAGACATTTTCTTATGTACCTCCAGAATGAGAGTATATTTATTAAAAGATTAATACAAGAGGATGCATAATTTCTTTTAATAATTAATTAATTTATACAGAAACTCAAGTATATGAGATTTCAATCTTTTACTATTTTTTCTAACAACTCACAATATGGTTCCAATACATAATTAAATAAAAGATACAATTATCACATGAAATTCATGATTTGAGTCCTAAACTACCCGGACATTAGCATAAATAGTAGCTACGCACGGACTCTTGTCACCTCGTGCGTACGTAACCCCCGCAATTAGCAAAAATTATTTATTTAAATCACCTATGGGGTAAATTTCTCCCTTACAAGGTTAGACAAGAGACTTACCTTGACTTGCTCCAATTTAATCTACTAGTAGGCCCTTTCCTCGATTATCCAACTCTGAATGGCTCGAATCTAGCAAAAAATAATTCGATACAGTCACCAAAAATTATAGGAATCAATTTCATAAGAAAATACTACATTTTTTTAATGCAAATCCGAAATTCACTCAAAATTCATCCGTGGGGCCCACGAGTCGGAATCCGACAAAAGTTCTGAAATATGAACGCCCATTCAACCACGAGTCTACCCATACCAAAATTATAAAATTCCGATCACAATTCGGCCCTCAAATCTATCCAAGAGGGTTTTCAAACTTTTCCAACTTAATTCACCAATTAAAAGATAAAAACAGTGATGGATTCGGGTAATTTAACCAATATTGAGTTAAGATCACTTACCCCACTATTTTCTATGAAAATCTCCCAAACATCGCCTCAATCCGAGCTCAAAATCGGTAAAAATGGAAAATGGGACGAAGTCCCATTTTTAGAACTTAACCTCTCTGCCCAGTGATTTCTTCTATGCGATCGCGAACTTTCTCATGCGATCGCGAAACACAATTTTAACACTGCCCAAATTAACTCTATGCGATCACGGAAAGTCCCACGCGATCGCGAAGCACTGACTCCGTAAACCTAAGCGACCGCGAACAATTACAGGCGATCGCGATGAACAAGATTCCAGCTCTACGCGATCGCATCTCTCCTCACGCGATCGCATAGAGAAAATGTGTGGCCCAGTTCTACTCCACTTACTCCACGCGAATGCGACCTTCTTCACGCGTTCACAAAAACCAAACTCCCACCTCTACACGATCATGGCCCTCTTCATGCAATTGCGAAGAACAAAAATATCACTGCCTCAAACAAGCCTACGCGATCGCAAACCGTTTCACGCGATCGCGTAGAACAAAGTCACCTATGCCCCAAATTATCTTACGCGGTCGAGTTCCCATCTTTGTGATCGCGAAGAAGGTCTGAACCACCAACAAACAGCAGCAGCAATTCATTCCAATTTGGTCCGAAATCACTCTGAAACACACCCGAGGCCCCCGGGACACCGTCCAACCACACAAACTAGTCCCATTACATAACACAAACTTGCTCGAGGCCTCAAATCAGATCCAACAACGCTAAAACCACGAATCATACCCCAATTCAAACCTAATGAACTTTGAAATTTCAAGTTTTCACGAACGTCGCCAAAACTTATCAAATCACGTCCGATTGACCTCAAATTTTGCACACAAGTCATAAATGACATAACAGGCCTATTAAAATTTTCACAATCGGATTTCGACCCCGATATCAAAAAGTCAACCCTCCGGTCAAACTTCCCAAACTTAAATTTCTAATTTAGCCATTTCAAGCCTAATTTAACTACGGACTTCCAAATAAAATTTCGAACACGCTCCTAAGTCCAAAATCATCATACGAAACTGTTGGAACCATCAAAATTCTATTCCGGGGTCATTTGTAAAAAATATTAACCAAAGTCAAACATAGCATTTTAAGACCAACTTAAGGAACCAAGTGTTCCGATTTCAACCCGAACACTTCCAAATCCCTAACAAACCATCCACGCAAGTCATAAATTAATAAAAGCACATACATAGAGTTTGATTTAGTGGAATGGGGTTCTAAAAATTAAAATAACCGGTTGGGTCATTACAGCTATAATTCGGTTGATATTATATTTGTACAATTTTTATATCATCCAAAAAAAATAGTTCTCTTCAACGGATTTTTTATGTATAAAATTTGAAAACTACACTCAACAGTTAATAACAAAAAATGATTAAGAGTATAAAACAAAATAAGATAACTGCAATAATTAGAGGAAACGCCAAAATTCATAATGAAATATATTTTTTCCTTTATTGAGCTAGCTAAATGGAATTAACTTTCATTATTTTCAGAAACTTATACTTTTTAATTTTATTTTGTTATCCAAATGCATTATTTAATAATTTTTAAAAATTATGTAGTCATTGATATATGGTACACGCACAAAATACATGCCTAAAAACTAAGAAGGAAGTATTATAAATAAAAACATGATAACTTGTGAAATCGAATAAAATTATATAAGTGGAGTAAAGTTTTATTTGAATATTTTGACTTAGGCATAAGAGTTTCCTTTATTGAGTTAGCTAAATAGGATCAACGATCATTATTTTTAAGAATTTACAGTTTTTATTTAAATTTTATTTTCTATTTTAATATAATATTTATATAATTTTTAAAAACTTTATGCTCATTAAAATAGGATACACGCGCAATGCGCGTACCCTAAGACTAGTATGTGTGTGTGTAAATTTTTGTTTATTATATATAAAAAAATATACAAATTTTATACACTTTTGCGACTATCGAATATAAATAGTTCGATCGCGGGCTAAAAGCAAAGAAATCTTTGCCCGTTACAATATCCTAGGCATTTGGACATATATATATATATATATATATATATATATATATATATATATATATATATATATATATATATATATATATATAAAAGTGGGAACCCCTTAAATGAAAAGCTAAATTACCATAATACCCTTTTAAATAAATTAATCTAAATACACTAAGCAATTAATTAATTAAATGGGGTCAATTAGTGTATAATTGATAAAAGCCACATGTTTGGAGCAATTTTAATAGCATGTTCACCGTTTGGAACAATAGCCACCGTTTCAAGAACCAAACTTTAAAACACACTGTCCAGAAGCAAAATAATTATTTTTGGATGTCGTGAATTTTCACCATGGATATGAATATAATTTATATAAGTAGTATTACTTAATAATAGTATACTATTAATTATAAATTACATTTAAACAAAAAGAGGGGAACTGGTGTGTCTTTTTCTTTTTAAGGTTATGTTTCCTCAAGATTAGTGACCAACTCTTCTGGAAATTCAAAAGTCAACCAATTGGCTGATCTATTACAAAATAGGCTGCCTTGTATATACATATTGTATGTTCAATCTTCTTATACGTTTTCAAATTGATTCCGTTAGTCCTTTCGTTGATTCAGTCAAGTCCAAGTTAGATATTTTTGTATGTCAAAGAACGGACTGAAGATAAAGAAATCTAATGGTCGAATCAAGCGAGAAGCTTGAATCATCCCAATTTCAATTTACTTATCTGCATCTTATTTGAAAAAGCGGTTAACTCTATTCACATTATAACATAAATCACCAGTATTGATAAAACACACAGGGGTACACACGGGGAAGGAGGGGAGGGGGAGGAATTGAGTGTTTACTTGCAGAATAACTTCACCACATAATATAAAAAGGAGTCTTACGAAAAATCAATAAGTATTGTAATAAAAAACAAAGAATTTTAAAATCAAGATTCTAATAGACCAACTTTTGATGTTCATGGGAGATTAGGAAAAAAATCCATTGTGTTGTTCATGAGATATAAAATCAGATTTCTTCTTCTACGAATCATGTCTAGCAAATAATTGATTAGGCAATTTTGGTCTAAGACAAAGTCAAACCATATTAACGTTAACAAACAAGTCACCGTACGATAATTCCTATTGATCATTCAATATAGAAACTTGTACTTTATTTTTTTATGTAAAATTATTTATTTGAAAATTTATTTTGATAGGATTTTACAAATACCTTATTATTAATTTAAATATATTAATTATAAAAAAAAAAAAAATAACAAGTTTATTTGAAGGGATGTCATATTAGTCTCAACCGTTGGCGGCTTTTCAAATAAGAACAGATGAACTGTTGCCTAACTTTTTAAATGAGAACAAAGCCTTTTCTATGAAAAGCTTTCTCCATAAGACTTGGAAGAACTTTTAAGATACACTCCGTACGAAAATTTATTAATTACTTTCAAGTATACCATCTCTGTTTTGGTCGTTTAACGTTCTACAACTTCTAACTGTTTGAACCAGGGGCGAATCTAGGGGGTTCATGGGACACGTGAACCCTTGATCTCCACCTTAAATTATTTATATAATGTTATATTTTTTAAAAAATATTTAAATATACGTGTGTGCGCCTATGCTCAAAGTATTATATGATGTGATAGTTATTGAGTATACCTCTCTAGGTGAGGTTAGTGAGTTCAAATCTTATGTCAATCTTGTTGTTTTTTTCCTTTTTTTTTTCTAAAAGTAGACGCCCGTGGGAGATAGGCATGTCTGGTGTTATTTTTTGCGTATTAATTAAGTACTTTTTCTTTTTATTTCTTTTTTTTGTTTGGTTTATTCTTTCAAAATTTTCACACATTGAAATTCATATTCTTCTTTTGTCTCCGTAAATGTAATGACTCGACCGGTCGTTTTGAGCATTTACGGTCCTTTCAACTATTTGAAGTCTTGAATAACTTCCTACGAGGTATTATGACTTGTGTGAATTGTCGGTTTTCGTTTTAAGGTATTTCGGAAATAGCTTGGAAGAATGAATTTCATGTTGGAAGCTTAAGTTGAAATAGTTGACCGGATATTGACTTATTTGTAAACGATACCGGAATAGAGTTTTGATGATTCCAATAGCTTCGTATGGTGATTTTGGACTTAGGAGTTTGTTCGAAAAATTATTTGGAGGTCGGTAGAGGAAATATGCTTGAAATGGCGAAAGTTTAATTTTTGGGAAGTTTCACCGGGGAGTTGATATTTTGATATCGGAGTTAGAATTCAGTTATGAAAATTTTTATAGATCCGTTATATCATTTATAACTTGTGTATAAAATTTGAGGTCAATCAGAATTGATTTTATACCTTTCGGCGCAAAATATAGAAGTTGGAAGATTTGAAAACTCATAAATCGATTCAATGCGCGATTCGTAATTTCGATGTTGTTTGGCATGGTTTGAAGCTTCAACTAAGTTCGTATTGTATTTTGGGATATGTTGGTATATTTGGTTAAGGTCCCGAGGGCCTCGGGTGGATTTCGGAAGGTTAACGGAATGGATTTCGAACAAAAGGAGCTGCTGGAATTTTTCTGGTGCAGAAGCTGTTTCTGGACAGCAACTGGTGCAATCGCAAAGCTGATTTTGGAAGCTTATATCTCGAAATCTATAAGGAATATAAAAATTATCAAAACATGAAAGTTGTAGCCCTTTGATTCTAGTTTCCAGAAAATTAAACCATTTATCATCTGGACGTCCGTACAGAAAGTTATGATTGACTGACTGAAGCTGGTACTGCAGATTTTGGCTACAGCAGTGTGCATTGCCAGAACTTTCTGCTGCACACGGCTAAATTTGGGAGCTTATATCTCGCAATCTATAAGGAGTTGGGAGATGAGCAAAACATGAAAGTTGTATCTCTTTGTATCTAGATTGCAGAAATATAAACCGTTTGGCAGTTGGAATGGAGTACAAGAAGTTATGGTTGATATACTACAAAATATCGGGGAAGAGTTTGATGTTTTCAGCATAAGGATGTAATGATCCAAAGGTCCATTTTTAGTTCTAAAGATCGAAACTCAATTTTGAGACTTCCGATATTTTGATAAAGAATTATAGGAGTGATTTGGAAAGTTTGGTCTAATTTCATCAAGTTGCAATTGAGTTTTTAGCGCGAAACATGAGTTAATTATTTAACGAAAAAAATTTGTATCGCATTGAGTAAATCAGCTCCAAATTGAGTTTCGATTGAATGAATAGGTTCGTATTATTATTTGTGACTTGTAGGAACAAGAATCGTCGAATTCCAAGTTCGTATGATGGAGTTAGAGCATTTTTGGTGAAAATAAAACTGCTGGTGTAAACAATTCTGGTGCGTACCTTTAGCGACCAGATTTGACACTTTTAGCGACGGGATTGGATTTTTAACGACCAGAATAGTATTTTTTGGGCAGAAACTTAAGGACCAAAAATGGTCATTTCTGTCATTTCATTTTGGATTTTTGGAGTACGGTTCTTGGGCGATTTTGAGGATTTCTTCAAGACTTTAACTTGGGAAAGTGTCTTATATCCAAAAGTGATTATATTTCATAAATCCATGGTTATATTCATCATTTATTTCGGATTTAAATGGAAGAAATCAAGATTTTTTGCAAAACTTTTCAAGAACGAAAAGTTTAGATTTGCAGGTCGAGTTTTTATCGGAATTTGATAAAATTGGTATGGGTGGACTCGTAATTTAATGGGTTGTCAAATTTTGTGAGTTTCATCAGATTCCGAGACGTGGGCCCCACGGGCAATTTTTGAGTTAAATTTCGAATTTTTATGGAAAATTTGCATTTTCTTATGGAATTAAATTGAATAAATTTTATTGACTGAATCAAATTATTTGTGGCTAGATTCGAGGCGTTTGGAGGCCAATTCATGAGGCAAAGGCTTAGCGGAATAAGAATTTTACGGTTTGAAGTAAGTAACAGTTTTAAATCTAGTCCTGTGGGTATGAAACCCCAGATTATTGTATTATGCGAGGATTTTGGAGGTGACGCACATGCTAGGTGACGGGCGTGTGGGCGTGCACCGTAGGAATTGGGACTTGGTCCATTCCGTGAAACTGAAAAGTTGAATAAACTTGTCGTTAGCTATGTGCCCTTTCTGTGCTATAAACATTTGGCAGTGAAGCATGCCTAGGCTATGTGTTTGTCCTGTAAAGACCACAGAGGTCTTGTACATGTTGAATTATCTGCCAAATTGTTATTTTGTACTCAGTCACAGTTTACTTGTTTATTTTATCTCAGTCTCTTTTGTTGATTATTGATGAATCATATTATTATTATTTGGGCTGAGTATCATGACTATTGAGAGCCCGAGAGACTGGAGAGATTTATGACTGAGTGAGGCCGAGGGCCTGATTGTGAGATATTATACTATAGCACGTGAGTTATCCGTGCAGCACGTGAGTTGTCCGTGCGGATCCTTATATTATACTATAGCACGTGAGTTATCCGTGCAGCATGTGAGTTATCCGTGCGGATCCTTATATTATACTATAGAACATGAGTTGTCAGTACAACACGTGAGTTGTCCGTGCGGATCCAGATATTTATACTATGGCACATGAGTTGTCCGTGCAGCACGTGAGTTTTTCGTACAGATTATAGCGCTTGGGCTGTAGGATCCCTTCCGGAGTCTGTACACCCCCAGTGAGCGCTTGTACCTATTGAGTGTGAGTACTGAGGGCTGAGAGCCGAGTGATTGAGCTGTTTTTATGAGTTGAGTGACTGTTGCCCAGAGAGTCTGTACTTGTTTTTCATTTGTTGATGCACTTAGTTGCTATCTGTTATTGTTGTGAAATTTTTGAAGGATTCTATATCCGGATTACATGAACTTGAGTTGTATAAAATTTATTTGATTTAAACTGCCGGATTATAAAGCATGTCTATTCTATGCTGGAATTACTGAAAATGAACTATAACTGTGTAGCTCGTTACTATCTTCAGTTCTTTATTTATTATTGTTACTAACTGAGTTGGTTGTACTCATACTACACCCTTCACTTCGTGTGCAGATCCAGGTATTCCCGGTTATAGCGGGTGTTGATTCTTTCGCACAGTTGATTTTCCGGAGATTCAAATGTAGCTACCGTGTTTCGCAGACCTTGTCTCTCCTTCCCTATCTCCTTGTTTATTGTATTTGGTCTTAGACTATTTTAGACCGTATTTTCCATAGTTGTATTCATATTAGATGCTCATGTATTTAGTGACACCGGTTTTGGGAGTAATTATATTCGTACTTGTGAGATTTCTTCCGCTAAATTAAATCATTATGTTTTCAAATTTAAAAGACATGTGATTTATAGAGATTGTCGGCTTGCCTAGTATTGAGATAGGCGCCATCACGACGGGTGAGATTTTGGGTCGTGACAGGATAGTATAAGAGCTCTAGGTTAGATAGGTCTCGCGAGTCATGAGCAGGTTTAGTAGAGTCTTGCGGATCGGTATGGAGACGTCTGTACTTATCTTCGAGAGGCTGCCGAACCCTTAGGAAAAATTTTCCTTTCTTGTATTCTATCGTGCGGAATTGATCCAGCTTAAAACATAACTCCTTGAATTCCTTCCACGCATTCGTATGTGCACATAAGCACTCGGTATCAGTTGTGCACCACCGGCTTGTGATTCCATGAACGATGTTTGAGATGTGTATTCTGTGTTTTGGTAATGTGCCAGTCTAGAGGACTTGAGGCCAGGGTTAAATCGCAACTTAAGCTCGGTAGCTTCATTTTGTGTGAACTTATACATTTGGACTCATATGTCTGGTAGTTTCCCTATGAGTGGAAAATATTGCTCGATGAGCGGTTGAATAGCTATATAATAAGTATGATGTGATTGCAGGATGTGTTCAGATGGGTTGAATGTGATGAATAAAGTACTTGTGACTCAAGAGTTTGCTATTGGGTACTGGATTTCTGTCTTGATTTGACGTATAGTCTTGAATTGTGAGTGAATTGAAGGACCTTTCACGTTGTTAAATTGTGGGACAAATTAAATTCTCATGTCTTGTTAATGAGTTTGGACTCAGAAAGAGTGAGGGATTATGTAGTAATTATGGTTGTGAGGGCGTATAACAAGATGCCAATTTGAAGCTAAGCAGGTGGGTTATTTCTTGCAGAATAATCTACGTAGGTGTGTTCCTTATAATGTTGAGTGGAGAGTTTCTTTTCTACCAGCAGTGTGTATGTGTTGAGATTTGAATTTGAATATGGTGGAGAAAATTGACTTGGCTGTCACGAGAATGAAGGCGAGCTTAGCAGATGAATTGCGGTGTTTTATGGTTGGTGTTACCTGAGCTTATGAAGAATTTTTGTCGAACTGACTACAGTATTATGGCAGTTATAGAGTATGTATATTGTGAGTTATGAAATGTTTTGTTCTATGGCTTTGAGCCAAGTGGGGGAGCCTGTTATTGGTGATTTGATTTCATGGTTGTGTGTTGTACTAGTTTCGATTTGAGGGATATATGTGATTCGGTTATGACATACAAATATTGACATCGAGGATGACTCGAGTAAGGAAATTTCCGGATACAGGTTATATTGCACTTTATGAGTATATTGAAATTATGGGATGAGTGAGTTGTTATTGTGAAGGATGTAGTACGAACAGAGTGTGAATTTGATCGGTGGTGTTAAGGCAGGGTTACTTCTTTGGATGTTGTTGTGCTAAGGGGCATGTGTATTTTGGCCCATTTAGGGCGGTGTAATGTGGATTTGAACAAAGGGGGTGGCTCTCGAGAAAGTTCTAATGGATTCGAGATTATTATGTAACAATTGAGAATTTTTGACAGATTAGTTTATGGCTAAAATATGAGATTTAAATTGGATGGTGTCGAGACTTGTGGCATTTTTGTATATCCATATGGATTTTGTATTTCGGTATCAGGAAGATGAATGAAATGGCCATAGACTCAAATAATGTATTTTCAGAGTGGGTGTTTCGTTTGTGGTATTTATAGGGGTAATTATGATGTGGTGAGACTTTACAGAAATTTTGGTGGAAATATTCTTGGGGTTGGTGACCTGCGTGACTTGGTCGAGTTAGAGGGATTCAGTTCTGATAGCTTGGTTATGTGCAAATGGATTTCAGAGTGTTCTTAATTATTTCTACCATGGGTTGAACCGGATATATTCTATCGGTGTAGGGAACGTGTTGTGTATTATGAATTCCTCCTGGAAGGAAGCAAGATGAAGGTTACTGAATGACCGGGTATGTAATTTGCTGGTTACCCAAAGTTGATAATGAGATTCTCGCTCTTGTCACATGATGGCATGATAGATGTGGTGTGTGGCACGGGATTAAGATTTACATGTACAAGGTGGCAATTCATTCTTGAAAGGAAGATCACGAATTCTGGACAGAATGGTCAATTTCAGATAATTAGATGAATGTTATAACTACTCGGTAACCCCTGAGAAGGGTGCGCATTTCAAAAGGCGCATTGTGTTTTGACTTACGGATGTTCATTGGTATTGCAGTACTCACCTGGTTAATAGACTGCTAATATTCAAATTATTGCTATGTGGCACAGAAGAATTATGAAAGTATTCCTCATGGGAAGATCGTGAATGGAAGATGTGTTAGTCATTCTAGCGCTGGAGTTGGGATCAGTTACGATGATTCATGTGTTTGATGAATTTGGAGAGTGGGAGTTCTTAGAAGTATATTGTTTCGGGTTGTGTTAATTATTTGTGATAGCTACGCGCTATAAGTGTGCATATATATGAGGTTTGAGCCAATGTACGAGCATCAGGGCAAGTATTCATAATCGAAAGAATGCTTAGGCTATGATATGCCTAGAGTTGACTGTTAAGCGTAAAGTTATAACGTTTCTCATGTTCGTCCCTTTGTTGAGAACTATCTGGGCTACATTTGAAGTTACAAAGAGGCTAATTCCCCTGAATAAATAGGGTAGTTACTATTTCTGCGTTAACTTGCCGATTTGAAGTGTGATAGCAGACTTTGCACATGCTTACGCTATGGCGTTTCATTTATACCAGTCGAGGAGCATGAGAATCTTATTTCATTATCATATACATGTGTACTTGTTTAATTGCTCCTGTATGATATGCTGGGACTGAAGGCCAGTGACCATGTCGGGCGATTTATATTATTGGAACGTGAATTGTCCATGCCGTTTGTGGGAATTCTATTTCTATGATAATTTATCTGATTTATTAATTTCTTTCCTCTACAATTGTGCATATGCGCGTACGATTATCCTCTTCACGAAATTTGAGGAGTTGGTTGTAACATTGCGGTTGTGGTGGTGCTTGTTGAACTTGCAATACGGTTCTCTTCCTTGAGATATCTCCCATATTTGGGTACACGGATTGCACAGTTTTGGCTTGAGTTATATTGATGTGGCGTGTCTCTAGGATAGTTGTGTTTAATAATATAAGGTCATTGGACCTAGAATGGGTACTATCAGGTTTGATTACGGTATATTAGGGAGGATAATATTGAAAGTCGGCTTAGAAAGTGATTATGGTTCTGGTTGGGGCGAGATAGCTCCATGACTGGTTGCTCTGATAAGGGGTCATGAAATTTCTGCATGTTTCTTTTATTATCAGCAGTGTACGAAGGTTTTGGAATGAGGTTTGGCTTGATATGAGGTTTAATACTTGTACTTGGTTGGTTTGGAGTAATTACTGTGATTGTGATCGGGAATGGTGCTGCAAGCATGTGAGTTGTGTAGTATGTAATGTGATTATATATAGGGTTATGGCTATGGCTGGATACAACTTGTTCAGACTTATACGGTGTAAATGTGAGATTTAGATCTTGGAAAGAATTATGGGTGTTAGAAATTGGGCTCCAAGTTTTGGGCTAAGGTTAAATTAATAATTTACAGTTGTGTTATGTTGTCAGGCCTATATAGAATATGGTGACGTGGGATCACCCCCAGGTATGTGCATGGTAAGGAGGAACAGTGATTTAAAGGCTTAGGAACAACTCTTGGCAAGTTCGAGGATGAACGTATGTTTAAGTGGGCGAGATTGTAACGACCTGACCGGTCGTTTTGAGCATTTACGCTCCTTTCAACTATTTTAAGTCTTGAATAACTTCCTACGAGGTATTATGACTTGTGTGAATTGTCGGTTTGGTTTTAAGGTATTTCATAGTTAGCTTGGAAGAATGAATTTCATGTTGGAAGCTTAAGTTGAAATAGTTGACCGAATATTGACTTATATGTAAACGACACCGGAATAGAGTTTTGATGATTCCAATAGCTCCGTATGGTGATTTTGGACTTAGGAGCGTGTTCGAAAAATTATTTGGAGGTCGGTAGAGGAATTAGGCTTGAAATGGCGAAAGTTGAATTTTGGGGAAGTTTGACCAGGGAGTTGACTTTTTGGTATCGGAGTTGGAATTCAGTTCTGAAAATTTTTATAGATCCATTATGTCATTTATGACTTGTGTGCAAAATTTGAGGTCAGTCGGAATTGATTTTATACATTTCGGCGCAAAATATAGAAGTTGGAAGATTTGAAAACTTATAATTCGATTCGATGCACGATTCGTAATTTCGGTGTTGTTTGGCATAGTTTGAAGCCTCAACTAAGTTTGTATTGTGTTTTGGGACATGTTGGTATATTTGGTTAAGGTCCTGAGGTCCTCGGGTAGATTTCGGAAGGTTAACAGAATGGATTTCGGACAAAAGGAGCTACTGGAATTTTTCGGACAGCAACTGGTTCAATCGCAGAGCTGAATTTGGAAGCTTATATCTCGAAATCTATAAGGAATATGAAAATTATCAAAACATGAAAGTTGTAGACCTTTGATTCTAGTTTCCAGAAAATTAAACCATTTATCATCTGGATATTCGTACAAGAAAGTTATGATCGACTGACTGAAGCTGGTACTACAGAATTTGGCTACAGCAGTGTGCATTGCCAGAAAGTTTTGCTGCACAGGGATGATTTTGGGAGCTTATATCTCGCAATCTATAAGGAGTTGGGAGATGAGAAAAACATGAAAGTTGTAGCTCTTAGTATCTAGTTTGAAGAAATATAAATCGTTTGGCAGTTGGAATTGAGTACAAAAGTTATGGTTGATATACTACAGACTATCGGGGAAGAGTTTGATGTTTTCAGCATAAGCATGTAATGATCCAAAGGCCCATTTTTAGTTCTAGAGATCGAAATTCGATTTCGAGACTTCCGATATTTTGATAATGAATTATAGGAGTGATCTGGAAAGTTTGGTCTAATTTTATCAAGTCGCGTTTGGGTTTTTAGCGCGAAACATGAGTTAATTGTTTAACAAGTGAAATTGGTATCGCATTGAGAAAAGGAGCTCCGAATTGAGTTTTGATTAAACGAGTAGGTTCGTATTATTATTTGTGACTCGTAGGAACAAGAATCGTCAAATTCTGAGTTCGTATGATGGAGTTAGAGCATGTTTAGTGAAAATAAAACTACTGGTGTAAACAGTTCTGGTGCGCACCTTTAGCGACCAGATTGGATACTTTTAGCGACGGGATTGGACTTTTAGCGACCAAAATAGTGGTTTTTGGACAGAAACTTGAGGACCAAAAATGGTCATTTCCTTCATTTCGTTTTGGATTTTTTGAGTACGGTTCCTGCATGATTTTGAGGATTTATTCAAGATTTCAACTTGGGTAAGTGTCCTATATCTAAAAGTGATTATATTTCATAAATCCATGGTTATATGCATCATTTGTTTCGGATTTAAATGGAAGAAATCAAGATTTTTGTAAAACTTTTCAAGAACGAAAATTTTAGATTTGGAGGTCGATTTGTTATTAGAATTTGATAAAATTGGTATGGGTGGACTCGTAATTGAATGGGTTGTCGGATTTTGTAATTTCCGTCAGATTCCGAGATGTGGGACCCACGGGCTATTTTTGAGTTAAATTTTGGATTTTTATGAAAAATTTGCTTTTCTTATGGAATTAATTCCAATAAATTTTATTGACTGAATCGAATTATTTGTGGCTAGATTCGAGGCATTTGGAGGCCAATTCAAGAGGCAAAGGCTTAGCGGAATAAGAATTTCACGATTTGAAGTAAGTAACAGTTTTAAATCTGGTCCTGAGGGTATGAAACCTCAGATTATTGTATTATGCGAGTATTTTGGAGGTGACGCACATGCTAGGTGATGGGCGTGTGGGCATGCACCATAGGAATTGGGACTTGGTCCATTTCGTGAAACTGGAAAGTTGAATGAAGTTGTCGTTAGCTATGTGCCCTTTCTGTGCTATAAAATTTGACAGTGAAGCATACTTAGGCTATGTGTTGGTTCTGTAAAGACCACAGAGGTCTTGCACACGTTGAATTATGTGCTAAATTGTTGTTTTGTACTCAGACACAGTTTACTTGTTTATTTTATCTCAGTCTCTATTGTTCATTATTGATGCAGCATATTATTGTTATTTGGGTTGAGTATCATGACTATTGAGAGCCTGAGAGACTGGAGAAATTTATGACTGAGTGAGGCCGAGGGCCTGATTGTGAGATATTATACTATAGCACGTGAGTTTTCCGTGTGGATCCTTATATTATACTATAGCACGTGAGTTATCCGTGCAACACGTGAATTGTTATTTGGGTTGAGTATCATGACTATTGAGAGCCTGAGAGACTGGAGAAATTTATGACTGAGTGAGGCCGAGGGCCTGATTGTGAGATATTATACTATAGCACGTGAGTTTTCCGTGTGGATCCTTATATTATACTATAGCACGTGAGTTATCCGTGCAACACGTGAGTTATCTGTGTGGATCCTTATATTATATTATAGCACGTGAGTTATCCGTGCAGCACGTGAGTTATCCGTGCAGCACGTGAGTTTTCCATACAGATTATAGTGCTTGGGCTGTAGGATCCCTTCCGGAGTCTGTACACCCCCAGTGAGCGCTTGTACCTATTGAGTGTGAGTACTGAGGACTGAGAGCCGAGTGATTGAGCTGTTTTGATGAGTTGAGTGACTGTTGCCCAGAGAGTCTGTACTTGTTTTTCATTTGTTGATGCACTTAGTTGCTATCTGTTATTATTTTGAAATTTCTGAAGGACTCTATATCCGGATTACATGAACTTGAATTGTATAAAATTGATTTGACTTAAACTGCCGGATTTGAAGCATGTCTATTATGTGCTGGAATTACTGAAAATGAACTATAACTGTGTAGCTCATCACTATCTTCAGTTCTTTATTTATTATTGTTACTTACTGAGTTGGTTGTACTCATACTACACTTTGCACTTCATGTGCAGATCCAGGTGTTCCCGGTTATAGCGGGTGTTGATTCTTTCGCACAGTTAACTTTTCGGAGATTCAGAGGTAGCTGCCGTGTTTCGCAGACCTTGTCTCTCCTTCCCTATCTCCTTGTTTACTGTATTTGGTCTTAGACTATCATAGACCGTATTTTCCAGACTTGTATTCATATTAGATGCTCATGTACTTAGTGACACCGGGTTTTGGGAGTAATTATATTTGTACTTGTGAAATTTCTTCCGCTAAATTAAATCATTATGTTTTCAAATTTAAAAGACATGTGGTTTATTGAGATCGTCAGCTTGCCTAGTATTAATATAGGCGCCATCACGACGGGTGAGATTTTGGGTCGTGACAGTAAAATCTTATATGATTAAACAAAATTTGTACATTAAAAATAGTAGTAGTGTATGATGTAGCATTGTAACGGCCTGACTTGTTGTTTTAAGAATTAATGCCCCGTTCAGTGACTTAAGGTCTCGAGCAGCTTCGTAATGTATATTATGACCCGCGGGTGTGGTCGAGTTTGATTTTCGGAAGATTCGGAATTAAATTAAAAGAACAATTCTTATTTAGAAGATTTTTGGAAAGTCCGACCGAAGGTTGAATTTTTGATAACAAGGTCGGATATCGATTCCGGAAATGGGAATAGCTCTATTACATCATTTATGACTTGTGTGCAAAATTTGAAGTCATTACGGATTAATTTGATATGTTTCGGCGCAAGATATAGAAGTTGGAAGATTTGAAAAATTCATAATTCGATTCGATGCGCGATTCGTAATTTCGGCATTGTTTGACGTGGTTTGAAGCTTCAACTAAGTTCGTATTTTATTTTGGGACATGTTGGTATATTTGGTTGAGGGGGCCTCGGGGGGATTTTAGAAGGTTAACTGAGGAAGCTGCTGGAAAATGGCAGCAACTGTTGGAATCGCACCTGCGGAATTATGGGCGCAGGTGCGATCATCGCAGAAGAGAGATGAAGCTCGCAAAACCGAAATTGGCTGGGCTGGACTGAGGTCGCAGGTGCGAAGAATTTCCCGCACCTGCGTGACCGCAGAAGTGGGCAGAGGAGGCGCAAAAGCGGAACCCATCGCAGGTGCGCACTGGCCATCGTAGAAGCGATGTGCACAGATGCGTCATTTTGCCTGCAGGTGCGAAACTGGGCAGAATGTTAAGGACCAAAAATGATCATTTCGCCATTTTTTGATTGAGATTTTGGAGCTCGGTTTTTGGGCGATTTTGGAGGAGTTCTTCAAGAATTTGACTTGGGTAAGTGTTCTATGTCCTAAAGTGATTATATTTCATGAATCTATGGTTATATTCACCGTTTAATTCGAGTTTAATGGAGGAAATGAGAATTTTTGTAAAAACTTTTCAAAAATGGAAATTCAAGATTTGGAGGACGATTTGTTATTGAAATTCTATAAAATTGATATGGTTGAACTCGTATCGGAATGGGCGTTCGGATTTCGTGAAAATTATGTCGGGTTCCGAGAGGCGGGGCCCTGCATGGACTTTTGTTGACTTTTTGGAATAACTTTTTAAGTCGACGTTTTATTATCCGAAATTGTTTACGGATAGATTTGAGTGGTCCAGAGGTCAATTCAAGCAAGAAGGTGATTTTGGAATATCGGCATAACTTCAAAAAGGTAAGTATCTTGCCTAACCTTGAGTGGGGGAATTACCCCTTAGGCATTGAGTCTTATGTACAATTTGTGTAATTGAAAACCATGTACGCGAGATGACGAATACGTACTTGTATGTGTGTAGGGGGTTGCGCATGTGGCGAGACAAGGTGGGAATATTATTATGCGCGTGCGGCGAGACAAGGCGGGCATTTACATTATTATTGCGCACGTGGCGAGACAAGGTGGGCTATGTCGGGAATTGAATTGTGATGACTTGTGATAGCCTGGGGGCATTGTTGTTGTTGCATATTTACTTTGGGACTACAAGGCGATACCTCGGGAGATCCCCCTGTCTTACATATTTACTTTTGGGACTACTAGGCGGTACCTCGGGAGATCCCCCTATCTTGCATATTTACTTTGGGACTACGAGGCGGTACCTCGGGAGATCCCCTGTCTTGCATATTTACTTTTTAGACTACGAGGCGGTACCTCAGGAGATCCCCTATTGAGAATTTACTTTTGGGACTACGAGACAGTATCTCGGGAGTACCCTTTTGTTGACATCTCTCTATGGTTGTACTTGCCTTTGGTTATTTTGTATTTCTGTGATAGGAAAATCCTTGTGAGCTGACGTGATGTATTATTTGATTTTACTATATGTTTGTATTCCTTGTTGTATTGTGTTGGCTTGGGGTTTTTAGTACGAGACTCTGAAGATTTATATTCCTGGTTTTTATCAATTTTTGATGACTGAGTTGTTTTAAATAAAAAAAGTTACTATTATGTTTTAAATTAATAAGTTTTACATCCGAAGCAATAGATTATCTGATGTTTTATTTAAATTGAAATGTCATTTTTCTTCACTCCAGCTATTTCTAAAATAAACTCATTTCTTTGTTGAATTCTTACTTGGTTTAAAAAATGATAACCTTACTTTATTGAAAATAAACTAATCGTGCGGATTTTATGTATAGACATATTTGGCACGAGAGTTATCCATGCGGTTGTGATAGAGATATGGGCACGAGGTGCCGTGGAAATATAAAAGTGGGCTTAGACCCGTATTTTTATCTGTCACGACCCGAAATTTCCACCTTCGGGACCGTGATGGAGCCTAACATTTCACTTACTAGGCAAGCCAATGCTAAAATATAATTAGCCATTTTAACAAAATTTTAAATTTATTAATAACAAGGAAACAAATGTGGAAATAAAGTGTGAAATAAAGTGAGTAATCCATAATAATCGCGAAATCTAAATACCATCCCAGAACTGGAGTCACAAGTGCACAAGCTTCTAGAATAATACAAATAAATGTCTGAATAAAATTCAAGCTATTTGAAATATAATACACAGCTGAGATAAGATAGAAGGGGACTTCAGAACAGCGAACGCTGTGCGGTTATACCTCAAGTCTCCACTGGTAGGTGTATCCGGGCGAATCTATAGTACGCCGCTGGGACCAACTCCAAAATCTGCACAAGAAGTACAGAGTGTAGTATCAGTACAACCGACCCCATGTACTGGTAAGTATCGAGCCTAACCTCGACGAAGTAGTGATGAGACTATGACAAGACACGTACATAAACAACCTGTACAAGTATATACAAATACAAAGTAACAATAATACAATAAATAATAATTTATAAATTGGGAGGGTACATGCGGAGGGGAAAGATATAATAATTTCAGTAGGAGAAGTGTCACTTAGCAGTTAATTAATTTATCAACAATAAAATGAGCAAATGATAATATGAAAATGGCACAGCACCACCCTTCGTGTTTTTTCTCTCATTTGACACGGCATCACCCTTCGTGCTTTTACCCTCACAAATGGCATGACAACACCCTTCGTGCTTTTACACTCACAAATGGCATGACAACACCCTTCGTACTTTTACAGTCTTCCTTACCATGAAAATAATAATATAAATTCGGAAGAGTATTTAAATGCGGGGATATACACTTATCAATCAATTCAATACCAAAATACCGACTTCACCTTACAAAATATTCAACAATAATTAAATGAATAATAATTACTCAAAATAAACAAACCTCACATATACGTTGTACTCACACATTAAATCATGCAGCAAATAGACAAAAAAGTCCTATTCCCTCAAGTCAAGGTTAATCATGACACTTACCTCGCTTGCAACCAAATTCAAGAATCCAATAAACCTTTGCCTAGCGAATTAGCGTCCGAAATCCTCAAATCTAATCATAAACAATTCAATATAATCAATACAAATCGTAGGAATTAATTCCATATGAATTTACTAATTTTTCGGATTAAAATCTGAAATTTATCTCAAAAATCATCAGTGGGACCCACGTCTCGAATCTCAGAAAACCTTACGAAATCCGAACATCCGTTCCGATAAGAGTTCGACCATACAAAAATTATCAAATTCCGACATCAGATTGGCTTTCAAATCTTCATTTTACATCTTTGGAAGATTTTATAAAAATCTGATTTTTCTTCCATAAATTCATGGATTCATGATATAAATGAGTATGAAATCATGAAATATAATCAATATAGGATAAGGAACACTTACCCCAATGTTTTCCCGTGAAAATCGCCCAAATATAGTCTTACTCGAGCTCAAAATCGAAAATGGTAGAGAATGGGTCGAAATCCCATTTCCAAAACTTAAGTTCTGTTTGCCCAGATTTTTACTCATCGCGATCGCGGGAATTCGTTCGCGATCGCATAGAACAACTTCTACCTAGGTCCATTTTACTCTTCACGATCGCAGATAACTCTTTGCGATCGCGAAGCATATTTTAGCTACCCAGATTTTTAATTCTACGCGATCGCATAAATGGTCATGCGATAGCGGAGAATATTTTTTCAGCCTTACGCGATCGCGTAGTGACTTGTGCGATCGCGTAGCACAAATGGCATGCCCAGCTTCTGCCTTCATTCCTTCTACGTGAACGCGGCTTGGCCCTCGTGTTCGCAGTGCACTGGAAGCTAACCTTCCGCGATCGTGTACCTATCTTCGCGAACGCGAAGGGTAAAACTCACGACTCACAATTTCCTCTTCGCGACCGCAGGAATGGCTTCACGATCGCGAAGCACAATGCACCAGATGACAACATAAGAAAACTTTAAAACTTTTATTTTCACAACCGAGCATCCGAATCATGTCAAATTAACTCCATTTCTCACCAAATTCTACAGACAAGTCATAAATGACATAACAGACCTATGAAAATTTTCAGAACTCGAATCCGACCCTGATATCAATAAAAGTCAATTTGTAGTCAAACTTGAAAATCTTTAACCTTTAAATCACAAGTTTTCGTTAAATGGTCATAACTTGAGCTAGGGACCTCCAAATTAAATTCGGGCATACGCCCAAGTCCCAAATCATGATATGGACCTACTGGAACTGTCAAAACACTAATCCGGGTCCGTTTGCTAAAAATATTGACCAAAGTCAACTTAATTGAGTTTTAAAGCTCTATTTCACATTTTAATCCATTTTTCACATAAAAACTTTCCAGAAAATTATTCGGACTACGTACGTGAGTCGAGGAATGATAAATAGTGCTTTTCGAGGTCTTAGAACACAAAATTAATTATCAAATTTAAAGATGACCTTTTGGGTCATCACATTCTCCATCTCTAAAACAAATGTTCGTCCGCGAACGGAATTAGAAAAGTACCCGAGTTGGTGAAAAGGTGTGGATATTTACTCCGCATGTCTGACTCGGACTCCCAAGTAGATGCTTCTACCAGCTAACCCCTCCATTGTACCCGAACTGAAGGATAACTCTTAGACCTCAACTGTCGGACCTACCGAGCTAGAATAGCTACATGCTCCTCTTCATAAGTCAAATCTTTGTCCAATTGGACTGAGCTGAAATCTAACACATGAGATAGATCATCATGATATTTCCGAAGCATAGACACATGGAATACTGTATGAACCACTAATAAACTAGGTGGTAGTGCAAGCCTGTAGGCTACTTCACCCACACTTTCAAGAATTTTAAAGGGTCCAATATACCTAGGGCTCAACTTGCCCTTCTTTCCGAACCTCATTACACCTTTCATAGGTGAAACCCAGAGCAATATTCTTTCTCCAACCATGAATGCAATATCACGAACCTTATGATCAGCATAACTCTTTTGCCTATACTGAGCTGTGCGAAGTCGATCCTGAATAACTTTGACTTTATTCAAGGCATCCTGTACCAAATCGGTACCCAACAACCGAGTTTCTCCCGGTTCAAACCAGCCAACTGGCGAACGACATCACCTTCCGTATAATGCCTCATATGAAGCCATCTGAATGCTTGACTGGTAGCTATTATTATAAGCAAACTCCGCAAGTGGCAAGAACTGATCCCAAGAACCTCCAAAGTCTATGACACAGGCGCGAAGCATATCTTCCAATATCTGAATAGTGCGCTCTGACTGTCCGTCTGTCTGTGGATGAAATGCTGTACTCAACTCAACCCGCGTGCCTAACTCATGCTGTACAACCCTCCAAAAGTGTGAGGTAAACTGCATACCTCGATCTGAAATAATAGACATGGGCACACCGTGAAGGCGGACAATCTCATGAATGTAAATTTTAGCTAACCGTTCTGAAGATTAGGTAACTGCCACTGGAATGAAATGTGCTGACTTGGTCAACCTGTCCACAATGACCCAAACTGCGTCGAATTTTCTCTAAGTTCGTGGAAGCCCAACAAGAAAATCCATAGTGATACACTCCTACTTCCACTCAGAAATTTCTAACTTCTGGAGAAAACCACCAGGTCTATGATGCTCATATTTAATGTAACGCCCCGGGCGGTCATTTTGAGAATTTATGTCCCGATCGGCGGCATAAGACCCTGAGCAGCTTCGTATTATGTGTATTGACTTGCGTGCATGGTTGAATTCAGTTACCAGATGATTCAGAGTGATTTGGGACACTTGGTCCCTAAAACAGAAGCTTAAGTCTTAGGATTTTGACCGTAGTTGGAACTGTGTGAAGATAACTACAGAATGGAGTTTCATCGGTTCTGTTAGCTCCGCTGGGTGATTTTGGACTTAGGAGCATGTCCGGACTGTGAATTTGAGGTCTTTAGCTGATTTAGACTTGGAATGGCAAAAGTCAAATTTTTGGAGATTTAGACCGGAAGTGGACTTTTTGATATTGGGTTCGGAATGCAATTCCGAGAGTTGGAAAAACTCCGTTATGTTATTTGGGACTTGCCTGCAAAATTTGACGTCATTCCGGGTTGGTTTGGTATGTTTCGGCATCAGTTGTAGAAATTTGAAGTTTTAAGTTCATTAAGTTTGAATTGGAGGGTGATTCGTGTTTTTAGAATTGTTTGATGTGATTTGAAGGCTCGACTAGGTCCGTATGGTGATTTCGGACTAGTTGGTTTGTTTGGTTGAGGTACCGAGGGCCTCGGGGTCATTTTTTGGGTCGTTAGCGGCTTGATTGGGGTTTGGAAATTGCAGTTGTAGTGCTGCTACTACTGGTATAATCGCACATGTGGAGTGGGAACCACAGGTGCGAACCCGCATAAGCAAAGGAGGAGCCGCATATGCGGCCAAGAAGGAGCTGGGGCAGGAACCGCAAGTGCTAAGATTTTCCCGCACCTGCGGTAGTCGCAGATGCGGGCAGTTGGGCGCATGTGCGAGAGGGAGCCGCAGGTGCGATGGATTTCTGCACCTGCGATAGTCGCAGATGCGGTCGCATAGTCGCAGAAGCAGACACTGAGTTTTAAGTGGAATCCATACCTGCGATGGGAATTCCGCAAGTGCGGTTACGCAGGTGCGAAGGCAGGTCCGCAGATGCGGAATAACTGGACAGAAAAGAGAAATTCGAGGGTTTGATTCCCATTTCGATTTTGGGACCTTGAGAGCTCGGATTTGGTGATTGTTTGAGGTATTTTCAGAGGAAGCTTTGGGGTAATGATTCCTAACTCGATTTTTGTTGTATTCCATTAATATATAGTTGTTTTCTCCATTTAATGTTGGATTTGGGGTTGAAAAGTGGGGAAAAGTTCTTCAGCCGAATTTTTGAGTTTTGATTGGGAGTTAGACATCGGATTTGGATAATTTTGGTATGAGTGAACTCGTGAGTGAATGGGTGTTCGTATTTTATGACTTTTACCTGATTCTGAGACGTGGGCCCATGTCATACCCCAAAACTGAGGAGCGTGATCGGCACTCAACCGAGTGAACCCGACTGAGCAAGCCTGTTAGATTTCATTCTACTCAAATTCATCTGTGAATAAAGAGGAGATGTACTCCGTTAATCAAATACTGAAGATATTTCATTAACCGCTTCCATTTCATTCCCATTAACATCATCATTCCATATTTTCAAAATAGTACGAGTTTATAGATTTAATGAAAAACATGTTTCCAAATGCCAACAGTTCTAATCCATTTCCCAACATCAAATACCACCCACAACCCGTCTACGGAGCCTCTAAGTACAACTGAAGAGTAATATGGAAATGCCGGCAACAAGGCCCTGGCTATACCTCAACCACAAAGTACATGAAAAACAAAAGATACATGACCCCGAAATGAAGTGGGGCTCACCAATTCAGCTGAAAAGAGTGTACTGCTATCACTGATCAATGCTACCTACTGTAGAACCACCTACATCCATTAAAGATGCAGCGCCCCCGACAACAGGGACGTTAGTATTGTCGAATAACACTAGTATGTATAGCTAGAAATCCTCTTTCAAAATAGAATGCCCACATGATCTATACGTGGAACACATAATATAATGTAATTGAAATAACCTGTACAAACAAGGACAACAAAAGGGGCACCTATAATGTGTCTCATTAGACCGTCTTTAGTGTTCACATATAATATTATGCACTTATGCGTTTCGTAGACCGTCCATAGTGTTTATTCATACCGTACACCTATACCTCTTATACACAATGCACATATGCGTTTCATAGACTGTCCACAAGATTTCATATCATAATGGATTTCATAACGCAATGTACCAATGCGTTCATAGACTGTCCACAGGATTTCATATCACAATATACCTATACGTTTCATAGACCGTCCACGGGATTTCATATCACAATGGATTTCATAACACAATGTACCTATGCGTTTCATAGACCGTCCACAGGATTTCATAACACAATGTACCTATGCATTTCATAGACCGTCCACAGGATTTCATAACACAATGTACCTATGCTTTCATAGACCGTCCACAGGATTTCATATCACAATGGATTTCATAACACATACCTATGCGTTTCATAGACCGTCCACAAGATTTCATATCACAATGGATTTCATAACACAATGTACCTATGCGTTCATAGACCGTCCACAGGATTTCATATCACAATACACCTATGCGTTTTATAGACCGTCCACAGGATTTCATATCACAATGGATTTCATAACACAATGTACCTATGCATTTCATAGACCGTCCACGGGATTTCATAACACAATGTACCTATGCGTTTCATAGACCGTCCACAGGATTTCATAGCACAATGTACCTATGCGCTCATAGATCGTCCACAGGATTTCATATCACAATGGATTTCATAACACAATGTACCTATGCATTTCATAGACCGTCCGTACCTATGCGTTCATAGACCGTCCACAGGATTTCATATCACATTGGAAACAAAGTACAAATACGTACATCTCATAACCTTTCACACCACATATCACTTAATCTGTTCTTTAAACCACTTACAACATTTTTATTTCATTGGCTCTCTTGGCCATATATATGATTCTTTATTCATGGAGCAATGACCGTATTTTATATTCCACACTTTCATTTCTTCCCTTTCATAGATCATTATCATAAATATCAACAAGTAGAATATTCCGAAAATCATAACTTTAAGTTCATTAGTAATGAAGGCTTTAAACACAATAGATTTCTTTCCAATAAATGGAGTAAAATGATTGGCAGTCGAAGACAAGTTAAAATCATACACAATTTCCACTCATGAATATGTAAGAACGCAAAACACATTGAAAAAGACTTACAAAGCATAGCATTAGCTAAAACAGCCACATATGGGCATCACTTGAGTTCATAAACTTTTAGCCGATTATATTGTCGAAGTCAATTTTGGAATAGTTGAGTTAAAGCTCATTTCATAATCTTTCTCACATTATTTCATTTCATTGGCACCACTAGTCACAAGTATAACTTTCACTATTGCCACGTTGGCCACACTTTATATTCCCAATTCACTGATTTCATTTCCAACCATTTTTATAGGTTATCAACCATAAGACATTCCCAATCAAGACTTTTGGTAAATATATGAGCAATTAAGAGTCTTAAGAATATTGAGATTTTTTCACACAATTTGGCATACTAGCTTTCATTTGAAATACGATTCAAGCCACAATATTTTAATACCCAACCCATACTTTGAAACTCACGAAAATATTATGGAATTCAATTACAAGAGAGAAAGTTTAGCCAACATACCTCAATTGAGCTTTCCTTAAATTACTACAACGTTATGGAAATTCTAGCAATCCCAATTTATTTTGAGACATAACAAAATTTAACAACAATTAGGAAGATATTCATGGTCTCAGCTCTTTTGAGCATTTTATCAAACACTAGGTGTGCAAATTTAACCACAAGGTTCTTCTACAAGATTTCCTTCACTACACAACCCAATCCTTACTTATTTAAGCTCAACAATCTTCCCACAAATCCTTTTGGTACATGCATGTATAGATAATACTCTCATACCCAAGAATCATACTCCTAATCAACCATCTTTTACCCAAATTTGAAATTGAAAACTAGGGTATGGAACCTTACCTCTTAGATGAAGAACTTATGGGTTTTCCTTGTTAATCTTCCAAGATTTGAGCAAGACTTGATGAATAATTAGCCTAGGGTTTTTTCTCTCTCTAAAACACTCTCCCTTCTCTCTAAAACATTAGAATATTTGCTAAAAAAATGACCCTTTGCGTGTATTTAACGAAGTAGGGTCGAGTTTTAAAATCCAAAAAATGAAGCTCCGGAATGGGTTCTGCGGTGGCATATATGATCGCATAATATTTATGCGGACCGCATACCGGTCGCATAATTGGTGTCCAAAACAACAAAAAATCTGTCTGTGTCTGCGGTCACTATGTGGTCTGCATAACTGTTCTGCGGTCGCATAGTGCACCGCATAACAGTTATGCGGTCGC
This sequence comes from Nicotiana tomentosiformis, assembly GCF_000390325.3. Classification (NCBI taxonomy): domain Eukaryota; kingdom Viridiplantae; phylum Streptophyta; class Magnoliopsida; order Solanales; family Solanaceae; genus Nicotiana; species Nicotiana tomentosiformis. Next base: position 140,659,805 of record NC_090814.1, read on the forward strand.
ATAGTGCACCGCATAACAGTTATGCGGTCGCATAGTCGACCGCATAATTGCTTTCCACTGGCCCAATTAACTGCCTTGCTCTGCGGCCATTATGCAGCCCGCAGAGTGATTCTGCGGTCGCATAATAGACCGCATAAATGCGCTTTTTTGCCAAAACTTTTTCTTTACTTTCCAGTGCATTGTTCAACCCAAAAAGTCTAGTCCGGCACCATGAAACATTATTTTCTTTGCAAAATTTACCGGGCTTTACACTTAAGTACTTCAAAGTTTTCCGGGGTGTTACAGCCCGGGTCGACTTTTAGGGCGGATTTCGGAATTTTTGTTAAAGTATTGATTTCATTAATTAGATGAGTCTATTATGGTTGTATTCATAATATGCAATTGTGTTTGGCTAGATTTGGGCCATTCGAAATCGGATAATCAAGGAAAGGGCATTCTTACAGACTGATTGAGCTTGGTTCGAGGTAAGTATCTTGCCTAAGTTCGTGTGGGGGAACTACCCCTTAGGATTTGAGTCTTCTATGATATTTGTAGTCCGTGTACGCAAGGTGACGAGTACGTACTCGAACTTAATTGTGGAAATTTGGCCTTTGAGCGTTCTTAGGTCCTTGTATACACTGATTATGCAGTTATTATGTTCTGAATATGTCTCTTAATTACTAATTTCACCTATACCTACTTTAATTCAAATTAATTGCTTCATGATCCGCCCTTGATGCTTATTTGAGTGATCTTTGCCTTAACTGAAATTTGTTATCTCTTCTATTGCCATGTTATTGTTTCCCTAACTGTTTATCTTTATTTGAAGTTATAATTACCTCTTTTATAATTGTTCATCCTTAATTGAGGCTATGATTATCTTTTTGCTGCTTATCCCTAATTGAAATTGTTGTATCTCTTTCTTAATTGCCAACCTTAAAAGAAGTAGATATCCTATATTTTAGTTGACTTGTCCTTATTTGGAATTATTCGTCTTGTGTTAGCTCCCTCGTTATCGAACTGTACATTGTGGACCGTTGTTACATATTATTTCTTTCCTTGTTGAGCTGTTCCTATTATGACTAGCATTCTCTATTGTGACTACTCCTTGTGAATTAGTTCCTCTGTTTCTTTGAGTTCTGGAATTTTTGAGTTGACTTATTTGTCGTACCCTTGTGCTACTGTCATTGTTGTTGTTGTATTTGTTGTTATGATGCACGAGGTTTCTGCCATGTGGTTGTTGTTATCGTGATGCACAAGGTTTCTGCCGTGCGAGTGTTATGGGGTTGCATGAGGTTTCTGCCGTGCTATTATTATTATTATTATTATTATTATTATTATTATTATTATTATTGATATTTGTACATGCGGCGTGATAAGGCGGGATATACGTATGTGGGTTGCGCATGTGGCGAGACAAGGTGGGAACATTATTATGCATGTGTGGCGAGACAAGGCGGGTATTTATTTTACTATTGCACACGTGACGAGACAAGGTGGGCTGTGTCAGGGATTGATTTGTGATGGCTTGGGGGCATTCTTGTTGTTGATGTTTGTGTAGTAGTACACTTACCTGTGTGAGATTTATCTTCTGAAAGTTGTGAGAAAATATTCTACGTGCTGTCCGTTCTTTTTCCTTATGCTTATTTGCTGGTATGGACTATGTTAGGACACTTGCACAAGCATATACGTAGTTGAGCACTCTTATCGGATAAGAGGTTTTCTTGATATTGTTGAGCATGGATGCTCACCATTGTTTACTTACTTTCTATGTGAAAATGGATTTATTGCCACATGAGTCGTCAGTGCAGTTGTGATGTGTTATGAGGGCACAAGATGCCAAGTGTTAGGGTTCAGGTTTTGAGACCCGTGTGTTGTGATTTTTTCGAGGTTCGGTACCTCATGGAGTTTGATGACTAAAATCTGATGTAAAAGCGGTTGTAGTTGCTGAGTTATTACTTGTCCTTGCTGTATTGTGATTCCGGATTTAGGTTGTGTTCCATTCACTTTTCTGTCATTTTTATGGTAATCCGCTGATACTTGTTGTTTCCTTTTTTATTGAAATTTCTGTATTGTGAGTCATATTGCCTAGTCTTTATGTAGATATCATATTTTTATTGTTCCTATACTCATACTTGTTCAGTTTATTAGACTAGTGGGTGTCTTGACTGTTCCTCGTCACTACCCCACTGAGGTTAATCTTGATACTCACTGGGCATCGCTGTGGTGTGCTCATTCTACACTTCTGCACATTTTTGTGCAGATCCGGGTATTTATTCGTTAGTAGTTGTGCGAGTCGTTGCTATGGAGACTCAAGGTAAACCTACATCTGCGTTCGCAGGCTTCAGAGTCACCTTCAAGTTTTTGTTTTGCACTATTTATTCTTATTTCTGGACTGTTGTATTTTATTTAAGTTTTCTAGTAGACACTCTGTATAGCTTATGACTTGTACTACCAGTTTTGGGAATTGTAAGAGATTTCTATTTCAGTTTGTTAGATGTTATTTAAATAATGTTGTTGTTTCAATTAACGTTAGTCTTACCTAGGTTCCATCACGATACCCAAACGGAGGGGAAATTGGGTCGTGACACTTAACTTGCTGAAAATTCAGACACCGAGCTACATATGCAACTATATCCTTCTTCATTCTCCTCTACAAATAATGTTTCCGTAAATCTTGATACATTTTGGCGGTACCTGGATGAATAGAATACTTGGAACTGTGGGCATCTTCAAGAATTAATCCACGAAGCCCATCCATATTAGGCACACAAATACGACCCTGCATTCGCAGAACTCCATATTCCCCCACGGCAACCTTTTTGGTATCACCGTGTCGCACCGTATCCTTGAGGACAAGTAAATGAGGATCATCATATAGCCGCTCTCTAATGCGCTCATATAAAGAAGACCGAGCGACTGTGCAAGCTAGAACCCGACTGGGTTCCGAAACATATAACCTCACGAACTGATTAGCCAAAGTCTGAACATCTGCAGCTAACGGTCTCTCACCAACCAGAATATACACAAGACTTTCCATACTCACAGCCTTTCTACTCAAAGCATCAACCACCACATTGGCCCTTCCGGGTTGATACAAAATGTAACGACCTGGCCGGTCGTTCCGAGAGTTATAGCCCCGTTTCCCCTCATTTCTACTTCTCTTTGTGTTCTTCAACTATATTATGATATGTCGGGTTAGTTGGTTCGGGTCCGGAGTGGTTTCGAAGTGAATTGAGACACTTAGTCTCTTTATTAGAAGTTTAAGTTGGAAATGTTAACAGGATATTGACTTATATGTAAACAAACTCGGATTTGAATTTTGATGGTTATGTTAGATCCGTTAGGTGATTTTGGACTTAGGAGCGCATTCGGAATGTGATTTGGATGTCCGCAGTGTAATTAAGCTTAAATTGGCGAAGATTGAAAATTTGGCGATTTTGGTCGGTAGTGGAAAATTTGATATCGGGGTCGGAATGAATTTCCGGAAGTTGGAGCAGGTCTGTGGTGTCATTTTTGTCGTGTGTGTAAAATTTGGCGGAATTTGGAAGTTTAGAAGTTCTTAGGCTTGAATCCGAGGGTAATTTGGTGTTTTGATGTTGTTTTGAGTGATTAGAAGGTTCGACTAAGTTTGCATGGGGTTATATGACTTGTTGTTATGTTTGGTTGTGGTCCCGAGGGCCTCGGGGTGGTTCCGAGTGGTTAACGGAAGATTTGGAACTTGGAAAATGCAGCTGAACTGCTGCCGCTGGTGTTTTCCGCACCTGCGGAGAGGGAGCCGCAGGTGCGCGACCGCAGAAGCGTATGGGAGGTCGCAAATGCGGGCAGTGTTGAGTTGGACTGGAACCGTAGGTGTGAGAAGGGGGTCGCATATGCGAGCCCGCAGATGCGAGGCTGAGTCGCAGATGCAGAAGTGAGGAGTTGGTCGATTTCCGCAGAAGCGGAGGGAGAGGTGCAGGTGCGCTATCGCATGTGCGGTATTTGGCCGCAAATGTGAAACCTAGGATTTTAAGTGAGTTTTGCACCTGCGATGGAAATTCTGCAGGTGCGGCATCGCAGAAGTGGAAAAAGGGACCACAGGTGCGGTTTCACTAGGCAGAAAGTATAAATGGAGGACTTCGAGATTGTTTCCTCATTTCCAGCATTTTTAACTCGGACTTTGGAGCTTTTGAGGTGATTTTTGAAGGGGATTCAAGGAAATTCACTGAGGTAAGTCTCTTGAGCAGCCTAAGTACCCTTAGCTATGGTGTTTTCCCGTTGATTTCTCATCTAATTAGCGGGGTTTTGAAGTTAAAATTGGGGGTTAGGGCTTGGGAATTGGAGAGTGAACTTTGGGGTTTTGGAGGGGAAAATGAGGCCGGATTTGGATAAATTTGGTATTGTTAGACTCGTGAGTGAATGGGCTTTCGGATTTTTTGACTTTTGTAAGATTTCGAACGTGGGCTGGGGGGGGGGGTGAGTCGATTTCGGGTTTTGGCTCTAATTTAGTAGTTTTCTTGTGGAATTGATCCCTTTAGCCTCTATTGATTGTATTGTATTACTTGTGGCTAGATTCGGGACGTTTGGAGGCCGATTGGAAAGGCAAAGGCATCGCGGAGTAGGATTTTGCTCGGATTGAGGTAAGTAATAGTCTTAAATCTGGTTTTGAGGGTATGAAAACCCGAGAATTGGTATAAGGTGATATTTGGAGGTGACGCACATGCTAGGTGCGTGCGAGCATGCACCATGAGGGATTGTGACTTGGTCCTTCCCGTGAGACTGTAAAGTCGAGTAGCCATTGTTATTACTTGTTTTTCCCTGTCTTTGAGCAATTGACTGCCTTTCATGTTAGAAACCATGCTTAGGCCATATGATATCACTATTGGGACCTGCATCGGTCGTATACTTGTTGAATTGACTGCTAATTGTTGTCTTGTACTCAGTCACAATTTTATTGTGTGTTATATCTCTGGTTCTTCTCATTTCTTGTTCATACTTGTTGTATTCCCTGTGAGCCCGAGAGGCTGGAGAGGTTAGTGACTGAGATAGGGCCTAAGTGCCGGGTTGAGAGCTATGTGAGATATATTGGATCAGGCTGCACGCCGCAGCAATATTTGCATGCCACAACAAGCCTTCAGGCCATATATATTGGATCGGGCAACACGCCGCAGCAATATATGGATCGGGCTGCCCGCCGCAGCAGTATTGGGTTGGGCTGCACGCCGCAGTAATATAGCGCTTGGGCTGTAGGAGCCCCTCCGAAGTCTGTACAGTCCTAGTGAGCGCAGGTACCTTTGATTGTGAGTATTGAGGCTGAGAGCCGAGTGATTGAGCTGTTGAGATAGATGAGTGACAGTAGCCCCTGTGAGGTTGTACTTGCTTTTATTTGTTATTGAACTTCGTTGCTAATTGTTGTTGTTGTGAAATTTTCTGGAGGGCTTATATTGTTGTACATGAGCTCGAAATGTTTTGATTTAAATCACCGGATTGAAAGCATGCCTATTTTTCTTGCTGAAATTACTGAAATGAACTGCATTTGTGTAGCTCGTCACTGCTTCTCAGTTCCTTATTTAACTCTGTTACTTACTGAGTTGGAAGTACTCACATTACTCCCTGCACCTTGTGTGCAGATCCAGGTGTGGCCGGACATGGAGGGCATTGAGTTCGTGCGGAGTTGATCTTCCGGAGATTTACGAGGTAGCTGCCGGCGTTCGCAGACCTTGTGCTCCCTAATTATTATCTTTCTTTCTTTGTATTGATATCTAGACGCATACTATTATAGACATTGTCTTTTAGATTGAGAGTCTAGTTGCTCATGACTTAGTGACACCCCGATGTCAGGCTATCTTTCCGCATTTATGTTTTATTTGGGTTTTATCCCGTATTTATGAGGAACTCCGGTTATTTTAAATGTCTTAAATCATTTCTGTTAAATTCTGAAAGTGTTTTGGAAAGGTCGGCTTGCCTAGTACCATGATAGGCGCCATCACGACGGGTTAGGTTTTTGGTCGTGACACAAAATAGTGATATCATAATCTTTCAACAACTCTAACCATCTTCTCTACCTCAAATTGAGATCTTTTTGCCTGAACAGATACTGCAGGCTACGATGATCACTAAATACTTCACACGAGCCACCTTAAAGGTAATGTCTCCAAATCTTCAAAGCATGGACAATGACTACCAATTCTAAGTCATGAACAGGATAATTCTTCTTATGAACTTTGAACTACCGTGACGCATATGCAATCACCCTTCCATCTTGCATCAATACTACACCAAGCCCAACACGAGATACATCACAATACACCGTATAAGATCCTGAACCTGGGGGTAATACCAACACTGGCGTCGTAGTCAAAGCAGTCTTGAGCTTCTGATAGCTCAACTCACACTCGTCTAACCATCCCAATGGAACACCTTTTTGGTTTAGTCTTGTCAATGGGCTTGCTATAGATGAAAACCCTTCCATGAACCGACGATAATAACCTGCCAAACCCAGGAAACTCCGGATCTTTGTAACTGAAGTAGGTTTAGGCCAATTCTAAACAGCCTTAACCTTCTTAGGATCCACTTTTATGCCTTCTGCCGATACAACATGCCCAAAAAAGGTAACTAAGTTTAACCAAAACTCGCATTATGAAAATTTAGCATATAACTGATTATTCTTCAAAGTCTGAAGCACACTCCGAAGATGATGCTCATGCTCCTCTCGACTGCTGGAGTAAATCAAGATATCATCAATGAATAAAACCACAAAAGAATTCAAATAGGGCTTGAACACCCGATTCATCAAATCCATAAATGTTGCTGGGGCATTTGTCAGCCCAAATGACATCACTAGGAATTCGTAATGCCCACACCGAGTCCAAAACGCTTTCTTAGGTACATCAGATGCCCTAATATTCAACTAATGGTAACCAGACCTCAAAAACACCTTGGCACCTTGAAGCTGATCGAATAAGTCATCAATTCTTGGCAGTGGATACTTGTTCTTGATAGTAGCCTTGTTCAACTGTCGATAATCTATACACATTCGCATTGAACCATCTTTATTCTTTACAAATAATACTGGTGCACCCCAGGGCGAGATACTGGGTCTAATGAATCCTTGATCAAGCAAGTCTTGTAACTGCTCCTTCATACGGTATGGTGGGATAGAAATGGGCTGAGTGCCCAGAGCTAAATCAATAAAGAAGTCAATATCTCTGTCGGGTGACATTCCCGAAAAATCTGCAGTAAATACTTCGGGAAATTCACGAACAACTGGTACTGAGTCCATAGAAGGAACATCCGCACTGGGATCGCGAATATAAGCCAAATAGGCTAGACACCCTTTCTCGACCATATGCCGAGCCTTTATATAAGAAATAACCCTGCTGGTAGAATGACCAAGAGTTCCTTTCCACTCTAATTGAGGTAACCTCGGCATGGCTAGGGTCACCGTCTTTGCATGACAATCCAATATAGCATGATAAGGTGACAACCAATCCATTCCCAAGATGACATCAAAATCTACCATATCAAGAAGTAGAAGATCCACACTAGTCTCAAGACTCCCAATAGTAACCACACACGAACGATAGACATGATCTACCATGATAGAATCTCCCACCGGAGCGGACACACAAACAGAAGCACTTAGAGAATCACGAGGCATCACCAGATATGAAGCAAAATAAGATGACACATATGAATATGTAGATCCTGGATCAAATAGAACTGAAACATCTCTATGAAAAACTGGAACAATACTTGTAATCACAGCATCAGATGATTCGGCCTCAGGCCTAGTTGGAAAAGCAAAAAATCGGGGCTGGTCCCCACCACTCTGAACTGCGTCCCTAGGACGACCTCTAATAGGCCGACCTCTACCTTTAATGGTCTGACCTCGACCTCTAATGGTCTAACCTCCACCTCTAGCTGTCTGACCCCTATCTCTAGCTAGCTGAGCCGACGGTGAAGCAACCGGTGCTGGAACCATAGCACGAGAACCCTGCTGCTGCATGTTGCCCTGAGACATGGGGCAGAATCTAGCAATGTGCCTCGGATCACCACAAGTATAACAGGACCTCGGCTACTGTGACTGCTGACCCGAATAGGCCGAATAATTGCTGTATTTATTCTGGAGTGGTGGTGCACTGATAGGAGCTCAAGGTGCACTAAATGCTGGCTGCCCAGAGTAAGGCATAATAGGACTGTGACTCCCTGAAGCACCGGGAGATGCCTGAAGTGCTGAATGAAACGGTCTGGGAGGATGACCCCTACCAAAATTACCCTTGCCTTCAGACGAGGCACCACTAAAACCACCGAACTGACGAGGCCGCTTATCAAACCTCTGCCCTCTATCATGTGCAAGAACCATCTCGATCCTCCTCGCGACATTAGCAGCTGCCTGAAAGGAAATCTCACTTCCGGTCTCCTTGGCCATCTGAATCCTGATAGGGTGAGTGAGTCCCTCAATAAACCTCCTCACTCTCTCTCCCTCAGTAGGTAGTAAAAGAAGAACATGACGGGCTAAATCCACAAAATGGGACTCATTCTGAGTAACAGTCATACTGCCCTGCTGTAGATACTCAAATTGCTTGCGGTAATCCTTTATCAGTGTGATAGGAAGAAACTTCTCCAGAAATAGTTGCGAGAACTACTCCTAAGTAAGTGCAGGCAATCCAACTGGTCTGTACAATGTATAATCTCACCACCACCTCTTGGCGGAACCCGTCATCTGAAATATAGCAAAATTGACCCCATTGGTCTCAACTATACCCATGTTCCGCAGCACCTCATGGCAGCGGTCAAGATAATCCTGTGGGTCCTTAGAAGGTGTACAACTAAAGTGAACTGGAAAGATTTTAATAAACTTATCCAGTCTCAATAAGGCCTCAGAAAATATGGCGGGCCTATTACCGGCCTGTGCTGCAACAACTGGCTGAATTACCCCAACTGGTTGGGCTACTAAAGCCTGATCTGGGGAGCCATCTGCTTTGGAGCAGGAGTAGTGGGAGTTTGTGCTCCTCCCCCAGCCTGTGAGACGGCTGATGTCACTGGAAATGTACCATTCTGGGCCACGCCCTCCATAAGACTTACCAAACAGACTAGAGTGTCCTGAAGCACTGGAATAGTTATAAATCATTCTGGGACCTGAACTGGTTCAACTGGTATAGTCTGAATAGGAACCTCCTCCTGAAGATCCACCTAAGGTTCTACAACAGGTGTTGCCGCTCGAGCTCTAGACTGAGCTCTACCTCTGCCTCTGCCTCGGCCTCTAGCATGACCTCAGCCTCGACCTCTACCCCTGGTCATAGTTGCTACCGGGGGCTCTAGTTTCTGTCCATTGGTTGATGTATTACGTGTTCTCATCATTTACGAGAGAATAAGAATGGAATGGTTCAATCATCGATGATAGAATAAGATCGCACGACATAATAAGAAAGAAGTGATATTGTTCTTAAACTTCATAGCCTCTGAGAGATAAGTACATACGTCTCCGTACCGATCCTTCAGACTCTACTAAGCTTACTCGTGACTCATGAGACCTACGTAACCTAGTGCTCTGATACCACTGTCATGACCCAAAATTCCCACCTTCGGGACCGTGATGGCGCCTTACATTTCACTTGCTAGGCAAGCCAACATTAGAATATAATTAGCCATTTTAACAAAATTTTAAATTTATTAATAACAAGGAAACAAATGGGGAAATAAAGTCTAAAATAAAGTGAGTAATCCATAATAATTGCGAAATCAAAATACCATCCCAGAACTGCAGTCACAAGTGCACGAGGTTCTAGAATAATATAAATAAAGGTCTGAATAAAATTCAAGCTCTTTGAAATATAATACACAACTGAGATAAGATAGAAGGGGATTTCAGAACTGGGAACGCTGTGCAGTTATACCTCAAGTCTCCATTAGTAGTTGTATCCGGGCGAATCTACAGTACACCGCTGGGACCAACTCCGAAATCTGCACAAGAAGTGCAGAGTGTAGTATCAGTACAACCGACCCCATGTACTAGTAAGTATCGAGCCTAACCTCGACGAAGTAGTGACGAGGCTATGACAAGACACGTACATAAACAACATGTACAAGTATATACAAATATGAAGTAACAATAATACAATAAATAACAATTTATAAATCGGGAGGGTACATGCGAAGGGGAAAGATATAATAATTTCAGCAGGAGAAGTGTCACTTAGCAGCCAATTAATTTATCAACAATAAAATGAGAAAATGATAATATAAAAATGGAATGGCACCACCCTTCGTGTTTTTACTCTCATTTGACACAGCATCACCCTTCATACTTTTACCCTAAAAAATGGCACGGCAACACCCTTTGTGCTTTTACACTCACAAATGGCACGACAACACCCTTTGTGATTTTACACTCTTCCATACCATGAAAATAATAATTTAAATTCGCAAGAGTATTTAAATGCGGGGATATACACTTATCAATCAATTCAATACCAAAATACCGACTTCACCTTCCAAAATATTCATCAATAATTAAATGAATAATAATTTCATGAATATTGATCAAATAATCAATAATAAACTTAAGCAGGAATATCTTAATTAAATAGACAATTATTCACAGTAAACAAATTCCACTCGCATGCTTTGACTCAACCACAACGCATAAGTACTCGTCACCTCACATACACATTGTACCCGCACAATAAACCATGTAGCAAATAGACAAATAAGTCATACTCCCTCAAGTCAAGGCTAACCACGACACTTACCCCGCTTGCAACCAAATTCAAGAATCCAATAAATCTTTGCCTCGTGAGTTAGCATCCGAAATCCTCAAATCTAATCATAAATAATTCAATATACTCAATACAAATCGTAGGAATTAATTCCATATGAATTTACTAAATTTACGGATTAAAATCAGAAATTTATCTCAAAAATCATCAGTGGGACCCACGTCCCAAATCTCGGAAACACTTACGATATCCGACCACCCGTTCCGATACGAGTTCAACCATACAAACTTTATCAAATTCCGACATCAGATTGGCTTTGAAATCTTCATTTTACATCTTTGGATGATTTTATAAAAATCTGATTTTTCTTCCATAAATTCACGGATTCATGATGTAAATGAGTATGGAATCAAGAAATATAATCAATATTGGATAAGGAACACTTACCCTAATGTTTTCCCATGAAAATCGCCCTAAAATCGTCTTACCCGAGCTCAAAATCGAAAATGGTGGAAAATGGGTCGAAATCCCATTTCCAGAACTTAAGTTCTGTTTGCCCAGATTTTTACTCATCGCGATCGTGGGAATTCGTTCGCGATCGCATAGAACAACTTCTGCCTAGGTCCATTTTACTCTTCGCAATCGCGAATAAGTTTTTGCGATCGCGAAGCATATTTTGGTTGCCCAGATTTTTAACTCTACGCGATCGCGTAAATGGTCATGCGATCGCGGAGAATATTTTCTCAGCCTTACGCGCTCGCGTACTGACTTGTGTGATCACGTAGCACAAATGGCATGCCCAGCTTCTGCCTTCATTCCTTCTACGCGAACGCGGCTTGGCCCTCGCGTTCGCAGTGCACTGGAAGCTAACCTTCAGCGATCGCGTATCTATCTTCGCGAACGCGAAGGGTAAAACTCACGACTCACAATTTCCTCTTCGTGATCACATGAATGGCTTCGTGATCGCGAAGCACAATGCACCAGATGACAGCAGAAGCTAAAAACCAGATTTTTCTCAAAGTTCAAATGGTCTGTTGGCTATCCGAAACTCACCGTAGCCCTCGGGGCTCCAAACCAAACATGTACATAAGTCCAAAACCCTCATACGAACTCTCTCGGGCGATCAAAACACCAATTTAACACCTATAATTACGAATGGGACACCAAATCAAATAAAAATTTTAAGAAAACTTTAAAACTTCTATTTCCACAACTGAACGTCCGAATCACGTCAAATCAACTCAGTTTCTCACCAAATTCGACAGACAAGTCATTAGTCACATAACGGACCTATGAAAATTTTCATAACTCAAATCGAACCCCGATATCAATAAAAGTCAATTTGTAGTCAAACTTGGAAATCTTTAACCTTTAAATCACTAGTTTCCGTTAAATGGTCATAATCTGAGCTAGGGACCTCCAAATTAAATGCCGGGCATACGCCCAAGTCCCAAATCATGATACAGACCTACCGGAACTGTCAAAATACTGATCCAGGTCTGTTTGCTAAACATTTTGACCAAAGTCAACTTAATTGAATTTTAAAGTTCTATTTCATATTTTAATCCATTTTGCACATAAAAACTTTCCGAAAAATTATATGGACTGCGCACACAAGTCGAGGAATGATTAATAGTTCTTTTTGAGGTCTTAGAACATAATTAATTATCAAATTTAAAGATGACCTTTTGGTTTATCACAATATCACTAGTTTATTTTTGTTGTCATCATTGTTATTTGTTTCCGATTATTTTTGCATACTATATTGCACAGGTTATTAGACTCGTGAGTGTCTCGACTATACCTCGTCACTACTCCACTGAGGTTAGTCTTGATACTTACTGGGTACCGACTGTGGTGTACTCATACTACACTTCTGCACATTTTTGTGCAGAGCCAGGTGTTGGAGATATAGGACTCGGATAGAGTTAAAGCGTGATCGCAAGGATTCAAGGTAGAGTTGCTTGGTCGTCGCAGTCCCTTGGAGCCTTTCTATTTTATTGTACTGTTAATTATTAATCAAATAGTATTGAGTATTCTATCCTTGAGATCATTTCATGTATTCAATTATAGTTCGTGACTCAGTATTACCAGTCTTGGGAGGTTGATAGAATTATTTCTGTTGTTTGTTTTGACACTAGTATTTAAATATTTATATATAAAAAAGAAATTGGCTTGAATTATAATTATAATCGGCTTACTTAGTCTTTGAGACTAAGTGCCATCACGACACCTGTGGTGGGATTTTGGGTCGTGACAAGTTGGTATCAGATCTCTAGGTTCATGGGTTTTACGAGTCACGAATGAGTTTACTACCCTCCTCGTAATCCTGCCACAACCTAAATGCTACTCCTAAAAGCTAAAATGTAGTAAAGTCGACTTCGCTTGTCACGCCCCGAACCTAGGAGCGAGACAAGCACCCGGTGCCTCACCTAACCTGGCGTACCAAATTGCGACTAAGGGACTCTGAACACATAATGTCATACTTTGGCCATGGGGCCACCTTGCAAGACAATTTGCGAAGCAAAATATAAAACTGAATGGAAACTAGCACTAACTAAATATCAATATAAAGCTAGGCCGACAAGGCCGTCATAGCTACTACAGCTGACAAACCACCAATTTATACAAACCCAACATACTGCACTAACCAACAGGATATGCCTACAAGCCTCTACTGATAGATGTACTGTGATCGGAACAGGGCCCCGACCTACCCATAACATATATACAGATATACATAAGATGTACACAAAACTCTAGTCCTGGCAACTCCGAAAGACGTGGAGCTTACCGATCAGGCGGAACTCGGAAAACACCTACTGAGGAGGTCTACCCGTCTGTCTGTCTGAACCTGCACGCATGAAATGCAGCGCCCCCAAAAAAGGGACGTCAGTACGAAATAATGTACCGAGTATGTAAGGCAATAAAATAACTGAAATCTGAAACTGAACTGATAATATGATAACTGAAATTAACTGGGAGTCAAAGATGATCTGGAGATATACTTACCTGCTGATACTGACTCAACTCCTTCAATATAGTAAGTAAAATAATTGTACGGCCTTATAAGGCTCGGTATATATAACTGCTCTGCCATAGTAGGCTCGCTTATAGGCGCTCGGCCATACTAGGCTATGTATCTCGACCATGCTGGGCTCGCTCATAGGCGCTCGGCCACAGTAGGCTCGGTATATAACTTTCCATCTGATCAGAGGTTGCCCAATAGGGGCCTGCCCATCGATTATAGCTCGATGGTAATGAAAATACTGTAATACTGTATATATAGGCTTGCTGCTCTCTTGACTGAAAGAAGACAATACTAAAATTGAATATAGAGTCTCGATAAGGAATAATATTGTAACTTATGAGACTAGAATAGTGTGAATAAATTCATGAATATGAACTTCTCTTTTTGTCTCATTACTAACACATGTAGCTACGAGATCATGCCAAAATGAAGGAAGGCTTAGCCTTAACATACCTTATCACAATCTTTTCAATCACCAAGTTGAACTCACCTCTTCGCACCTTAATCTACAAGAATGATAATAATACTATCGTTAAGTTACGAAAGGTACAACTATCGCACAACGAACGACAAACCTATTTTGTATTAAAACGGGCAGCATCTCCCCTATAATATGCCCTTCCTCCAACTTCAAGATAACACCAACAATACAAGGACAGAACAATAACAACATATATACATCATTTTCCAGCCCTATATACACCATCAAATACTACAAAACAGCCCAACACACCCCAATCTCTTCGTACACAAAACGACCACCGTAGTAGTGTCAAACGACCCGAAAATGTTATGACGAACGACCAGCCAACCACCCTACATTTATATGGTGTTTATAAACCCCCTTCCTCCTCCAAAACTCCACAAAATAGTAATAAAACACGCAGCCCAACAGCAACACAAAACAGTCCACAAAACAGTCCGCTACAAGTGAATAACTCGAACTCACGGCTTCCGATCACCATCCCGTGAGTTCTTACAAGTATAGAACGACTTACCATGAATTTACAGCAGAAAAAATGGATGAAAGAGAGCAGTAAACTCACCTTATTTGTTGGATAACTCAGCTCCTATCTTGGTTCTTCAAACTCTAAGTTTTACCTCCAATTGGAACTTGAAAGGGAGAGAAAATCAATTAGGGTTTGTGGGAAATTTTTGGGAGGATTCTTTGCAGAGCTTATGTCTGGTTATTATGCTCTATTTTAAGTCTAATATATGAAGAAAATAGGCCCTTAAAAGGCCTCTTTGGACGACCCGAAATGGCCCATTTTTGGGCTTTCATTTAAGCAAGTAGGTGACACACCTACTTGTCACCTAGCAGCTTGCGCAGTATCGCAAAAATGCACATATCTCTCTACTCCGATGTCGTATTGACAAATGGTTTAATGCGTTGGAAAATAGACTCATAGATCTTTAATT
Organism: Nicotiana tomentosiformis; assembly: GCF_000390325.3. NCBI lineage: Eukaryota > Viridiplantae > Streptophyta > Magnoliopsida > Solanales > Solanaceae > Nicotiana > Nicotiana tomentosiformis. The sequence goes on from NC_090814.1 coordinate 140,674,934, forward strand.
TGATGTGTGGAACACACCATAACTCTAAGTATATTGGGAGAAAATTGCAGTTACATTTGACCCAAAGTTTCAGTAAAACTTATGAATGTAACTTGTGATGACTTTCATCGACTTTTGTTCCACAACTCGCTTGACTTAAAAACATAACACACGGATGTAATACGACTAATATAAATCATAACATAATCTCTTTATCATGTTAATCACCCTAGTCTCACCCCAAAGGTACATGTTATAACATTCCCAACTTGTCGACTTTCGATGAAACATTGTTTTATTTAATTGCTTTAGCTTCTGAACTGTCCAACCCTCTTTGTACTTGTTGTTCATGATCTTCAATATTTGTAACCTCAGAGGTAACATGATTAACTTACTTTATATACTTTTAAATATTATCTCATTTTTTTGTCCTACATTAGTTTGCTTACGACGCATTTTTACATACGAAAATATAGGGTGTAACATCACTCCCCCCTTGGGAACATTCGTCCTCGAATGTTTACTCTTGGAGACTTTGGAAACTTTTTCCAGAGTATCCTTCGTACACTAGGTTAAAACCAACCTGCACGTAGCCAGAAACATACTATGCATGCCACACATGGCCAATCTTTATAAATAGCAGCAATTTGCCTCACCGACCGTAAATCATAAATATTGAAAGTGAAAAATAAAAGCTTACCTGATGACCTGCTAGCCTACATAGAGCTATGTTGTAGCGTCCCATCTCGAACCATATCTTCATTTTGAAATAGGTGGGGGTATTTAGACTTCATTTCTTCCTCCGATTCCCACGTCATCTCTTCTACATTCTTGCTCCTCCATAAAACCTTTACGGAAGCTACCTCCTTATTTCGTAGATTGCGGATTTGTCGGTCTAGGATGGCAACTGGAATTTCCTCGTATGACAAGTCCTCTGTAATCTGTACATCATCCGTGGGCACCACTCGGGTAGGATCGCCAATGCACTTCCGTAGCATAGATACGTGAAAAACCGGATGGACAGACTCCAATTCTGAGGGCAACTCTAACTCATAAGCTAGTTGGCCCACTCTCCGAATGATCCTATAAGGCCCAATATACCGTGGGCTAAGCTTTCCTTTCTTGCCAAACCTCATCACGCCCTTCATAGGTGATACCTTTAAGAATACCCAGTCATTAATCCTGAACTCTAAGTCTCGTCGCCGCACGTCAAAATATGACTTCTGACGACTCTGAGCTGTCAACAGTCGCTCCCGGATAACCTTTACTTTCTCTACGGCCTGCTGAACCAGGTCTGGCCCATGTAACCCAGATTCTCCAACATCAAACCACCCTATAGGAGATCTGCACTTACGCCCATACAAAGCCTCGTACGGAGCCATCTGGATACTGGAGTGGTAACTGTTATTATATGCAAACTCGATAAGAGGTAGATGTTCATCCCAACTTCTTTTAAAATCCAACACACATACTCGTAACATATCCTCGAGCGTCTGAATTGTGCGCTCGGCTTGTCCATCAGTCTGTGGATGAAAAGCTGTGCTGAGATTCACCTGAGTCCCTAGACCTCTCTGAAATGACCTCCAAAAATGTGCTGTAAACTGAGCCCCACGGTCAGATATAATAGAAACTGGTACTCCGTGTAGCCGCACTATCTCCTTAATATATAACTTTGCATAATCTTCTGCTGTATATGTAGATCTGACCGGTAGGAAGTGAGCTGATTTCGTGAGCCTATCGACTATCACCCATATGGAATCGAACTTACGATTAGAACGAGGTAAACCCATGATAAAGTCCATGTTTATCGCCTCCCATTTCCATGTCGGGATCTCTATAGTCTGCATTAGCCCTCCGGGCTTCTGGTGTTCTACCTTCACTTGCTGGCAACTAGTACATTGGGCGACAAACTCAGCAATGTTCTTCTTCATATCATTCCACCAGTACATATCCTTAATGTCATGATACATCTTCGTCGATCCAGGGTGGATGGAATACCATGAATAATGTGCCTCTGACATAATCCTGTCTCGTAGCCCTGCTACATCTGGAACACACAAACGACCCTTGTATCTGAGAACCCCATCTCCCTTGAGCTCTAACAATGGCTTCTTCTGCTGCGGAACTCGCTCTCTCAACTCGACCAACTCTGGGTCCTCGTACTGCCTTTCCTTGACTTCAGCTATGAGGGATGATTTTGCAGTGTTTTGGATTACAACTCCACCATCCTCAGAATCTACTAACCGAACCCCCAACGAAGCCAATTGATGAATATCTCTAGCTAATTGTCTTTTCTCGGGCTCTACATGTGCTAAGCTACCCATAGATCGGCGACTTAAGGCATCTGCTACAACATTAGCTTTCCCTGGATGGTAGAGAATGTTAACATCGTAATCTTTCAATAACTCAAGCCATCGCCTCTGTCGCAAATTCAACTCTTTCTGCTTGAAAATATATTGTAGGCTTTTATGATCAGTAAATATATCAACATGAACACCATATAAATAATGCCGCCATATCTTAAGTGCATGGACAACCGCAGCTAACTCGAGGTCGTGGGTCGGATAATTCCTCTCGTGCTTCCTCAACTGCCTTGAAGCATATGCAATTACCTTCCCATGTTGCATCAGGACACATCCTAACCCGACACCTGATGCATCACAATACACGGCATAACCCTCTAGACCCTCTGGAAGTGTTAGAACTGGAGCTGAGGTCAACTTGTTCTTAAGCTCTTGGAAACTCCGCTCACAAGCCTCTGTCCATTGAAACTTAGTTTCTTTCTGTGTCAACTTCGTCAATGGTGCCGAAAGGGAAGAAAAACCCTCTACGAACCTCCGATAGTATCCTGCTAAGCCTAGAAAGCTACGAACCTCTGTCGGAGTGGTAGGTCTAGGCCAAGATTTCACGGCCTCAATCTTCTGAGTGTCCACCTTTATCCCTTCATCTGATACAATATGCCCCAAGAATGCTACAGACTTCAACCAGAACTCACATTTAGAAAACTTAGCATACAACTTACGATCACGGAGGGTTTGGAGTACCGCTCGCAGGTGGTCCGCATGCTCATCCTCTGAACGGGAATAAACCAGAATATCATCAATAAATACTATCACGAACAGATCTAAAAATGGCCGGAATAGGCTATTCATCAAGTCCATAAATACAGCGGGTGCATTAGTCAACCCGAAGGACATGACAAGGAACTCGAAGTGGCCATATCGGGTCCTGAAGGCTGTCTTCGGAATATCTTTTTCCCGAACTCTGACCTGGTGGTACCCCGACCTCAAATCAATCTTGGAAAAGCATCTAGCTCCCTGCAACTGATCAAACAAGTCATCGATCCTTGGAAGTGGATACTTATTCTTAATAGTTACCTTGTTCAACTGCCTATAATCGATACACATCCTCAGCGAGCCGTCTTTCTTCCGCACAAATAGTACCGGTGCACCCCAAGGTGAGGTACTGGGCCTAATGTAACCTTTCTCCAGCAAATCTTTTAACTGCTCCTTCAACTCCTTCAATTCGGCAGGTGCCATTCTATACGGAGGGACGGATATTGGTTGAGTTCCTGGAAGCAAATCGATGCTAAAATCAATCTCTCGCTCTGGAGGAATACCTGGAAGCTCATCTGGAAACACATCTGCATACTCTTTGACTATGGGAATAGACTGAAGTGTAGGTATCTCAGCATCTGCATCTCTAACTCGCACAATATGATAAATGCACCCTTTTGCGATCATTTTCCTCGCCTTCAGATAGGAAATAAACCTACCTCTGGGTGTTGGTGTATTACCTACCCATTCAAGGACTGGCTCACCCGGAAAATGAAATTTGGCTACCTTTGCTCGGCAATCAACTGTGGCATAGCAAGCTGCCAACCAGTCCATGCCCATGATAGCATCAAAGTCCATCATCTCTAGCTCAACTAGGTCAGCTGAGGTCTGACGACTACAAATTGTCACCGTACAACCTCGGTAAACCCGTCTAGCAATAATCGATTCTCCGACCGGTGTAGATACCGCAAAAGGATCACTTAGTATTTCAGGCACTATACCAAACTTCCTCGCGACAAATGGGGTAATATACGATAAAGTAGATCCTGGGTCTATCAAAGCATAAGCATCGTGAGAGCAAATGGTTAATATACCTGTCACAACGTCTGGTGAAGACTCCTGGTCCTGTCGACCCGCTAAAGCATAGATACGGTTCTGATTACCACTTGAACTGGAACCTCTACCTCTGCCTCGACCTCTACCAGCCGAAGACTGAGACTCACGCCTTGAAGGATGCACGGACATAGACGATCCTGTTGCTGAACTCGCTGGTTGTGCCATTCCCCCAGAATCTCTATTTGGGCAATCTCGCATCATATGCCCCGGACGCCCACATGTATAACAAGCATCAGAACCTGCTCGGCATTGACCCAAGTGTCCTCTACCACAGATGTCACACCGCGGAGGAAATGACCATGTCTGCGCAGAACCTCGTTGTCGCTGCAAACCCGACGCCCGTGAGCTCTCACCTGGTCCTGACTGAGTATAGCGGTCATACCCGTAACCCTGTAACTGAGGTGGCGGAGGCCTAGGTGGCCGTCCGAAGTACTGGGTCCTATAACTACCCTGAGATTGCTCCTGAGACCTGGGAAATCTCATCCTCTTACGTTGCCCTTGCTCAGCCCTCTCTGTACCCTGCTGCCGACGCCTACCCCTTTCTATATTCTGGGCGAATGCCTGAATCCGGGAGATATCCATACTATCCTGCAATGCAGCGGTGGCACATGCCTCGGTTAACTCTGGGGCTAACCCTGCTATAAACCTGTGAATCCTGTCCCGCATAGTAGAAACTATGGATGGTGCATATCTGGCCAATGAGTCAAAACGGAGACTATACTCTCGAACACTCATATTACCCTGCTTGAGGGCTAGAAACTGATCGACTCGAGCCTGTCGGATCTCCCGCGGTAAGTACTGGTCAAGGAAAGCATCTGAAAAATTCTCCCAAATAGCTGGAGGTGTATCACGTCCCCTGGACCTCTCCCATCCCTCATACCAAAGGATGGCTATATCTCGGAGTCGAAAAGCTGCTAGCTCAACTGCCTCTTTCTCCGTGGCATGCATAACACGAAAGATCCTGTGAAGCTGATCTATGAAATCCTGCGGGTCCTCCCTCTGATCTGTCCCCGTGAACTCTGGGGGACTCAAAGCAATAAACTCTCGGACCCTTGAACTCCCAGACCCCTCAGAAGTTCCTGCACTAGCTGATGCCCTAGCATGTTGCTGGGTAGCTACCAACTGTGTCAACAAATGCACCGCACTCCTTAAGTCCTGATCTGATGGAAGTGGAGGGGGAACTGGATGTGCGGTTTCCCTAGGAATCTCCGTAGTTGGTGGAGGAGCCGGTAATGGCTGAGTAGGGGTCTCCCCTTGAGCCTCAGACTGGGCCCCATCTACTGGGGGTACCCTGTTGGTCCCCTCACCTACTACTGTATCTCTCCTCTGGCTAGCCGTAGTCTTCCTAGTCACCGTCATCTGTGCATGCAAACACCAACACATAAGTTTAATTCAAATTTCCTATAACTCAGTTCTATAGCACGATTTAGATTTCAAAGAAGTGTAACCAACTCCTAAATGCCCTGTAGTTCCTTGCTTATATAATGTGGTGCACAACACATCTATAAACAAGACCCTACTAGACACGGCTTGTAGACTCCCTAGGACAGAACTGCTCTGATACCAAGTTTGTCACGCCCCGAACCTAGGAGCGAGACAAGCACCCCGTGCCTCACCTAACCTGGCGTACCAAATTGCGACTAAGGGACTCTGAACACATAATGTCATACTTTGGCCATGGGGCCACCTTGCAAGACAATTTGCGAAGCAAAATATAAAACTGAATGGAAACTAGCACTAACTAAATATCAATATAAAGCTAGGCCGACAAGGCCGTCATAGCTACTACAGCTGACAAACCACCAATTTATACAAACCCAACATACTGCACTAACCAACAGGATATGCCTACAAGCCTCTACTGATAGATGTACTGTGATCGGAACAGGGCCCCGACCTACCCATAACATATATACAGATATACATAAGATGTACACAAAACTCTAGTCCTGGCAACTCCGAAAGACGTGGAGCTTACCGATCAGGCGGAACTCGGAAAACACCTACTGAGGAGGTCTACCCGTCTGTCTGTCTGAACCTGCACGCATGAAATGCAGCGCCCCCAAAAAAGGGACGTCAGTACGAAATAATGTACCGAGTATGTAAGGCAATAAAATAACTGAAATCTGAAACTGAACTGATAATATGATAACTGAAATTAACTGGGAGTCAAAGATGATCTGGAGATATACTTACCTGCTGATACTGACTCAACTCCTTCAATATAGTAAGTAAAATAATTGTACGGCCTTATAAGGCTCGGTATATATAACTGCTCTGCCATAGTAGGCTCGCTTATAGGCGCTCGGCCATACTAGGCTATGTATCTCGACCATGCTGGGCTCGCTCATAGGCGCTCGGCCACAGTAGGCTCGGTATATAACTTTCCATCTGATCAGAGGTTGCCCAATAGGGGCCTGCCCATCGATTATAGCTCGATGGTAATGAAAATACTGTAATACTGTATATATAGGCTTGCTGCTCTCTTGACTGAAAGAAGACAATACTAAAATTGAATATAGAGTCTCGATAAGGAATAATATTGTAACTTATGAGACTAGAATAGTGTGAATAAATTCATGAATATGAACTTCTCTTTTTGTCTCATTACTAACACATGTAGCTACGAGATCATGCCAAAATGAAGGAAGGCTTAGCCTTAACATACCTTATCACAATCTTTTCAATCACCAAGTTGAACTCACCTCTTCGCACCTTAATCTACAAGAATGATAATAATACTATCGTTAAGTTACGAAAGGTACAACTATCGCACAACGAACGACAAACCTATTTTGTATTAAAACGGGCAGCATCTCCCCTATAATATGCCCTTCCTCCAACTTCAAGATAACACCAACAATACAAGGACAGAACAATAACAACATATATACATCATTTTCCAGCCCTATATACACCATCAAATACTACAAAACAGCCCAACACACCCCAATCTCTTCGTACACAAAACGACCACCGTAGTAGTGTCAAACGACCCGAAAATGTTATGACGAACGACCAGCCAACCACCCTACATTTATATGGTGTTTATAAACCCCCTTCCTCCTCCAAAACTCCACAAAATAGTAATAAAACACGCAGCCCAACAGCAACACAAAACAGTCCACAAAACAGTCCGCTACAAGTGAATAACTCGAACTCACGGCTTCCGATCACCATCCCGTGAGTTCTTACAAGTATAGAACGACTTACCATGAATTTACAGCAGAAAAAATGGATGAAAGAGAGCAGTAAACTCACCTTATTTGTTGGATAACTCAGCTCCTATCTTGGTTCTTCAAACTCTAAGTTTTACCTCCAATTGGAACTTGAAAGGGAGAGAAAATCAATTAGGGTTTGTGGGAAATTTTTGGGAGGATTCTTTGCAGAGCTTATGTCTGGTTATTATGCTCTATTTTAAGTCTAATATATGAAGAAAATAGGCCCTTAAAAGGCCTCTTTGGACGACCCGAAATGGCCCATTTTTGGGCTTTCATTTAAGCAAGTAGGTGACACACCTACTTGTCACCTAGCAGCTTGCGCAGTATCGCAAAAATGCACATATCTCTCTACTCCGATGTCGTATTGACAAATGGTTTAATGCGTTGGAAAATAGACTCATAGATCTTTAATTTGATGTGTGGAACACACCATAACTCTAAGTATATTGGGAGAAAATTGCAGTTACATTTGACCCAAAGTTTCAGTAAAACTTATGAATGTAACTTGTGATGACTTTCATCGACTTTTGTTCCACAACTCGCTTGACTTAAAAACATAACACACGGATGTAATACGACTAATATAAATCATAACATAATCTCTTTATCATGTTAATCACCCTAGTCTCACCCCAAAGGTACATGTTATAACATTCCCAACTTGTCGACTTTCGATGAAACATTGTTTTATTTAATTGCTTTAGCTTCTGAACTGTCCAACCCTCTTTGTACTTGTTGTTCATGATCTTCAATATTTGTAACCTCAGAGGTAACATGATTAACTTACTTTATATACTTTTAAATATTATCTCATTTTTTTGTCCTACATTAGTTTGCTTGCGACACATTTTTACATACGAAAATATAGGGTGTAACACATTCCTTATCGTGCGACATTTATTGAGCTTGAAGCATATATCTTATGTTCTTTTGCATGCACTTGTGTATGAAATTGCGCACTCGGTATCAACTATGCGCCAATGGTTCGTGTTACTACAGAGGGGTTATAAGGGAGCCATGGTTTCTCAACCATTGTTACCACGTGTCGTCCAGATCGAGGATGCGAAAGTATTGAGAGATCATTCAGTTGTGCACATGGGGGTGCAGCAGGTTCTGACATCTGGTTGATAAGTACGATCTTAAGAAGGTTTAATTAGTTGCCTAATCATCACAATCGTGGTAGGGTCACAAGTGGATGTAGTTCTGAAGATAGTTGGTGGTATTAGAGACTATGTGGTTCGTATGGGATTTCCATTTTGTGAAGGGTACATACTGGCAGTCAAGGCACTGGAGGAAGCGAGTTTAACTGTCACGGGGATGACATGTGCCAAATAAATGGCTTGAGGTGTCTTATGACTGGTGTCGTATGAGCGGTGAAGGTTAGTATTGTGGATCATCGGATTGTGTCCTATGGCTTCGTGCCAAGTGAAGGGAGTACACTATCAACGATCAGATTGTGGGGTCATGTGTTATATCAGTTTTGTCGTGAGATGTATTTATGTGGTATTGAAAGGTTCTCCGAAACTTGTATATGATTAAGAGCTGAGATTGGTATGGGATGATGCTGGGACTTGCGGTATTCCCGCATCTTTAATAATTCTATATATCAGTATCAGCGGGGACATTGAAACAATTTCAAAATACTCGGAGTGCTCCAGTAAGTTCTTTTAATGTACCACCAACACAGGGTTCCTATAATGGTTATTCTAGTTATCTAGAACAGACCCAGTATGAGAAGCCGAACCTACAGAGGGGTTGTTATCAGTGTGGTGATACTAGGCACATCATAAGAGATTGTCCCAGACTTGGGAGGGGTGGATTTTATCAGAACACTTAAGCTATGGGCCCCAATGCAGTTACTACCCCACGTGTACAACCAGTTAGAGGTGGAGGACAGGCGGGTAAAGGGTGCCCTAGAGGGGGAGGCCCAGCCCGTTGATATATTTGCAATGGTGTGGCTGAAGCCGCTACACCAGATGGTATCGTTACATGTATGATCTTGATCTGTTATAAAAGAATATTTTTCCTTAATTTGATTCGGTTCTGAATATTGAGGCGAGTCTTCCTATTATGCTCCACTTATGGGTGAGCTTCGTAATTTTATGAACCACTTATATGTTTATCCCTGTTGGGAGGTTTGATGATGTTAGCCCGTGTCTATCATTTTATTGTGTACACCATTGAGGGATATAAGTCCAAGTGTGACTTTTTATTACTCACTTCAGTGGGTTTTAATGTGATTTCAGAATAATTGAATTCAATTTTATGAATTATATACCCTACCAGGATAAGGGTTCATTATGTGTTATGAAAACTGTTTACGAAATTTATTGAAAAGAAGAAAGAAAGGAAATTGAAAATTTCAGTTGGCACAATGTGCAAAATACTTGTGATCCAGAGTTGAGGACGAGATCCTTGCAATTTTTATAAGATGTGAAATATTTAAACCGGGCTATAAGCCACGGTGGAAGTTATATAAGGACGAGGTCCTTGTGGTGAAAAAAAAATTATTATGATTTTACATACTCTCTTTGTGAAATTAAAAAAATTTGTACTATTGTATTGATAGGAAGTCATGCCTCTTAGGCTTATTTGATAATTCTTTTATGTGTTTCTGTGCATATTTATGTCACGACCCCAAATTTCCCTCTGTAGGGTGTCGTGATGGCACCTAGTCTCTAAGACTAGGTAAACCTATCAATGCGGAATAATTATAAATGTCTGAAAATAATTAATCTACAGTACAAATGATTACAACTCCCAAAACCCGATAGAAATAAGTCACAAGCTTCTAAGAATTTATTCTCAATGTCTCTATATGCCAAGGTCTAAATAAAATATAAGGAAGCAACATAAAATGATAGAAGGGGACTCCGGAGTCTGCGGACGCTGGCAGATATACCTCGAAGTCTCCGTGCGCAGGTAACTCACTGACGTCTAGGCTGGTAAAATGTACCTGGATCTGCACAAAAAGATGTGCAGAAGCGTAGTATGAGTACACCACAGCGGTACCCAGTAAGTGCCAAGCCTAACCTCGGTAGAGTAGTGACGAGGTCAGGTGAGGCCCTACTGGAATATAATAATGGCATGGTAAAATATTTATCAATGTAGTAAAATAAAATGACATTGGAAGTGAATCAAATAGTATGTGACATTTAATGACACCAAATAATTGCAAATAATATCTCATGGAATCAAAACAGAATTTTCTTCAACTTTATGAAAATCACAACAATTAATCGAAAGCAACTATGGCCATAAATCAATATCAACAAGGGCATTATCGAGGTACCGCCTCGTAGTTCCAAATTATAAATAAATTCACAATATCTCATTTCCTTATACCACTGCGGGAGCCTTCACAATTTATTTAAAGAAAACATTTTTTTTCCGAAATAGCATTCCGCGTTTTAGCCACCCTTATCACACCGCATAACTTCTAGTAGTTACCCCTACTAGCCACGCGTATCAAGCCACCCTTATCTCACCGCATGCATTTTAATACCCAGACCTTATACCACCGCATGCGTATCAATATCACAATATAGCACAATTTGCACCTCAAGTGCTCAAATAATTTAACATGTCAAAATAATTCAACAACAATATTTTTTCCATAATAAAGAGCTCACTGCTCTATCACAATCTGTACGGAAATCTTACAAAAATATTCAGGAAAATAATATTTTAAAATCTTTAACACGTTGCTTCAATATCAAGTTTTAAAAATGCCGAATACTTCAAATTAATAATGTTTAATTTAGAGAAAATCAACCTTCAAATAATGCACAGAATAAAAGAAACCAAGTTCCAACTAAACAAATAAAACAATTAGTAGGAGAAGATCAAACAAATTTAAAATATAAACATTTAATTAATGATGAAGAATATAACAACATAGAATATTTTCATAAATGCACAACAATGATTTACACAATTTAAAAATATAATTCTTCAAATTTAGCTCGTGTACATACTCGTCACCTCGTGTACACGACTTTCAACAAAATTCAAAAAATCACATTAATATCAATCCTAGGGAAAATTTCCCCCACACAAGGTTAGACAAGTCACTTACCTCGACTTGCTCCAATTTAATCAAGTATTATGCTTTTTCCTTGATTTTTCGACTCCGATCGACTCGTATCTAGTCATAATTAATTCGATACAGTCAACAAAAATTATAGAATTAATTCTATAAGAAAATACTACATTTTTCAATAAAAATCCGAAATTAATTCAAAAATGGCCCGTGGGGCCCACATCTCGAAATCCGGCGAAAGTTACGAAATATGAACGCCCATTTAACCACGAGTCTAACCATACCAAAATGACTAAATTCCAATAACGATTCGACCCTCAAATCCACAAATCTATCCAAGAGGGTTTTCAAAGTTTTCCAAATTAAATCACCAATTAAATGTTGAAAACAGTGATGGATTCGGGTAATCTAACCAAAATTGAGTTAAGAACACTTACCTCAATGTTTTTCCTTGAAGATATATCAAACATCGCCTCTGCTCAAGCTCCAAGTTGTTAAAAATGGCGAATGGGACAAAGCCCCCCTGTTTATCTGTCCAGGCTGACCTCGATCGTGGAGTCCGATCCTGGACCTCGATCATGAGAGTCCGATCCTGGACCTCGATCATGAGAGTTCGATCCTGGACCTCGATCATGGGAGTCCGATCATGGGGATTCCGATCATGGGGTTCGACCCTGGGCTCGATCATGGCTTCGATCGTGGCCCTCGACTCTGGGCTTGATCATGGCTTCGATCGTGGCCTCGACTCTGTGCTCGATCATGGCTTCGATTGTGGCCCTCGATCCTGAGCTCGATCTGTGCTTCGATCATGGCCCTCGACCCTAAGATCGATCTGGCCTCGGTTTCTAGGCAGAAGCAAAATTTCCAACAGAAGAAAATTGCAGCAGCTGTTCTAGTTCAATTCTTGATCCGTTAACCATCCGAAACTCACCCGAGGCCCTCGAGACTTCAACTAAATATACCAACAAGTCCTAAAACATCATACAAACTTATTTAAAACCTCAAATCACATCAAACAACGCTAAAATCATGAACCATGCTCCAATTCAAGCTTAATGAAACTTAGAATTTCCAACTTCTACATTCGATGTCGAAACCTATCAAATCAAGTCCGATTGACCTCAAATTTTGCACCCAAGTCATAAATGACATAACGGAGCTGTGAAAATTTTCAGAACTGGATTCCGACCCCGATATCAAAAAGTCAACTCCCCGGTCAAACTTTCAAACTTTAAATTCCTATTTTAGCCATTTCAAGCCTAATTTCACTACGGACTTCCAAATAAAATTCCGATCACGCTCCTAAGTCCAAAATCACCATACAGAGCTGTTGGAATCATCAAAATTCTATTCCGGGGTCATTTGCACATAATTCGACATCCGGTCACTATTTGAACTCAAACTTTAAATTTTTCATCAAAATTCCATATCTCGGGCTAGGGACCTCGGAATTTGGTTATGGGCATACGCCCAAGTCCCAATTCACGATACAGACCTACCGAAACTATCAAAACACTAATCCGAGTCCGTTTGCTCAAAATGTTGACCAAAGTCAACTCAATTGTGTTTTAAACATCTAATTCACATTTTAATCCATTTTTCACGTGAAAACTTTCCGAAAAATGTTTACGGACTGCACACGCAAGTCGAGTAATGGTAAATAGTGCTTATATCACATAATTAATCATTAAATTTAAATATGACATTTTGGGTCATCACATTCTCCACCTCTAAAACAAACGTTCGTCCTCGAACGGAGTTAGAAAAAGTACCTGAGCTGGTGAATAAGTGTGGATAACAGCTGCGTAAATCATTCTCGACCTCCCAAGTCGCCTCCTCGACCGGATGACCCCTCCACTGAACCTTTACGGAAGCAATGTTCTTTGACCTCAGCTTTCGAACCTGCCTATCTAAAATAGCCACTGGTTCCTCAACATAAGATAGATCCTTGTCCAACTGAACCGAACTGAAGTCTAAAACATGAGATGGATCGCCGTGATATTTTTGAAGCATAGAAACATGGAATACTGGATGAACCGCAGAAAGACTAAGTGGTAGTGCAAGTCTGTAAGCCACCTCTCCAACTCTCTCAAGAATCTCAAAAGGCCTAATATACCCAGGGCTCAACTTGCCCTTCTTCCCGAACCTCATCACACCCTTCATAGGCGAAACCCGGAGCAATACCCGCTCACCAACCATGAATGCAACATCACGAACCTTCCGATCCGCATAACTCTTCTGTCTAGATTGGGTTGTACGAAGTCGATCCTGAATCAACTTAACCTTTTCCAAGGCATCCTGAACCAAGTCTGTACCCAAAAGTCTAGCCTCGCCTGGTTCGAACCAACCCACTGGAGACCGGCACCACCTACTATACAAGGCCTCATACGGAGCCATCTGAATGCTTGACTTGTAACTGTTGTTGTAAGCGAACTCCGCAAGTGGTAAGAACTGATCCCAAGCACCCCCAAAATCTAACACACACGCACGAAGCATATCCTCCAGATCTGAATAGTGCATTCGGACTGCCGTCCGTCTGAGGGTGAAATGCTGTACTCAACTCTACCCGAGTACCCAACTCACGTTGAACTGCCCTCCAAAACCGTGAGGTAAACTGTGTACCCCGGTCAGAGATGATAGATACTGGTACACCGTGAAGTCTGACAATCTCGCGAATATATACCTGAGCCAGCTGCTCTGAAGAGTAAGTAGTAATCATAGGAATGAAATGAGCTGATTTGGTCAGCCTATCCACAATCACCCAAACTGCGTCCAACTTCCGCTGAGTCCGTGGGAGCCCAACAACGAAATCCATAGTGATCCGCTCCCATTTCCATTCTGGAATCTCTAACTTCTGAAGTAATCCACCCGGTCGTTGATGCTCATATTTTACCTGTTGACAATTTAAACACCGAGATACATACCCCACTATGTCCTTCTTCATCTGCCTCCACCAATAGTGCTGTCTCAAGTCCTGATACATCTTCGCAGCACCTGGATGAATGGAGTACCGTGAACTGTGAGCCTCCTGGAGAATCAACTCACGCAAGCCATCCACATTAGGCACACATAGCCTGCCCTGCATCCGTAGTACATCGTCTTCTCCAATAGTGACTTCCTTGGCATCACCGTGCTGGACTATATCCTTAAGGACAAGCAGATGGGGGTTATCATACTGACGTTCCCTGATACGATCATAAAGTGAGGACTGGGAAACCACGCAAGCCAAAATCCGACTCGGCTCGGAAACATCCAATCTAACAAACTGGTTGGCCAAGGCCTGAACATCCATGGCTAAAGGCCTCTCTGCTACCGGTAAATATGCTAAGCTGCCCAAACTCTCCGCCTTACGACTCAAGGCATCGGCCACCACATTGGCCTTCCCCGGATGATAGAGAATGGTGATATCATAATCCTTAAGCAACTCCAACCATCTCCGCTGCCGCAAATTAAGATCCTTCTATTTAAACAGATGCTGTAGACTCCGGTGATCGGTGTAGATTTCACAATGGACACCGTACAAATAATGCCGTCAATTTTTTAAGGCATGAACAATAGTTGCTAACTCCAGGTCATGTACATGATAATTCTTTTCATGCACCTTTAACTGTTTGGACGCATAAGCAATCACCCTACCGTCTTGTATCAACACTGCGCCGAGACCAATACGCGACGCGTCACAATACATAGTATAAGATCCTATACCTGTAGGTAATACCAATACTGGGGCTGTAGTCAAAGCTGTCTTGAGCTTTTGGAAGCTTTCCTAACATTCCTCAGTCCACCTGAACGGAGCACCCTTCTGGGTCAATTTGGTCATAGATACAGCAATAGAAGAGAAACCCTTTACAAATCGGCGATAATACCCAGCCAAACCAAGGAAACTCCGGATTTCCGTAACTGAGGACGGTCTGGACCAACTCTGCACTGCTTCAATCTTCTTTGGATCTACCTTGATCCCCTCGTACGAAACTATATGACCCAAAAATCCCACTGAATTAAGTCAGAATTCACACTTTGAAAATTTTGCATATAACTTATTTTCTCTCAAAATCTGAAGCACAGTCCTCAGGTGTTGTTCATGATCTTCCTGACTCCGGGAATACACCAGAATGTCGTCAATAAACACAATGATGAAGGAATCAAGATAGGGCTAAAATACACTATTCATTAAGTGCATAAATGCTGTTGGGGCATTGGTCATCCCAAAAGACATCACAAGGAACTCGTAATGACCGTACCGAGTCCTGAAAGCAATCTTCGGGATATCTGGATCTCGAATCTTCAACTGATGATAGCCTGAACGCAAGTCAATTTTTGAGAATATCCTGGCACCCTGAAGCTGATCAAATAGGTCATCAATACATGGCAATGGATAACTGTTCTTCATTGTAATCTTGTTCAACAGGCGGTAATCAATACACATCCGCATAGAACCATCCTTCTTCTTTACAAATAAGACAGGAGCACCCCAAGGCGATACACTGGGCCGAATGAAACCCTTATTAAGCAATTCCTGTAACTATTCTTTTAATTCTTTCAACTCTGCTGGGGCCATACGGTATGGTGGAATAGAAATGGGCTGAGTACCCGGTAATAGATCAATACCAAAATCAATATCCCTGTCGGGTGGCATACCCGGAAGATCCGCTGGAAATACATCAGGAAAATCCATTACTACAAGAACTGACTCCACATTAGGAGTATCAATACTAACATCTCTCACATAGGCCAGATACGCATCACACCCCTTCTCAACCATTCGTTGAGCTTTAAGAAATGAAACAACCCTGCAAGGAACATGATCTGATGTACCTCTCCACTCTAGCCGTGGTAGACCTGGCATAACCAACGTCACCGTCTTGGCGTAACAATCAAGAATAGCGTGATAGGGCGACAACCCGTCCATGCCCAAAATAATATCGAAATCCACCATACTGAGCAATAATAAATCAGCTCTGGTCTCAAAACCACTTATAATAATTAAACACGACCGATACACATGATCCACAATAATAGATTCACCCACGGGTGTAGATACATAAATAGAAGAACTCAAGGAATCACGTGATACGCCTAAATACGGGGCAAAATAAGATGACACATAAGAATAAGTGGAGCCTGGATCAAATAAGACTGACGCATCTCTATGACAGACCGGAATAATACCTGTGATAACAAAATCGGATGCAACAACATTTGTTCTAGCAGGAAGGACATAATATCTGGCCTGGCCTCCCCCTCTAGGGCGACCTCTACCTGCCCGACCTCCACCTCTCACTGGCTGTGCAGGTGGAGTGGCAACTGGTGCAGAAATCATGGCCTGAGAAGCCAGAGGACCCTGTGGAATAGGTGGGGCCTGATAAATTTGTGGAGGTGCACCCCTCCTAAATCTGGAGCAATCTCTCATAATATGGCGAGTGTCACCACACTCAAAACAAGCCCTCGGAGGATGTGGCTGCTGGGACTGGCTCGGGCCTGATCGACTAGACTGTCCGCTGAAAGCACCCCGTACAGGAGGTACTAAAGACACTGGTGGTTCATAATATAGAACCTGAGGTCTGGGAGTAGTCAGAATACAACCGGAAGCTGGAAGTGCAGAATGAATAGGATGACTCACATAACCTCTACCATGTCGGGCTGCAACTGGGGCATGGGAATTATTATATGTGCCAGAATCTCGGGGTCTCTTAGCTTCCCTCTCTTCCCTCTCCCGAGTCCGCATACCTTCCAATCTTCTATCAATTGACACCACCTGTTGGTATGTGATGTCCATCTCTAGCTCTTGGGCCATACTGTATCTGATACTAGGGTGAAGACCCTCAATAAACCTACGAACCCCGCTCTCGAATAGTAGCAACTAAGGCTGGTGCATGCCTAGCCAAATCACTGAATCAGACCGCATATTCTGACACGGTCATAGAACCCTAGCGCAGCTGCTCAAACTCTGCGTGCCAAGCATCCCTAAGACTCTGAGGAACATACTCCCTCAAGAACATATCTGAAAATTGAGTCCAAGTAAGTGAAGCTGCCTCAGTCGAACTATCCAACTCATATGCCTGCCACCACTGGTAGGCTGCTCCTCTAAACTGGAATGCCGTGAAAGAAACTCCACTGGAATCCACAATACCCATAGTACGAAGGATACGGTGACATTCCTCCAGAAAACCCTGAGCATCCTCTGAAGCTAGACCGCTGAAAGTGGGAGGGTGGTACTTCTTATACCTCTCGAGCCTGAGCTGCTCTCCCTCTGAAACTGCTATCCTAATCTCAGGCCGAACTGGGACAACTGGCTGCACTGGTATAACCTCTGAAGCATGGTCAACTTGGGCACGTGGCTCTGGAGTATGGGCGGCGGGAGTCAGCGCTCCTCCCCCAGCCTGAGATGTGGCAGGAGCAAGTGGAATTAATCCTGCCTGAGCTAAAGTGCCAAACATGCTCAAAAACTGGGCAAGAGTTTCCTGAAGTGTAGGAGTAGTAACAGGCGTCTCAGTTGCCTGCTCTCCAACTGGAGCTACTGGTGGCTCTGGTGCAGCAGTTCGTGCAGATGCTCTGGCTGCACCACATGGTCTTCCTCGGCCTCTGGCTAGGCCTCTGCCCCGACCCTGGCCTCTTGCGGCTCCAACAGGGGGCGCGGGTGTCTGATCATCAGATCCAGTTGTGCGTGTTCTCACCATCTGTGAGAGAATAGAAAGACAATTGTTAAGAACCTTGAAATCAACAAAGGCGCACGATAAGGAATCAAAGAAGAGAATAATTCCTAACAATTCCATAGCCTCTCGAAGATAAGTACAGACGTCTCCGTACCGATACGCAAGACTCTACTAAACCTGTTTGTGACTCATAACACCTATGAACCTAGTGCTCTGATACCAACTTGTCACGACCCCAAATTTCCCTCTGTAGGGTGTCGTGATGGCACCTAGTCTCTAAGACTAAGTAAGCCTATCAATGCGGAATAATCATAAATGTCTGAAAATAATTAATCTACAGTACAAATGATTACAACTCCCAAAACCCGGTAGAAATAAGTCACAAGCTTCTAAGAATTTATTCTCAATGTCTCTATATGTCAAGGTCTAAATAAAATATAAGGAGGCAACATAAAATGATAGAAGGGAACTCCGGAGTCTGCCGACGCTGGCAGATATACCTCGAAGTCTCCGTGCGCAGGTAACTCACTGACGTCTAGGCTGGTAAAATGTACCTGGATCTGCACAAAAAGATGTGCAGAAGCATAGTATGAGTACACCACAGCGGTACCCAGTAAGTGCCAAGCCTAACCTCGGTAGAGTAGTGACGAGGTCAGGTGAGGCCCTACTGGAATATAATAATGGCACGGTAAAATGTTTATTAATGTAGTAAAATAAAATGACATTGGAAGTGAATCAAATAGTATGTCACATTTAATGACACCAAATAATTGCAAATAATATCTCGTGGAATCAAAACAGAATTTTATTCAACTTTATAAAAATCACAACAATTAATCGAAAGCAACTATGGCCATAAATCAATATCAACAAGGGAACTATCGAGGTACCGCCTCGTAGTTCTAAATTATAAATAAATTCACAATATCTCATTTCCTTATACCACCGCGGGATCCTTCACAATTTATTTAAAGAAAATATTTTTTTCCCGAAATAGCATCCCGCGTTTTAGCCACCCTTATCACACCGCATGACTTCTAGTAGTTACCCCTACTAGCCACGCGTATCAAGCCACCCTTATCTCACCGCATGCGTTTTAACACCCAGACCTTATACCACCGCATGCGTATCAATATCACAATATATCACAATTTGCACCTCAAGTGCTCAAATAATTTACCTTGCCAAAATAATTCAACAACAATATTTTTTCCATAATAAAGAGCTCACTGCTCCATCACAATCAGTACGGAAATCTTACAAAAATATTCAGGAAAATAATATTTTAAAATCTTTAACACGTTGCTTCAATATCAAGTTTTAAAAATGCCAAATACTTCAAATTAATAATGTTTAATTTAGAGAAAATCAACCTTCAAATAATGCACAGAATAAAAGAAACCAAGTTCCAACTAAACAAATAAAATAATTAGTAGGAGATGATCAAACAAATTTAAAATATAAACTTTTAATCAATGATGAAGAATATAATAACATAGAATATTTTCATAAATGCACAACAATGATTTACACAATTTAAAAATATAATTCTTCAAATTTAGCCCGTGTACACACTCGTCACCTCGTGTACACGACTTTTAACAAAATTCAAAAAATCACATTAATATCAATCCTAGGAAAAATTTCCCCCACACAAGGTTAGACAAGTCACTTACCTCGACTTGCTCCAATTTAATCAAGTATTATGCTTACCTCAGTTTTCCGACTCCGATCGACTCATATCTAGTCATAATTAATTCGATACAGTCAACAAAAATTATAGAATTAATTTTATAAGAAAATACTAAGTTTTTCAATAAAAATCCGAAATTAATTCAAAAATGGCCCGTGGGGCCCACATCTCGGAATTCGGCGAAAGTTACGAAATATGAACGCCCATTCAACCACGAGTCTAACCATACCAAAATGACTAAATTCCAATAACGATTCGACCCTCAAATCCACAAATCTATCCAAGAGGGTTTTCAAATTTTTCCAACTTAAATCACCAATTAAATATTGAAAACAGTGATGGATTCGGGTAATCTAACCAAAATTGAGTTAAGAACACTTATCCCAATGTTTTTCCTTGAAGATATATCAAACATCACCTCTGCTCAAGCTCCAAGTTGTTAAAAATGGCGAATGGGACGAAGCCCCCCTGTTTTTATAACTTACGGATCTGTCCAGGCTGACCTCGATCGTGGAGTCCGATCCTGGACCTCGATCATGAGAGTCCGATCCTGGACCTCGATCATGAGAGTTCGATCTTAGACCTCGATCATGGGAGTCCGATCATGGGGAGTCCGATCATGGGGTTCGACCCTGGGCTCGATCATGGCTTCGATCGTGGCCCTCGACTCTAGGATCGATCATGGCTTCGATCGTGGCCTCGAATCTGTGCTCGATCATGGCTTCGATCGTGGCCCTCGATCCTGAGCTCGATCTGGGCTTCGATCGTGGCCCTTGACCCTAAGCTCGATCTGGCCTCGATTTCTGAGCAGAAGCAAAATTTCCAACAGAAGGAAATTGCAGCAGCTGTTCTAGTTCAATTCTTGATCCGTTAACCATCCGAAACTCACCCGAGGCCCTCGGGACTTCAACTAAATATACCAACAAGTCCTAAATTATCATACAAACTTATTTGAAACCTCAAATCACATCAAACAACGCTAAAATCAGGAATCATGCTCCAATTCAAGCTTAATGAAACATAGAATTTCCAACTTCTACATTCGATGTCGAAACCTATCAAATCAAGTCCGATTGACCTTAAATTTTGCACCCAAGTCATAAATGACATAACGGAGCTGTGAAAATTTTCAGAACTGGTTTCCGACAATGATATCAAAAAGTCAACTCCCCGGTCAAACTTTCAAACTTTAAATTCCTATTTTAGCCATTTCAAGCCTAATTTCACTACGGACTTCCAAATAAAATTTCGATCACGCTCCTAAGTCCAATATCACCATACAGAGCTGTTGGAATCATCAAAATTCTATTCCGAGGTCATTGGCACATAATTTGACATCCGGTCACTATTTGAACTCAAACTTTAAATTTTTTATCAAAATTCCATATCTCGGGCTAAGGACCTCGGAATTTGGTTATGGGCATACACCAAAGTCCCAATTCACGATACGGACCTACCGAAACTGTCGAAATATTGATCCGAGTCCGTTTGCTCAAAATGTTGACCAAAGTCAACTCAGTTGTGTTTTAAACATCTAATTCACATTATAATCCATTTTTCACCTGAAAACTTTCCGAAAAATTTTTACGGACTGCACACGCAAGTCGAGTAATGGTAAATAGTGCTTATATCATATAATTAATCATTAAATTTAAAGATGACATTTTGGGTCATCACAATTTATCCATAATTGTGAGGCAAATATTGAGTTTTAGCCTACAAGGTGAGTGCCCATGCGGCATTAAATGTGACTCGTTAAGTCGGGTAAATAGTTATGAGGACTTCATGCCTCACATTTTGTTGTCAGTGTAGCAAAAATTCGGAACAAGGTTTTGGTTAATATGAGGTTAATTGATGATGCTGGAATTAATTATAAACAACTATTATGACCGGAGATGTGGTTATGGACATACATATGATATGTGCGTAGGCACGAATTGCTACAGCCAGTTGGGACTAGTACCGTGTGTTGATGTTAGGAATTCGAAATTTATTTGGAATGTTAAGGAATTGGCTTAAAGGCTTATAAGTGTGAATAAAAGAAATAATATCCACTGAGATGATGTTGTCGAACCCCTGTTAAATTTACGGTGACGTAAAATCACCCGTGAGTATGTGTGGAATAATGCACTCAGTAATTTAATGTCATCAGAAGGGTTCTTGGCACGTTCGAGAACGAACGCATGTTTAAGAGGTGGAGAATGTAATGACTTGACTTATCGTTTTAAGAATTAACGCCCCGTTCAGTGACTTAGGGTCTCAAGCAGCTTCGTAATATGTATTATGACCTGTGGGTGTGGTCGAGTTAGTGGAAGATTCAGAATTAAATTAAAAGAACAATTCTTATTTAGAAGATTTTTGGAAAGTCCGACCGAAGGTTGAATTTTTTATAACAAGGTCGGATTTCGATTACGGAAATGGGAATAGCTCCATTACGTCATTTATGACTAGTGTGCAAAATTTGAAGTCATTCCGGATTAATTTGATACGTTTTGGCGCAAGATATAGAAATTGAAAGGTTTGAAAATTCATAATTCGATTCGATGCGCGATTCATAATTTCGGCATTGTTTGACGTAATTTGAAGCCTCGACTAAGTTTGTATTGTATTTTGGGACATGTTGGTATATTTGGTTGAGGTCCCAGGGGCCTCGGGTGGATTTTGGAAGGTTAACGGAGCAATTTGGACTTGAAGGAAGCTGCTGGAAAATGCGCAGAAGCGGAACCCATCACAGGTGCGCACTGGCCATCGCTGAAACGATGTGCGCAGATGCGGCATTTTGCCCGCAGGTGCGAAACTGGGCAGAATGTTAAGGACCAAAAATAGTCATTTCTCCATTTTTCGTTTGAGATTATGGAGCTCGGTTTTTGGGCGATTTTGGAGGAGTTCTTCAAGACATTGACTTGGGTAAGTGTTCTATGTCCTAAAGAGATTATATTTCATGAATCTATGGTTATATTCATGTTTAATTCGAGTTTAATGGAGGAAATGAGAATTTTTGTAAAAACTTTTCAAAAATGGAAATTCAAGATTTGGAGGACGATTTGTTATTGGAATTCGATAAAATTGGTATGGTTGAACTCGTATCGGAATGGGTATTCGGATTTCGTGAAAATTATATTGGGTTCCGAGAGGCGGGCCCCGCATTGACTTTTGTTGCCTCTTTGGAATAAACTTTTAAGTCGACGTTTTATTATTCGGAATTATTTCCGATGAATTTTAATGAAGTTATATAATTAATATGGATATATTTGAGCGGTCTGGAGGTCAATTCAATCAAGAAGGCGATTTTGGAATATCGGCATAACTTCAAAAAGGTAAGTATCTTGCCTAACCTTGAGTGGGGGAATTACCCCTTAGGCATTGAGTCTTATGCGCAATTTGTGTAATTGAAAACCATGTACGTAAGGTGACGAGTACGTACTTGGTTTATATGTGCAAATTACCTTGGTTAAAATCCTTAGACGCCCTTATGTATTAAATTGGAAATTATTAGCACTTATTAAATCCTTGTTTTGTTGGATTTGTTTTTATATGATGATTTGGTGCGATTGCCACCTTGATTTTATGTAAAATAATATTTTGTTGAGTTGTTCACTCTCGGATATATTTGTTAAGTTTTTGTGCACATATGGTCGAGCCATGGGCTCCTTATTGTGGAAAATAATGTATTGTTGAATTTGTGGCAAATTCTAATATTTGAGTACTTGATGTGCAATCTGTGATAAATTGTAATATTTGAGCACTTGATGTGCAATCTGTGATAAATTGTAATGATTGAGCACTTGATGTGCAATCTGCGATAAATTGTAATAATTGAGCACTTGATGTGCAATCTGTGATAAATTATAATATTTGAGCACTTGATGTGCAAATCTGTGATATGTTTTAATATTTGAGCACTTGAGGTGCAATTTATGAGATGTGATATTTACACGTTATATTGTTGGAAAGTTTTATTCGGGTGTTTGCACGAGGTTTCTGCCGTGCTATTATTACTATTGATTTATGCACACGCGGCGTGACAAGGCGGGCTATATATATATATATATATATATACGGGTTGTGCATGTGGCAATACAAGGTGGAAATATTATTATGCGCGTGCGGCGAGACAAGGTGGGCTATGTCGGGAAATGAATTATGATGACTTGTGATAGCCTGGGGGCATTGTTGTTGTTGCATATTTACTTTGGGACTACAAGGCGGTACCTCAGGAGATCCCCCTGTCTTGCATATTTACTTTTGGGACTACGAGGCGGTACCTCGGGAGATCCCCCTGTCTTGCATATTTACTTTGGGACTATGAGGCGGTACCTCGGGAGATCCCCCTGTCTAGCATATTTACTTTTGGGACTACGAGGCGGTACCTCTAGAGATCCCCTATTGAGCATTTACTTTTGGGACTACGAGACAATATCTCAGGAGTGCCCTTTTGTTGACATCTCTATATGGTTGCACTTGCCTTTAGTTATTTTTTATTTCCGTGATAGGAAAATCCTTGTGAGCTGTCATGATGTACTATTTGATTTTACTATGTGTTTCTATTCCTTATTGTATTGTGTTGGCTTGGGCTTTTTAGTACGAGACTCTGAAGATTTATATTCCTGGTTGTTATCAATTTTTTATGACTTAGTTGTTTTAAATAAAAGAAGTTACTATTATGTTTTGAATTAATAAGTTTTACATCTGAAGCAATAGATTATCTGATATTTTATTTAAATTGAAATGTCATTTTTCTTCACTCCAACTATTTCTAAAATAAACTCATTTATTTGTTGAATTCTTACTCGGTTTAAAAATAATAACCTTACTTTATTGAAAATAAATTAATCGTGTGGAGTTTATGTATAGACATATTTGGCACGAGAGTAATCCGTGCGGTTGTGATAGAGATATGGGCACGAGGTGCTGTGGAAATATGAAAGTGGGCTGAGACCTGTATTTTTATGATTATGAGATGAGGTGTCACAAGGTGATTTTATTTGAAAGGATTATATTCAAAATAATATCTATTTGAAGGAATTATATTAGAAAGAGAATTATGTGAAAGAATTTTATTCTGAAGAGTATTATTTGAGAAACATATAGGCGAAAGATATATATTGGAAGGACTTGATTAATTGGTTGTACTTGTATTCATTATTCGTTGCGCAATATTTATGGTGTTCTTGTCGCCCTGCTGTGTATATCACTGGTTGATTATTATTTCCATCATTGTTATTTGTTTCCTATTATTTTTGCATACTATATTGCATAAGTTATTAGACTAGTGAGTGTCTCGACTGTACCTCCTCACTACTCCACTGAGGTTAGTCTTGATACTGACTGGGTACCGACCGTGGTGTACTCATACTATACTTCTGCATATTTTTGTGTAGAGCCAGGTGTTGGAGATATCGGACTCGGACAGAGTTAAAATGTGATCACAAGGATTCAAGGTAGAGCTGTGTCGTCATCTATACCCTTGGAGTCTTTCCATTTTATTGTACTGTTAATTATTAATTAAACAGTATTGAGTATTCGATCCTTGAGATCATTTCATGTATTCAGTTATAGTTCATGACTCAGTATTACCTGTCTTGGGAGGTTGATAGAATTATTTTCGTTGTTGGTTTTGACACTAGTATTTAAATATTTTTATATATAAAAAAATTGGTTTGAATTATAATTATAATCGGCTTACTTAGTCTTAGAGACCAAGTGCCATCACGACGCCTGTGGTGGGATTTTGGGTCGTGACAAGCATATAGTCAATGGATTCAACTGATCTCAATATTTTCAACATGGAAAATAGATATAGATGTAAGAAAATTACTATTTAAAAAAAATTGAACTTATAATTCCAAAAGTGCAATGGGTACGCAATTGTAAGAACTATAGGTTGAACCCGTAAAATTTATATTTTGGATCCACATCTTCTTAATAGTGCACCCATCTTGCCAAATTCCTTGATCCGCCTCTGGTTTGAACTATAATGTGGTTCCAACTAATGAAACATGGTATTTGAAGAATACAAGCAAGAGACAATTGGCAGTTTCGAAAAGGGGAAGAAAACAACAAAATGAGACTTCAATGATTGATAACGAAATGAGCCGCAACACTGCTTGATCAAGGCTGGTGTAACGACCCGACCGGTCGTTTTGAGCTCTAGCGCATCATTCGTCGGCTTGAGACCTTAAGTAACTTCACTTCAGGTGTTATGATTTGTACATGTGGTCGGAATTAAATTTCAGGAAGTTCGGAGTTGGTTTGGAAAGAAAATTCTAAATTTGGAAGCTTTAAGTTGGAAGAGTTGACCAAACTTTGACTTTTGAGTAAACGACCTCGGAATCAGAATTTAAAGGTTCCAATAGGTTTGTATGATGATTTCGGACTTGAGCGTATATTCGGGTCGAGAATCTGGTGGCTAGGGAGTAGTTCGGTGCTAATTACGGAAGATTGGCATTTTGAAGGTTTAAGAATTTCCTAAGTTTGGGTTGGAGTGGATCTTGATGTTTTCGATATCCGTTTGGTATTCCGAGCCTGGGAATAGTTTCGTATGGTGATTTTGATCTTATGAGTGTGTCCGGATGTTGATTTGGAGATCCGTAGGTCATCCCGACAGTAGTTGGCAAAAGTTGGAATTTGGGTGATTTTTTGGGAAGTTTGACCG
This sequence comes from Nicotiana tomentosiformis, assembly GCF_000390325.3. NCBI lineage: Eukaryota > Viridiplantae > Streptophyta > Magnoliopsida > Solanales > Solanaceae > Nicotiana > Nicotiana tomentosiformis. The sequence goes on from NC_090814.1 coordinate 140,701,349, forward strand.
GGAGTGGACTTTTTGATATCAGGGTCGGATTCTGATTCCAGAAGTGGGAGTGGGTCCATAATGTCAATCATTACTTGTGTGCACAATTTGAGGTCATTCGGACTTAATTTGATACGTTCATTCACAACTTATAGAATTTGGAAGTTTGGAAATTTATAAGTTTGATTCGAGGCGCGATTCATGATTTTTGATGTTGTTTGACGTGGTTTAAGGCTCCGACTAAGTTCGCATTGTATTTTGGGACATGTTGGTAAATTGGGTTAAGGTCCCGAAGGCCTCGGGTGGATTCCGAAGGGTTAACAGATCGATTTTTAAACTAAAGGAATGCTGGGATTTTTCTAGTTGCTGGTGCAATCGCACCTGCGGAAAAAGGACCGCAGGTGCGATGCCGCAAAAGCGGCCAGGCAAGTCGCAGAAGCGGAAGGGAGTGAGGGACTGGGAGTCCGCAAGTGTGGAAGATTTTTCATAGAAGCAAATGCACACCTGCGGTGAAGGAGCGCATAAGCGAAGGAGCTGGCCTTGGGGGAGAGCCGCACCTGCGAGTAATCCTCCACAGAAGCGGCAAAAGGACCGCAGGTGCGAAGGCCAGGGCTGTGCAGTGAGTTGTTTTTAAAACGGGATTTGGCCCATTTCTTTCATTCTCTCTTTGTTTAGGGCTATTCTTGGATAGCTTCAAGTGGAGGTTTTCATCATCAATGGCAAGGTAAGTTATCCCCATCTATTGTGAGTTAAATACAAGGATTTTATATGGATTAAACCATGAAAATTTGTAGAATTTTGGGATTTTGAAGAAAAACCTAGAAATGGTATTTTTGGATTTTGACCACGAATCAGACATGGAATTAGGAATAAATCATATATTTGAGTTCGTGATGTTATGGGTAAAGTTTATCTTCGAAAAGTTTTGAAATCTGGGCACGTAGGCCCGAGGGTTGATATTATCGACTTTTCGAGTGGAGTTGGAAAGTGTTAAAATTGATTAATTATGGGTATTATAACATATTTTGATTGGTTTGCACCCTGTTTGCATAGTTTTGGATCGACAAGCATCCGTTTGAGGTGTTAGAGTGGCGTTGGAGCTAGCTATGAAACTTCGGAGCGAGGTAAGTCTCTTGTCTAATCTTGTAAGAGGGAATTTACCCCATAGGTGATTTAAATTAATAATTGTTGCTAATTGTAGGGTCTACGTACGCACGAGGTAACGAGAGTCCGTGCATAGCTACTAATTATGCTATGTCAAGGTAGGTTAGGACTCAAAGCATCACTTACTTGTAATAATTGCATTCTTTATTTAATTAAAGTACTGGAATTATATTGGAAATTGTTAGAGGAAAGAGTAAAAGACCGAAATTTCGCATACTTGAATTTTTGTGCAAATTACTTGGATGTTAATAGAAATTGTACATAAGGATGTGTCAGCCTTTTAATAACTTCTCATTTCGGAGGTTCATAAGATAATGTCCTCCTTTCTTGTGGAGCGGGATGAATGCCTCTGCAGTATAGATGCATCTATGGATCGTGTCTCACGTCCCTCGGTAGTATACACGACACTCTGGATCTAGTCGTACGACCGTGGCAGAAATCGTGCTTAATAATAATAATTACACGATACCTTGGCATCCTATTGTAGCTTGTTAAGATAATTGATTAATTAAAAATTATTGAATTTGAAAGAATTATTTATTCCCGCTTATTCAGAAAAAATATTGTTATTCACATAAACCATGTCTAGTTAAATATTTCTATTTTAATATTATTGACCTATAGTGAGTGTCAAAGTTGACCTCTTGTCACTACTTCTTCGAGATTAGACTTGATACTTACTGGATACACGTTGTTTACGTACACATACTACACTTGCTGCACATTTTTGTGCAGGTACATGTATGTCTAGTGATATTTTGGGCGCAGAGGCACAGCTATCGCGGGGACTTACGGTGAGCTGCTTTCCATGCTATGAATCCACAACTACAGAGTCTCCATCAAAGTTATTTATATACTTCTGTCTAATTTGTATTTCAGACATATGTTGCATTTATCATATTTTTCCTAGTTGATACTCATCCATTTGTGAAACCGGGTTTTGGGGGTTCCTACTGGATGTTTGGTAAGGTAGTTCACATAACCATCACTGTTTCACTCTGTAAATCCTATTTTATACTAATTAGTTAATGGAAATTTTGATTTCAAAGGTAATAAAGATAGCTAATTGAATTAGTAAATTACCGTTGGCTTGCCTGACGGCGGCGTTAGGCGCTATCACGATCTATAGTGGATTTTGGGTCGTGACAACATGGTACCAGAGCACTAGATTCACTTAGGTCTCACGAGTCATGAGAAAGTCTAGTAGAGTCTTGCGGATTGGTACGGAGACGTCTATACTTATCTTCGAGAGGCTACATTGCTGTTAGGAGCATTTTCTTTCTTGATTTCTTTATCGTGCGGCTTGATTCCATTGAGGCTTGTGCCTTTATTTCCTTCCTACTCATTCTTATATGATGTTAAGCGCTCGTGTCAATTGGGCATCGATGAGTTGTAATGCTACTACAAACGTGGTGCATGATGTTTCTCCCTACGCACTCAAACAAGTTATTATCGTTGCCTTGCGGAAGGATGTTCTTTCGTTCCTGCTCAGTATTGGTATTTTTCGAGACTGTGCATGGGTTGCTACAATGTCTATGCATTGTTATCGCACAATGTTGGTGTAATGGTAAGGTGCTCGTTTATGTGTTGAGGTAGTGAACGGCTTAAGGGGTTCAATATTTAATTCCAGCAGAGGAAAGGCAATCGGACTATAGATGTCCATGTTTGGTTGATAAAGTAATGAGACTTGATACTTTTTTCGAGCATGGTGAAATTTTCATTGTGATGCGGTGTTGCCATCCTCGTTTGAACATATTATGGTTCGCCGGCGTCATGACCCAAAATCCATTAAAGGTCGTAATGGCGCCGGACCCCGCTGTCAGGCAAGCTAAAAATAAATACTTAATTTGGTTCTCATTTTAATATTTTGGAAATCATATTTCCTTCAATTAAATAGTAAAAGATGGAATTTACATTGTAATTAATAATATTTTTAACAATTTCAATACAGGATAACCCCTAATCACCCCAAAACCCGGTGTCAGAAGTGTATGAGTATCAACTAGGAATGTAAAATAAAATGCAGCATCCGTCTGGAATATAATTGGACAAAAACAATATGAATACTCTGAAGGAGACTGTTGGTTACGGATCGTAGTATAGAGTGCAACTCACCTAAGTCCCAGCTATAATCGCGCCTCTGTGCCCACAAGGCCACTAGGCGTATATGTACTTGCAAAGAAATATGCAGCAAGTGTAGTATGAGTACGTAAATCAATGCGTACCCAGTAAGTATCCCGCCTAACCTCGAAGAAGTAGTGACGAGGGGTCGGCTCCGACACTTACTATGGGCCATAAATAAAATACCATTGATATAATTTTGCATGGATTACGTAGAACGGTTGTAAGCTCAACATCATGAAATAAGTAAATAATTCTTTTGTTAATAAGAAATTTTCAAATTTATTTTTCATAGTTTATCATTTTGTATCTCATGCCAATGAAGCAATATCAATTATCATAAATTCCAAAGCAAACAATTCAATCATGCGCAAATCATGCCGAGGTCGTACGACCCGATCCAACATAAATATTTAAATTGTGTACTGCCGAGGGTCGAACGACACGAACCATAGATGCATCTATTTAATCTGCCGAGGCGTTCGGCCGCTCCATAAAACATAAACACATTCAAATAACCAAGTCAAGAATTTATTAAGGGACAATTATTTAAGGAAATGCCAATTCTCATTTAACAACCAAGAAAACGAATTTTATCCTTTTAAAATTCCTTTACCAAGTTCAATGTGATTTAAGCAATCAAATTAACAAGAAGGTTGCAAACATCGCAAGTATAGCATGATTTGGGTCCTAGATTACCTGGATTTAAGCATGATAGTAGCTACGCATGGACTCTCGTCACCTCGTGCACACGTAGCCCTCACAAATAGAAGCACATATTGAATTTTTTTACCTATGGGGTTAATTCTCTCTTATAAGGATAGAAAGGAGACTTACCTCGCTCTGAAGTTCCATAACCAGTTCCAACGCCACTCTAACACCTCAAATCGATGCCCGTCGCTCCAAAACTAGTCAAACATTGTGCAAACCAATAAAAATATACTCTAATACTCATAATAAATCAATTTATAACAATTCCCAACTCCGCTCGAAAAGTCAATAAAGTCGACCCTCAGTCCCACGTGCTCAGATTCCGAAATTTTTTGAAACTAAATATTACCCACAACTCATATAGTCTATATCTAGAAACTCATCCAATTTCATCCATGAATCGACCCTCTAATCAAGGATTTACCATTTCTCAACTTTGGGGCTCAAAATCCCAATTTCGACAATCCAAACACAGATAAAAATAATAACCAAAGGAAATAATCATGTAGAAACATCAAAATAAAGGTCCTATATTTACCCCCTTGTTGATACATGAACAACGCCGCTAAAATCACCTCAAACGTAGCTCTAGAACTCAAGATATGCCCAAAATACTAAAAGTCTCGGTTTAAAACACTGACTAGGCGATTTTCTTCCTCGCGTTCGTGAGACAACCTTCGGGTTCGCGAAGAGCAATTCTTCGCATTGACTGGTCAACCCAAATCTCCTTATTCGCATTTGTGGGACCTCCCTCGCGTTCGCGAAGAACAAAGTCTGCACCAGAGACCAGCAATCTTTCCCGACACGGAAATGGGCATAACTCTTTCATACAACATCGAAATTCGATGATTCTTGCTGCTATGGCTCCGTAATTACGATATAGATCTAATGCTTCAATAAAATTACAAATATAGGGTCGTTTGATAAATATGGTGCCCTTTATGCCCAAAGAAACGACGTTGAAACATCAAATAAGAGCACGATACAACCCAAACACATCCGAAACACACCCGAGGCCCCCGGGACCCTGTCCAATCACACCGACCCACTCCATAACATAAACCGGACCTGCTCGAGGCCTTAAATCATATCAAATAACATAAAAACTATGAATTACACATTGATTCAAGCCTAATGAACTATTGAACTTCTAACTTCCACATCCTATCTTGAAACCTATCAAATCACGTCTGATTGACCTCAAATTTTGCACATAAGTCACATTTGACATTATGGACCTACTCCAACTTCTGGAATCGGAATCCGACCCTAATATCAAAAAGTCCACTGCCGGTCAAACTTCCAAAAGCCTCCAACTTCCATCTTTCGCCAAATGACCTACGGACCTCCAAATCCACACCCGGACGCGCTCCCAATAGCAGAATCAAAATACGGAGCTATTACCAGACTCGGAATCCCAAACAGATATGGATAACATTGAAATACACCTCAACCCAATTTTTATGAAATTCTTCCAAAATGCCAACTTCCACAATAGGCGCTGAAACGCTCCCGGGTCATTCAAAACCCGTTACGGACATACGCCCAAGTCCAAAATCATCATACGAACCTGTTGAAACCTTCAAATCCTGATTCCGAGGTTGTTTACTCAAATATTACAGTTTAGTCAATTCTTCCAACTTAAGGCTTTCAAAATTAGAATTTTCTTTCCAAATCAACTCCGAACTTCCCAAAATTAAATTCCGACCATGCGTACAAGGCATAATACCTAAAGTGAAGTTGCTCGGGGCCTCAAACCGCCGAACAATGTGCTAGATCTCAAAATGACCGGTCGGGTCGTTACAGCTGGTGTTACAGTCTTCTTGGATTTAGCCTTGGGGGCAGGGTGTTATGAAATGGTGCCTGAGAGGTGGTTGCCAGAGAGAGCTGTGTGCAGCGGTCCAAAATCAAATTGGTATTTATAATGTGATGGCTCGAGTAAGATGACCTTCTAGGAGGCTTAAAGCCGATAGAAATTTATTGGTTCAGGTGCTACCGAGATGGATTTTGATTTGATGCAATTTTTGGGAAGCAAAGTATGAGGGAGGACATGGAGTGAAGCATTTCATGGTGGTTGAAGTACTAGCAAGTCAAGTTTGAAAAGCAGAGATTGAGAAGTTGCTTAAAGGAGATGGCTTAACTGAAGTAAGAGTGCAAATTAGCATATGGATTATGTGGTAGGGTGGTCGCATGCCTTGGGAAAGTGTAGAACGGTTTGGGAATCGTGATGGAGGGTGATTTGGCCTACAAATTTTATTTGGAGTGTTGGTCAATGTACAAAGAAAGATTGAATATGGCAGAAAGGAGTTTGCTTGAAATGAAGAGGGGTGTGAAGATCTAATGATCATTTCAGATGCAATATGACTTGAGTCTGGAAGGTATGGTTGAAATTTCAATTGATGTTAATAGGAAGGATCAGACTTGTACAACTGGTGGACGAGCATGGGCTCGGGAGTGATACCGAATGCGTGGTAGTTGCACCTAGTGCAACGTTATTGGAAGACGTCAGCATGGAATTTTCACATGTGGGTTGTCTCTTATGAACAGGATAGCGGTTGCGTGATGTTAATGAAGCTGCTACGAAGGATTTTAATTGCTGCACGGTAAGAGGTCAAAATGAGATAGACGAATGATTCGGAATGTTTATGAAACGCTTAACAAAAGACTTTGAGAAATTTAGCGGTTAAAGGCGCGGGATCATGGTAAATGAGGAGGAGGAATAGTTGTGGGCTCTATATTATGTGATGGTATCTTAAAGCTAAGTGGGGGAGCCCCACCATCTACGATTGGATCGCGTGGTTGTTGGCTTGTGCAACTTCCGGTTATCGGCGCATTGGTGGATTATTTGTGACTAATAAAAAGTAAACACCAGGGGTAATTCAAGCGTAGAAACTGATAAATATGTGCTATATTTCGTCTTATTGATTCAGGTGCAGGTTTTGGGAAGACTCATAGTTATGCTTCTTGTGGAGGTAATGTGCAAGGATTTAGCTGGTTGCTTCTTTGTAAGGGTATACATGTACTAGCATGGCAATAGAGTTTGGTTATATTCTAGACCAGGTCAGAGTGGGTGACTCTTAACAACGGTTTAGTGAGTTCAAGAATTTAAATCCGGTACTTAAAGATTTTAGGTCTGTTGTATGGTTAAGGATCGAGTTCTGCAATAGATTATGAACGGGACTTGGAGTGTTCTATTGTGAACGGGACTTGGAGTGTTCTATGTTATTATCGGGTAAGCGGTGCAATATTAGAGGAAAGGAATAAATGGCTTTGGATTTTCGGGAGGTTCTGCATAATGGGTATACCGGTCGGAGATGCTATTGTATGTTGGAGAAAGGTATGAGGTGATTCATGGGTATTGAGATGATGTAGTCTCGCGATTCGGGTCACTCAAGATGAGTGCGGATTGAGTTTGTTATGTTGTGAATGGAGATAACGTTATTTTTAAGGCATGTCAAGGGTAAATTTAAAGAAGTTGGGTCGGTTGTAATGGCTGAATCAGCATGATTGTGGCAATGGTCAGTTTATTCGGTGTGTGAAGTTATAACATATGGTTTGTGGTTGTACTCGTGGGCTTGACAACTACCATAACTTGATTGACTCGGGAGGTATTTAATTCAAATGGTTTTGTTGTGTAAACGAATTTCGGAAAAGTCATGGCAATTTAGATTGTGACTTGAGGTTTGTATATCTCCGCGGTCTGGGAATTCAGTTGCGTGTTGCATTGGTTCTCCGGAAATGAGCTAAGTGAAAGGTTTCTAGCCAATTGAGTGACTTATTCCACTAGTAGTTTAAGGGTTATAGTGAATACATGTATTATCGCGTAGCAACATGATAGGTGTAGTGAGTGGCATGGGAACTGGAAGTTGAGGGTCAAGGTTGCGTTTCGGTGTTGATTAGAATGTCATTAGCTCGGATGAGTAGGTGTTCAGAGTAAGCTAGCATTTTCTTTAGTGTCACCTGAAGACGACATACTGTGTAAGAGGCCTTGTGTATTGAATTGCGAACTTTTAGTTTGTTTTACAGAAATTTAACGATTAGTGGTATGGATGTGCAGACTTTCCTACCTAAGCGGAAGGTTGTGGGAGCGTACCCCAAGAGGAAATCTGTATAAGTGTGATATATTAGTCACTTGATTACTAAAGATTTAAAACCAAGTATGTAGATTTTTAGGTACCATCGTTAATGTGAGAGTTTGTTCCAAATTGGCACGGTTGCTCGTGTGTGTCATGAATAGGACCATTATGAATCCTTGAAAGGTTATTAGCCCAATATGGTATGATCAGAATCGTTTTAACGTCCATTGGTGGGACTAATGTGAATGTGTGCTCTACGTAAGGTCGGACATGTTCATTCATCATAACATTCCTTACTAAGGAGTTGTCGGGCATTGGATGTTATTTCCGTCGTCAACTATTTCGTGTAGCCTATATTGTGCCACATGGGTTGTGAGATAGCTTGATTATTCGCACATGTGTTGAGGTCCCGTGTAGCTTGCGGTGTTATATGAGCATGACAACTCTCGAGATGTAGGTCATTTATCGCACCTTTGGTGTGCTTGAGTTTCGTAGCGTGCGGCATTATTCACCTTCCCGGGATTTTTATTATGCACTGGGCGTGCTTGTGGTCGATATTTGGGCATTTCGTAAGTATAAGCGTTACGGTATTATGTGTGGATCAGGTTGCACGCCGCAGCAGTGAGATGTTGAGTACGGTTACATATATTTGATTTGATGTATTTTTGTTTCTCATTCTCTGAGGAGAGTTCATAGCACCTGTTCGACCATTTTATTCATTACGCGGGCTGGAAAGCTCCATTTCAGAGTTCGTTTTCCTTATATATCGCATTCGAGTGCATAGCCTGTTGGCGCATTTTTGGTGTCATACGAGATCTTGTCCAGTGGTTGAGGTGGCTTATTACCTGTGTAGCTTATACTAGGTGAGACGAGACTATTAGACCTGAAATTCAGTGCAATCAGATTTATATAAATACATTAAAGAGAGAATATTGGTATTCAGTTCAGAATTAGGCTATGGTCCTTGTCAGGAGAAGCGACTCCATGATTTGATTGATTCAGCAAGTGGTTATGAATTTCTACACATCTTCTCTGTCATGGCAGTGTTGTGAGCAATGAAACCAGGCTTATTTGTATTATGAGGTGTATTACGAGCATCATGTTCGTGAAATTCTAATTATTGTGGTCGGAGGATGTTGCCTTAGGCAAATGAGTTATGCGGTGCGTGGTGTGATTTATGCATAGATGCACAATAGTGTTTTAGCATAGTGTGTAGTGATTGATACGGTGTTCGTACGTTAGAATAAGATATTGTAAAGAAATTCGGAGGTTAGAATTTGGGTCTAAGGCTTATAGATTGAATAAAAGAGAGGACCTTCAGTCCGGCTCTAGCTGAGGTGCCAAACTGGAATTGTGATGGCAAGGGTAGGTGCACAAGGTGTTAAATAGTGATTTTGGACAACTTTAGAGCAATTCCAAACACGTTCGAGGACGGACGTATGTTTAAGCAGGGGAGAATGTAACGACCCGACCGGTCGTTTTGAGCTCTAGCGCGTCGTTCGGTGGCTTGAGGCCTTGAGTTGCTTCACTTCAGGTGTTATGATTTGTACCTGTGGTCGGAATTTAGTTTCGGGAAGTTCAGAGTTGGTTTGGAAAGAAAATTCTAAATTTGGAAGTTTTAAGTTGGAAGAGTTGACCAAACTGTAACTTTTGAGTAAACGACCTCGGAATCGGAATTTGAAGGTTCCAATTGGTTCGTATGATGATTTTGGACCTGGGCGTATATTCGAATCAAGAATCGGGTGGCTAGGGAGTATTTCGGTGCTTATTACGGAATGTTGGCATTTTGAAGGTTTAATATTGATATTATTGATGTCCGTTTGGGATTCCGAGATTGGGAATAGTTTTGTATGGTGATTCTGATCTTATGAGCATGACCGGATATTGATTTGGAGGTCCATAGATCATCCCGACAGCAGTTGGCGAAATTTGGAATTTGTATGATTTTTTGGGAAGTTTGACCGGGAGTGAATTTTTTGATATTGGGGTCGGATTCCGATTCTAGAAGTGGGAGTAGGTCCGTAATCTCAATTATGACTTGTGTGCAAAATTTGAGGTCATTCGGACTTAATTTGATATGTTCCGGCACAAGTTATAGAATTTGGAAATTTATAAGTTTGAGGCGCGATTCATGATTTTTGATGTTGTTTGACGTGGTTTAAGGCTCCGACTAAGTTCGTATTGTATATTGGGTTAAGGTACCGAGGGCCTCAGGTGGATTCCAGAGGGTTAACGGATCGATTTTTGAACTAAGGGAATGCTGGGATTTTTCTGGTAGCTAGTGCAATCGCACTTGCGGTAAAAGGGCTGCAGGTGCGACGCCGCAAAAGCGGTCAGGCAAGTCGCAGAAGCGGAAGGGAGTGAGGGACTGGGAGTTCGCAGGTGCGGAAGATTTTTCGTAGAAGCGGATGCGCACCTGTGGTGAAGGAGCGTAGAAGCGAAGGAGCTGGCCTTGGGGGAGAGCCGCACCTACGAGTAATCCTCCCCAGAAGCGGCAAAAGGACCGCAGGTGCGAAGGCCGGGGCTGCGCAGTGAGTTGTTTTTAAGACGGGATTTGGCCCATTTCTTTCATTCTCTTTTGGTTTGGGGCGATTCTTGGTAAGCTTCAAGTGGAGGTTTTCATCATCAATGGCAAGGTAAGTTATCCCCACCTATTGTGAGTTAAATACAAGGATTTTATATGGATTCAAGCATGAAAATTTGTAGAATTTTGAGATTTTGAAGAAAAACCTAGAAATTGGTATTTTTGGATTTTGACTACGAATCGGAAATGAAATTAGGAATAAATCATATATTTGAGTTCGTGATGTTATGTCACGACCCCAATTCACCCTCTATAGGATGTCGTGATGGCACCTAGTCTCTAAGACTAGGTAAGCCTAACAAATTGCGGAAACACAATAAGAGTCTGAAGCTCAAATCTCAATAGCTGTAATAAATGGAAACTACAAGTCAAAGAACTAAAATCTCCCAAAACCCGGTAGAAACAAGTCACAAGCTTCTAAGAGAAATACTAATTGTTTCTATACATCAAAGTCTACTAAAGTAAGGAAAACAACATAATAAGAATAGAGGGGGACTCCGAGGTCTGCGGACGCTGGAAGATCTACCTTGAAGTCTTCGCACACAGGTAGCTCACTGATATTCGGGCTAGTAAGCGGTACCTGGTTCTGCATAAAATGATGTACAGAAGAGTAGCATGAGTACACCACAGCGGTACCCTGTATGTGCCAAGCCTAACCTCGGTATAGTAGTGACGAGGTCAGGTCAGGCCCTACTGGAAATAATAGAAAACTATGACAGAGGATATAATAGTATAATGAAATGACTGAAGAGAGAACAACACAGCAAAAAGAGGTAAACAATAGGGGCGCTCCCGAGATACCGTCTCATAGTCCCAAAAGTAAATGCTCACCAGGGGATCTCCCGAGGTATCATCTCGTAGTCCCAAAAGTAAATATGAAGTACAGGGGGATCTCCCGAGGAACCGCCTCGTAGTCCCAAAGTAAATATGCAGCTGATAGTCGGAGGAACAACAAATTTTCAGTAAAAATCTTACAGTTAAAGATTTAAATCAAATCAAAGAAAGCAGGTAATTCAGCTACGCATATTGCACATATTACAAGTAAGAGTTAAGGCATGTAGACATATGATACTAGGCTAAACATGATCACTACATATACTAAAGTAATTCAATTAAATAATTAAAAAAAAGACTACTCATGTAATGACCTGACCGGTCGTTTTGCTTTCTAGAACCCCGTTCCCCTAATTATGAGGGCTACGTACGTACGAGGTGACGAGAGTCCGTACGTAGCTACTATTATGCTATTGTCCGGGTAGTTTAGGACCCGTATCATGCTATACTTGGAATGTTTGTGCCCTTACTTGCTAATATAATCACTTAGTCATGATAGAAATTGATAAAAGAATTGTATAAGGTTAAATTCACTTACTTGAAGGTTTGTATGAGATACTTGACTGTAAATGGAAAACTTGTGTTTTCTTGAAAATAATTGTTATTTGTGGATCGGGCCGAGCGCCTCGGTAGTAAATAGATGCATCTATGGTTCGCGCCGTTCGACCCTCCGGCAGTACACAATTTAATATTATATTGGATCGGGCCGTACGACCTCGGCATAATTGCTCATGTTAATTATTTGGAAATTCTCTGTGATTTATACTACTTAAATGCCTTGAAATGTAAGTGGTTAAATGATATGACCGAAATTGAAATTTTAAATTTATGAAAGAAGTACTTATCTCTTCCCTTTATTGAACTGTCAGAATTATTCATGATATCTATACTTAGCATAACACTTTAATTACATTATTATTGGCCTTAGTAAGTGTCAAGCCGACCCCTCGTCACTACTTCTTCGAGGTTAGGCGGGATACTTATTGGGTATATATTGGTTATGTACTCATACTACGCTTCTGTACTTAATTGTACAGGATCTAAGGCTGGTGCATCTAGTTACCCACCCGACGCGCATACCTGATCTTGGACCGAAACTTCACGGTGAGCTACCCCTTCTAAGCTGTTCAGCAGCATGCCGGAGTTTCTCTTTTGTTTTTATCTGTCTATTTTGTATCAGACAGTAGGATAGTCATCTTTTGTATATTCTACTAGTTGCCCACATACTTGTGACACCAGATCTTGGCACGTATTAGTAGACTTTGATTTTTGGGTTGTAATTCAATAGTTATAACTGCTTTTAGATGTTTCGTTTGTTTGCCTTAAAAATCCTTTATTTATTAAATGCTTTAAATGTAAGTAAAGTTAAATGTTGGAATTGCTTAATAAACAAAATGGGAAATCACTAATATGTTCACTGTTGGCTTGTCCAGCAACGGTGCTGGACACCATCACGGCCTGCCATAGAGTTGGGTCGTGACATCATGGTATTAGAGCTCTAGGTTCACGTAGGTCTCACTAGTTATGGGCAGGTCTAATAGAGTCTTGCGGATCGGTGCGGAGACATCCGTACTTATGTTCGAGAGGCTATAGGATGTTAGGAAACTACTCTTTATTCATCTCCTATCGTGCAATTGATGGTACACTAAGTTTCTTTCTTCTATTCTCTCACAGATGGTGAGGACGCGTACGGCGAACGTTCCAGACATGGGAGGAGCTGCTCCCCTTGTTGCTAGAGGCTGAGGCAGAGGCCGGGGGAGGGCACCGGCCCAAGGTAGGGGACGAGGGCATCCCAGAGCTTCCCCAGTAGCACCACCAGCGGATCCAGTGGAGGATCCCATTATTGAGGAGCAGGGCGAGGTTCCTGCCGCAGAGCCAGCCACGGTAGATATCATGACAGCACCGGGCTTTCAGGAGGTCATGGGCCGTATGATGCGGTTCATGGACACCATGACTAAGGCTGGTTTATTTCCAGCGGACCCAGCCACATCTCAGGTAGGAGGGGAGCACAGACCCCTACTGCTCAGGATCCTAGGCACGCAGCTGCAGTATATCAGACTCCGGGTGCACTACCCGTGGGCGGAGCCCAGCCAGTTGCGGCGGCTGCACCTGACCCTAGACTAGCTGCGGACGACGATTCGTAGACGCTATTGGAGAGATGGACTAGGCTACACCCTCCTATCTTTGGAGGCGAGCGCCATGAGGATGCCTAGGATTTCATTAATAGGTGCAGGGACATACTGCACAACATGAGGATACTGGAGTCTCATGGGGTTCTCCTCCCATGACTTGGAGCCAGTTCACACAGCTTTTCCTGGATAGGTATATTCCACCCTTGGAGAGGGAAGAGTTGCAGTATCAGTTTGAGCAGCTTGAGTTGGGTCATATGTTAGTGACCGACTATGAGGCGAGGTTTTCTGAGTTGTCTTGCCATGCACTTATGATACTTCCTACGGACGCAGAGAGAGTAAGGAGATTTGTTGGGCGGATGCACTCCGGTATTAGGGCCAATATGGCCCGAGAGGTTTAGAGGGGGACTTCTTATCAGCTGGTAGTGGAGATTGCTCGGAGGATTGAGGGCTACCGTTAGAGAGGGAGATAGCAGATGCAGCAGGACAAGAGGGCACGTATCTCTGGAGAGTTTAGAGGTGCCCTGGCTAGGGACAAAGGTCAGTTTGGGAGGGGTTAGCCTAGCAGACCCCCATATTCATCACCACCACCTCCTCGAGGTGCTCCAGCCCACCCTATTTCCATGCCATACCAGAGAGTTCTTACCGTCCACCATCCCTCCAGGGTTCTTCCAGTGGGTACCCAGGTCACCAGGGTACTTCCAGCTCCTATCTTAGTGCCATGCCGGAGAGTTCATACCACTCACCGGCTATTTAAGCTTCTTACAATGGGTTTACAGGCCATCAGGATCAGACATCAGGGTAGCAGATCGCCACACCGAGGGGCTATTTCGAGTGCGAAGATCTCGGTCACATGAGGAGATTCTGCCCCAGGCTTTGGGGCAAGGCAGTGCAACATGGTCAGCAACCCATGATTACAGCACCGGTTGTCCGGCCCCCAGAGGCAGAGGGCAGGCTGGCAGGGGCCGTCCTAGAGGTGGAGGCCAAGCAGGGGGAGGCCAGTCAGCTACTGTTCAGTCAGGCGTAGGCCAGCCCACCAGCGCTCCAGCCAGATTCTATGCTTTTCCGGCCATACCAGATGCATTGGCCTCAGATATCGTGATCACATGTATTATTTCGGTATGCGGTAGTGATGCTTCGGTATTATTTAGTCCAGGGTCTACCTATTCATATATGTCATCTCTGTTTGCTCATTTTCTGGATATTCCTCGTGAGTCCTTGGGTACTCCTGTTTGTGTGTCCACTCCTGTGGGAGATTCTGTGGTTGTAGATCAGATAAGCATTATGAGTTTCTAGTGATGTCCTTCGGCTTGACTAATGCCCCAACGGTGTTTATGGATTGGATGAACCAGGTGTTCAGGCCTTATATTGATTCCTTTATTATTGTCTTCATTGATGACATCTTGATTTACTCACGTAGCCTGGGGGAGCACGAGCAGCATTTGAGAGTGGTACTTCAGACCTTACGAGAACAGAAGCTATATGCTAAGTTCTCTAAGTGTGAGTTTTGGCTAGAGTCTGTGGCATTCTTGGGGCGTATTGTATCAGGAGAAGGTACTAAGGTGGATCCCAGGAAGATCGAGGCAGTTCAGAGTTGGTCTCGTCCCACTTCGGCGATCGAGATTAGGAGTTTCCTGGCGTTGGTAGGTTATTATCGCCGGTTTGTATAGGGTTTTGCATCCATTGCAGCACCTCTGACTAGATTGACCCAAAAGGGTGCTCCGTTCCGTTGGTCTGATGATTGTGAGGCGAGCTTCCAGAAGCTCAAGACATCTTTGACTACAACCCTGGTTCTAGTGTTGCCTTCCGGCTCGAGGATGTATACGGTATATTGCGATGTTTCACGCGTTGGCTTGGGTTGTGTATTGATGCAGGAGGGGTGAGTTATTGCATAGTCTTCGCGTCAGCTAGAAATTCATGGGAAGAATTACCATGTGCACGATCTAGAGTTAGCCGCGATTGTTCATGCTCATAAGATATGGATGCATTATCTGTATGGGGTGTCATGTGAGGTTTATACTGATCACCGCAGCTTGCAACACTTGTTCAAGCAAAGGGATCTAAATTTAAGGCAGCACAGATGGCTTGAGTTACTGAAGGACTATGACATCACTATTCTTTATCATCCGGGTAAGGCGAATGTAGTCGCGGATGCCTTGAGCAGGAAGGCAGTGAGTATGAGTAGTTTGGCATTCATTTCAGCTGAGGAGAGACCACTAGCTTTGGATATTCATTCCTTGGCTAACAAACTGATGAGGTTTGATATTTAAGAGCCCAGCCGAGTTCTTGCATGTGTTATTGCCCAGTCTTCACTATTGGAGCATATCAAGGCTCGACAGTTTGTTGATCCGCACTTAGCAGTCCTCAGGGAGACGGTATTACAGGGTGGTGCCAAGGAGGTTTCTATGGGCGAGGATGGTGTTCTGCGACTCCAGGGTCGCCTATGTGTTCCTAATGTTGATGGCTTGAGGGAGAGGATCCTAGAGGAGGCACACAGTTCTCGGTATTCTATTTATCCAGGTGCTACGAAGATGTATCATGACCTGAGACAGCATTTTTGGTGGCGGTAGATGAAGAAAGATATAGTTGCGTATGTGTCTAGGTGCCTAAATTGCCAGCAGTTCACGTATGAGCACCAAAGGCCAGGTGGCCTACTTCAGCAGATGACTATACCTGAGTGGAAATGGGAGCGCATCACTATGGACTTTGTAGTTGGATTGTCGCGGACCTTGCGGAAGTTTGATGCAGTTTGGGTCATTGTCGACAGATTGACCAAGTCAGCACACTTCATTCCGGTTGTGACTACATATACTTCAATGAAATTGGCCCAGATTTATATTAGGGAGATAGTTCAGTTGCACGGTGTGCCTGTTTCCATCATATCAGATAGAGGCCCTCAGTTCACTTCACATTTTTGGAGAGTCGTACAAAGTGAGTTGGGGACCCGTGTAGAGCTCAGCACAACATTTCATCCACATCCGACATCCAGTCAGAGCGGACAATACAGATATTGGAGGACATGCTCAGAGCATGTTTGATTGACTTTGGGGGACAGTGGGATCAATTTTTGCCTTTGGATGAGTTTTCTTACAACAATAGTTATCAATCCAGAATCGAGATGGCTCCATTTGAGGCTTTATATGGTTGGCAATGTCGTTCTCCCATCGGGTGGTTTGTGCCTGGAGAAGCTAGGTTATATGGTACAGATTTGGTAAAGGATGCCTTGGAAAAGGTAAAGTTGATTCAGGAGCGACTTCGCACAACATAGTCAAGACAGAAGAGTTACGCTGATCAGAAGGTGCGCGATGTATCATTTATGGTCGGCAAGAAGGTTCTCTTGAAAGTCTCGCCGATGAAGGGTATTATGAGATTCGGAAAGAAGGGCAAGTTGAGCCCAAGGTTTATAGGCCAATTTGAGGTGTTGAGGTGAGTTGGAGAGGTAGCTTATTGATCGGGTCCAAACCTACACCACTATAGAGTAGCGAGGATGGTCGATGCAGTTTTACCCAACGAGGTCGGGATCGATTTCCATAGGGAGTTAATTTGGCTTGAAGTTGGGTATCTAACTAATCTAGATGTGCGTGTTGTTCCTAATTGCACTTCCAAACATTGTTGCGATTGATTCTATTCTAATTTTATACTATTGTATGCTGAGTATAAGGTAAGTACAATATTTTTGGTGAACGTTTTCAAGTGTTAAAAGGCACTAGGGAAGTGACTTCCGCCTAGGTGAGTATCTAATGGGTATCAAGAATCTAGGACAAGCTTGTTATGATTGGGGGTCATGATATAACCATCACACAAAAGCGCTCACTCTATACCTATCGGTAGTTTGAGTGACTTTGCCCGATTTGGATTTCTCAAGCCCAAATGGGTGTTCATACAATACAAGTGAAATTGGCTCAAGTCGGGTATTACCATCTATAGGTTTAACCCTTTAATTGGGGCTATAAATCTCTTGAGTTCACCCCAATTCCTTTTTAGCCTAACTTTCCTAGACTCAATCCCTCTTTCTCAAGAAGAGCCTAAGTCATAAAGGCATGAATCAGTGTTTGCAACCACTATTTCTACAATTTTAGCATGAATTAGGCTAAATATCACTGACCCATACACAATTAAGCCCTAAAATTCAAGACCGATTAAATACCCATGCTAGGGTTGGGTCACAACCCTAGCTATGGGGTCTAGCTACTCACAATAACAGCAGAAATCAAAGATAAAGATGAAATATAAGCCATAATATTAAAGTACAAGATGAAAATCTAAAGTTTGAAGGTAAATCTACTCTAAAATTGCCCAAAAAGGGAAAAACCAACCGTTCACGTGCCCTGGGGTTCCTTTGGGATGGATTGGTTTGTAGGGGTCTGGGCCATCTAGTATCTTTGATTATCCAAATGGCTGTCACAATACCTGATTTGTCGATGCTGAAGTTGTATTCTGATAATCGTGGTGCTTCTGTGGAATTGGTGTGTTTATCGAAGCCATTTTGCTCATGAGCCCTCGAGAGCTCTGTCTTTGATCGTTTCTTCGATCATTTTAGATGGGATTGCGTCCTGGGCCACTATTTCTATGATCTTCATTGTATAGTTGATACCGATCTCTGCTCGACCGAGGTTCTCTGTCGATATCCCTTTGAATTCTGTCGACGAGCCTGTTCGGATAAGTGGAACCGGAAGGGGTCCCTAGTTAATCATCCTCGACCCTTATCTTTGACTGGTACCGATTATGTACATCGGCCCAGGTTACTGCTGGATATTCAATTAAATTCTGCTTTAGCTATCGTGATGCCACTGAGCTTCATTTGTTTAAACCTTGAGTAAAGGCTTGATAGCCCAATCGTCTATGACTAGAGGTAGTTCCATGCGTTCCATCTGAAACCGAGATACGAATTCCCTCAACATTTTGTTGTCTTTTTGTTTCACCTTAAAGAGGTCCGACTTCCTAGTCGCAACCTTTATTGCCCCGACATGTGCCTTTATGAAGGAGTCTGCAAGCATGGCAAAGGAGTCGATGGAATTAGGCGGCAAATTGTGGTAACATATCATTGCTCCCTTCGACAAAGCTTCTCCAAATTTCTTCAGTAGAACAGATTCAATTTCATCGTCTTCCAAGTCATTCCCTTTTATTGCGCATGTATAAAATGTGACATGCTCATTAGGGTCGGTGGTCCCATTGTACTTAGGAATTTCTGGCATTCGGAATTTCTTTGGAATGGGTTTTGGTGCCGCACTTGGAGGAAAAGGCTTTTGTACGAATTTCTTTGAACCCATACACTTTAGAATCGGCGGTGCCCCCAGTATTTGGTCAACCCGGGAATTGTATGTCTCTACTTTTTTGTCATTTGCCTCGATTTTCTTTTCTCCTGATTCAATTCGTTCAGTGAGCTCCTAGAGCATTTTTATAATGGCGGGTTCAGTCCCCGATTAGTTGGCGTTCAACCTTTCCATCACAGACTCGGCCCTTTGGATGACTTCCGGTTCGATTTTACTCGGTGTTCGGTTTTGATTTTGCAGTTGTGCTATAGTAGCTTGTTGAGCTTGTAACATTTAGAATATCAACTGGAGGCTAACTCCATTACCTTCTCTGCCCTGCGTACCTCGACCACCTGATCGAACTTCCCTGCGTACGGTACCTTCGGGATCGACGCCCAAATTTGCATTTAGGGTGACATGTGAACTGACATCGACGGGATTTGTAATTGTTGCTCCCTCGAGGTCAGCCTGAGGCGCCTCGATCCCAAAGGCGGCTATATTGTCATTTTCCCCGTGAAATCTGAGGCCGTTGTCACCATGTGTAGGCACTGCTTGTGAGTTTGGCATGTTTATCCTGAAAACAAAAATTCTTACGAGAACAAGTGTAAAGCAGTGTGTGTTATCAGAATCAGTATTAAGCAATCACTATTATCCTCACCCCCACGATGGGCGCCAAACTATTTACCCTTATAATTGAATAACAATTAAACTTATAATGTGGTTTTAAGAACACGTGATTTCACCTAATACCAATTGATAAATGTGAGGATGAATAATAGAAATTAACAATAAAGTAAATCAAACCAAAGTAAATTAACAAGAAGAGATGGTTAACTATGCTTAATTAAGTCATCATAATGCATAATCACAATGTTCTCCAGTACCTGTCGCACCCCATTTCCTTTTCTCGCGAAATCGGGCTTCGACATGTGACAACCCTTTTAAAGGAGGTATTAAAAGAGGAGAGTCGCCACCTAATGATTTTTAAGGTGCGTTAGGGCACCTATTTATAAATAACTCTGTTTTAACTAGTCAATGCCACCAAAGATCGGGTAAGGGCTCAAGTTACCTCAAAGAGAAGGTATTAGGCACTCCTCGAGGTCCACAACTGTGGGTCCCGGCTTAAATTATATGGATTAGTCTATGTGATCAAGTAAGCAAAGAGAGTACAAAATCTAAGAATTTTATTACAAAGAGATCTTGAATAGGGAGATACAACTATTTTTTTCATTCAAATAGAAAAGAAAGGAAAAAATGGGGGGGGGGGGGGGGTCCTAAGGTTTTTAGCCTAAAGGATCACCCCGTGCAACATAAATAATATTTCGTACTCCCTTGAGATTTTGTGTTACTCATATTATCCAGCAGGCACAGACTATCATCTCCTGCTACCCAATTACTATGTTAAAGTTGTTTACCTAAGGGCACTCTAATTCAATTCTAAGTTATACCCTACGCGTGCACTACCCGTCCCATACCTATGGTCCAAGAGGTATTGGACCTCTATTTGGGTGGTTCTAGACTTTACCTAGGCTTCTCAAAATAATAAAACTAGGCGACATACAAAACAAATTGGACTTCATGTAGGGACAGATAAGGGCTCAAGTTAGCCTCCACACTTAAACAACAAATGCACGCGAAACAGGTTCTCACATTAGGCGTTAGACAGTTTCGAAACTGAGGCGAATTAAAGATATTAAGCCCTATAGACATGGTTTCTATGTGACCTTGGATTCAAACGTGCAGGCAGTCTTAGATGCAAGGTTCCACTTTAACTTATAGATATGATTTCCAAACAACTATACAGTTTAGGGGTATCTAGTATTGCAATTACAGGTTATAAGTGATTAAACCTATAGACATGATCTCTTGGTGATTTACGCGGTGGTTGGTAGTGATAACCATTGGAAATACTCAGAATTACTCAATTTGATCTTATGGGCATGCTTTCTAATAGTGGCATGGCTGAGCAATGAAAGAATGTTTGGAAAGTTCAACATTGACACTTTAAAGTGAGTAGTAATACCCTATAGGCAGGATTTCCAACGATTAACGATTGCAGCCGATATTTGCTTATACTTAGCCCTATAGGCATATTTTCTAGGTGAGCAGTATGATAACAATAGCAAATCAACCAATTAAAGTCCTATAGGCAGGATTTCTAGATGAAGATCAGTAGAACATAAGCTAGTATAATCCTATAGGCAAGGTATCTAATGAATATGCTGCAGTTATGCAAATTGAAAGAATTGTCATCAACATTTTATAGTTCCTATAGGAATGCTGTCTAGCAGTAGACATAGGAATAAATAAAATACTTATGCTTTGATAGTAGGCAAGTTGTGTGAGTGTGTGATTTTACTAATGGCATGATTTCTACCAGTGCACATGGAGATTGAATGGCATATATATAGCAGGTTGGACAACAAGTAGACCATATGAACCCTATAGGCATGTTTTCTACCCTTTCATGCAAAAAATTAGAGTATACCCATTTCCCCGATTTCACTAACACCCCCAATTGTTTATTACAAAATTATTACAGACCCAATGATGAATGTAATTACAACATATTATACAAGCAATAGCAGTAGGCCTATAGCAGGCCCAAAAGGAGATACCCATTGTTGTCTGGGCCTTTAACAAACGCTTTCTTCACAAATAGCATGCCCAGATCCCAACAGAGGGCTATATTCATCTGCACAGCCCAGAAACCATAGAGGAACTCAAACCAAACCAAACAGTCACAAACTGATCATTTGACCCAAACATTGAATCACAAAGAAACCACTTAAACAACCCAATTTGCATATTCAACAGATAGACTGAGGAAAGAACTGAGTGTCAGAGACAGTTAAGGTCTCAGTAGTAAAGAGGGTGGCCAAAGAACCCCAAGTCCTAGTGATTTAGAGTTCAAAAGGGTCTCAAATAGACCCCGAGCAATGCTCACACTAGGGAGGTCAATAGAGAAAGTCTTAGTAGCCTTGGATTTTAGCTGGCCAAGAGTGAAAGATTCAGAATAGTGTAGGCAACAAATGAGAGTGAAAGAATAATGGTTAAGGGACAGAATTTGAAGAGATACACTTGTATTTTAGAAAGTAGACATAGCAAAGTTGTCCAAAACACAGAACATGCTAGTTATGAAG
The DNA here is from genome assembly GCF_000390325.3 of Nicotiana tomentosiformis. Taxonomy (NCBI): domain Eukaryota; kingdom Viridiplantae; phylum Streptophyta; class Magnoliopsida; order Solanales; family Solanaceae; genus Nicotiana; species Nicotiana tomentosiformis. Next base: position 140,723,342 of record NC_090814.1, read on the forward strand.
GTCAAAAATACTTAGAGGCAGATGTCTATTACAGGTTCAACACTTAGCAAGAGATAACACATTGGTAGAAAGCACTTTGAGAGTTAGAGGATGAGCAATTTTCCTGAGATCACAAGTTTAACATACAAAGGTGTATAATACCAAACAGGTCTAGGTAGGGCACTAACTTAAAGGGTTAATGCCTAAAGGTCCAAATCATGCTGAATATCCTCCACAACACCAGAAAGCAGACATGCCAATTTATCACTAAGACAAACAATCTCAAATATTGTAAGGAAACACAGATTAAGATAGCCACTCTAAAGTCTCAAATAATCACTAAATAGGTATGTAATTAAGTAAGCTAAAGACATGATGAGTTACACAATAGCAGAGGAGCAAGTCACATATTATAATACATTACAGATGTGAGGCAGTCATTGCAGGAATTCAAAGTAGATTAGGAAATCAAACTCATGTAAAACAGTAATATAGACATTCAAGTACCAATACATTAGGCTAAATGAACTTAAGAGAGTCTAAATTATTCAGGTGAAGCATATTTAAATAACATATCTAAAAAATTGGAGATTTTAAGTAAAAGGCCAAATGCTAAAGAGATTTCAAATCAGAATACGAGTGCAATGCTAGTAAAGTTACACATAGAGATGGTCTAAGAGCATATTTAAGTCATGAAATTCAGAGGGGTGAATATGCAGGACATGAACACAGAAGAATGAAACCGTAAAGCCAAGAGACTTATCAGCTATCAATTTAATAAACAAACAACAAGAAAGAACAAATTCCAAAGTGCTCTAAATGTCAACAGAGAGCAAGAACCCAAATTCGCAGTGCGTAAAAGTTCCCAAGGGCTTCAAATTAACCCAGGGCAGTACTCGCACCAAGGAATTCAAATGGGATGTATGACTTCTTCAAAACATAGTGGCGGAAGACAACTCTTTTCTCATCCCAAAACATAGTGGCGGCCTCAATCAATGCCCCATTTGGCCGAATGTCCAATAAAGAAGGTAAATTACCAAGGACCCTTTTCACATGATTCTTGTCACTAGGTGAAACGTTCTTCCACCAATCAAGCAGCAAAGGTGGGATGTTTTGGACCATGCCGAACCTGGGGACTTCGTGCTTCATTTTTTGCGAACAAATAGAGCTAGCCCTTTCCCCCTCTAGATTCGACTATTTACACACTAATGATCAACATATTGGCCTATTTTCTCCAAGTCATGCACATAACGTGACGGTGTCCATTGGGATTGTGGAAATCCTACCGGAATTTGGACAAGGCTTATTTTAGCGGGCTATTACGTTAGTAATGTTCTAACCCGTACTAGGTTTAACATGATGCATGTACGTTTAATATTTGAGTGAAGTTTCTAGAATGGCCTAGACTGGTACTCCCAAGTGGACAACTTGAGAGGGAAAGGCACGGGACCGTCGACTGCACCGCTGATCGACTAGTCTACCGCAAATAAGCCTTTCCGATTTAAAAAGGTAATTTTGGAAGAGCGCGGACACTCATCAAGCGTCGCTATGTTGATAATTGGCATGAGTGGAGTATGATGTGGAGCATGCTTTATGCAGAGATAATAACACATTGCCAATTATGATAAATATATAAAAGCGGTAAATACAGTATTAAGGTAAAACATGAAAAACATAAAAGAAAGACAAAGGAAGAAGTTAGTCCGTGGAATATATGCAAGAATGTAATAAAGTAAACAAGGGAGTAGGGACGGGAGAGACATGATGTAGCAATCGTTAAACAAATGAAGAGCAGTTTAGAGCAAATAAAGATGAATAGGAAAGGAATATGCATGTTATAACCAATTTAAGCAAAGGAAGGTAGAGCGGGGAAGGGATGTGCATATTACAACAAATTTAAACAAATAAAAGGAAAATGGGAGAGCGATGTGCATGTAGTAGCAAATAAAAACGGAAAAGGGAAGCACGTTTATATTAAAGAAGACCAATCCATATAAGCCAAATTCACTATGGTAAGAGCCTAAGTGTAAACTCCCCAGCAGAGTCATCATGCTGTCGCGCCCCGTTTCCTTTTCTCGCGAAATCGGGTTTCGACATGTGACAACTCTTTTAAAGGAGGTATTAAAAGAGGAGAATTGCCACCTAACAATTTTTAAGGTGCGTTAGGGCACCTATTTGCAAATAACTCTGTTTTAACTAGTCAACACCACCAAAGATCGGGTAAGGGCTCAAGTTACCTCATACAGAAGGTATTAGGTACTCCTCGAGGTCCAAAACTGTGGGTCCCGGCCGAACTTAAATTATATGGATTAGTCTATGTGATCAAGAAAGCAAAGACAATACAAAATCTAAGAATTGTATTACAAAGAGATCTTGAATAGGGAGATACAACTATTTTTTCATTCTAATAGAAAAGAAAGGAAGGGGGGAGGGGTCCTAATTTTTTTTTGCCTAAAGGATCACCCTGTGCAACATAAATAATATTTCGTACTCCCTTGAGATAGGGTGTTACTCATATTATCCAGCGGGCACAGACTACCATCTCCTGCTACCCAATTACTATGTTAAAGTTGTTTACCTAAAGGCGCTCTAATTCAATTCTAAACCATACCCTACGCGTTCACTACACGTCCCATACCTATGGTCCAGGAGGTATTGGACCTCTATTTGGGTGGTTCTAGACTTTACCTAGGCTGCACAAAATGATAAAAGTAGGCGACATACAAAACAAATTGGACTTTATGTAGGGACAGATAAGGGCTCAAGTTAGCCTCCGCACTTAAATAACAAATGCACGCGAAACAGGTTCTCACATTAGGCGTTAGACAGTTTCGAAACTGAGACAAATTAAAGCCATTAAGCCCTGTAGACATGGTTTCTATGTGACCTTGGATTCAAACGTACAGGCAGTCTCAGATACAAGGTGCCACTTTAAACTTATAGATATGATTTCCAAATAACTATACAGTTTAGGGGTATCTAGTATTGGAATTACAGGTTATAAGTGATTAAACCAATAGACATGATCTCTAGGTGATTTACCCAGTGGTTGGTAGTGATAACCATTGGAAATACTCAGAATTACTCAGTTTGTTCCTATGGGCATGCTTTCTAATAGTGGCATGGCTGAGCAATGAAACAATGTTTGGAAAGTTCAGCATTGACACTTTAAAGCGAGTATTAATACCCTATAGGTAGGACGATTAACGATTGCAGCTGATATTTGTTTATACTTAGCCCTATAGGCATATTTTCTAGGTAAGCAGTATGATAACAATAGCAAATCAACAAATTAAAGTCCTATAGGCAGGATTTCTAGATGAAGATTAGTAGAACATAAGCTAGTATAATCCTATAGGCATGGTATCTAATGAATATGTTGCAGTTATGCAAATTGAAAGAATGGTCATCGACATTTTTAGTTCCTATAGGCATGTTATCTAGCAGTAGACATAGGAATAAATAAAATACTTATGCTTTGATAGTAGGCAAGTTGTGTGAGTGTGTGATTTTCCTAATGGCATGATTTCTACCAGTGCAGATGGAAATTAAATGGCATATATATAGCAGGTTGGACAACAAGTAGACTATACGAACCCTATAGGCATGTTTTCTACCCTTTCATGCAAAACATTAGAGCATACCCATTTTCCCGATTTCACTAACACTCCCAATTATTTATTAGAAAATTATTACAGACCCAATGATGAATATAATTACAACATATTATACAAGCAATAACAGTGGGCCTACAGCATGCCCAAAAGGAGATACCCAGTGTTGTTTGGGCCTTTAACAAATGCTTTCTTCACAAATAGCATGCCAAGATCCCAACAGAGGGCTATATTCATCAGCACAACCCAGAAACCATAGAGGAACTCAAACCAAACCAAACATCCATAGATTGATCATATGACCCAAACATTGAATTACACAGAAACCAGTTAAACAACCTAATTTGAATATTCAGGACATAGACTGGGGAAAGAACTGACTGTCAGAGAACCCTAAGTCCTAGTGTGTCAGAGTTTACAAGGGTCTCAAATGGACCCCGAGCAGTGCTCACACTAGGGAGGTCAATAGAAAAAGTCTTAGTGGCCTTGGCTTTCAGCTGGCTAAGGGTGACAGATTTAGAATAGTGTAGGCAACAAATGAGAGTGAGAGAACAATGGATAAGGGACAGAATTTGAAGAGATGCACTTGTATTTTAGAAAGCAGACATAGCAAAGTTGTCTAAAACACAGAACATGCTAGTTGAGAAGCTCAACAAGACTTAGAGGTAGATGGCTATTACAGGTTCAATACTTAGCAAGAGATAACGCATTGGTAGAAAGCACATTGAGAGTTAGAGGATAAGCAATTTTTCTGAGATCACAAGGTTAAACATACAAAGGTGCATAATACCAAACAGGTCTAGGTAGGGCACTAACTTAAAGGGTTAAAGCCTAAAGGTCCAAATCATGCTGAATATCCTCCACAACACCAGAAAGCAGACATGCCAATTTATCACTAAGACAAACAGTCTCAAATATTGTATGGAAACACGGATTAAGATAGCCACTCTAAAGTCTCAAATAATCACTAAAGGGGTATGGAATTAAGTAAGCCAAAGACATGCTGAGTGACACAATAGCAGGGGAGCAAGTCCCAGATTATAACACATTACAGACGTGAGGCAGTCATTGTAGGAATTCAAAGTAGAATAGGAAAGCAAACTCATGTCAAACAGTAATGTAGACATTCAACTACCAATACATTAGTCTAAATGAACTTAAGAGAGTCAAATTATTCAGGTGAAGCATATTCAAATAACATATCTCAAAAACTGGAGATTTTAAGTGAAAGGCCAAATGCTAAAGAGATTCAAATCAGAATACGAGTGCAATGCCAGTAAAGTTACACATATAGATGGTCTAAGAGCACATTTAGGTCATGAAATTCAGAGGGGTAAATATGCAGGACATGAACACAGAAGAATGATACTGTAAAGCCAAGAGACTTACCAGTTATCAGTTGAATAAACAAACAACAAGAAAGAACAAATTTCACAGTGCTCTGAATGTCAACAGAGAGCAAGAACCCAGATTCTCAGTGCGCAGAGTTCCCATGGGCTTCAAATGAACCTCAGGCAGTGCTCGCACCAAGAAAAGTTGAAAATCAAATCCCGGTGGCCTTGGCTTTCAGCCGGCCAAGAATCAAAGTGTAGAACAAGAGAATGAAAGAACAATAGAGTAATCGCTTCGATTTTTAGTGAATCTGGGTGATTCAAAGTCTGTCTCAAAGGGGAAAGGGGAGGGGTTTATATAGTAGTAGGAATCAAGCTAACAAACAAGGAAAACAATCAATCAAACATAAATATGGAAAGAAAGTATCATATGCTATCAGTAATGGAACGGGTAAAAGGAAAAGTATAAAATTCCGAACCCTACTTCGACAGAAATCAAGGAATTGACCAAAGCTTTTGGTGAATCGGCTTCATATCGTCTTTCCATGAATGTATATAGACGGAATAATGATCAGAATTAAAGGTTCAAACCACTTTGGTTCCATCTCAGGAGGTTTTTCTTGCCAAACTTAGGCAAGCACCTAAGTAACACCACAAACGGACGACCAGTACCAAAGGGCTTCAAACATGGTAAGAAAATAATGGTCGAATCTCATTCTCAGTGTGATTGGGAGAGGGAATTAAGGGGAGACGGCTAGGGTTCTTCAGAAGAGAGAAGTGGAGGTTAAGAGCGTTTAAGGGCGGTGGGTTAGAGGGGAATGGGTTAGGGTTTCAGGTCTAGGGTAATTAAAAAGGGTGGGGTGATTGTAGACCGTTGATCTTGAAAGATCAACGGTCGAGACTAAGGGATAAGCGAGGCGGGTCATTTGGAATGGGTATCGACCGGGTTAATTACATGGGTCGTTTGGATTGGGCTTTGGGGGCTTGGTCCAGAGATTTGGGGCTTGTTTGGTCCAACAATTGGCTCAAAATTTGGGCCAGCCTTTAAATAAGAAATTAAGGAAAAAATATTTTAATAAAATAGTTAAATAAATTATAAAATGATGTTTATGCAAATTAATACCTTAAAACAATAGTATAAGATTATAAAAATGTAAGATACTATTTTGACCCGGAATAAAGTGACAAATGCAATACAATTGTAAAATAAAGGTTATTATTGCGAGATTGTGCAAATAGCCTGAAAATACTAATGTAATTATAAAAGAAAGAATAAAATACCTGAAGCAAATATTATAGATGTAAAATAAGAATTTAGGTAATTGAATCATCACAAAATAATTTGAAGGAATAATTAATAATTATTCAAGCAATTTAAATACAAAGAATCAATTCAAAAGCTCTAAAAATTATGAAAAATTATAGAAGATGCTTGCATAAATTTTGTAAATTAAATAATGATGCAAGTTAATGTTTTGAAAGCATATACGCTTATTTGCAAAAATATGTGGGCAAAATTGGATATCAACGGTACCATCTCATGCATTAGTAATTGGAACATTACATTTGTTGGTGCTCTCCTAGCAACACGATTTGAACGTGTATCAAAATAATGATATCAGAATAGTCTCCTACCGTTTTAATGGAACCTGCAAGACAAACGCTAGTATAACCCAAAGTTCAATATAAACAAATTAAAAAAGTGTAGCTGACAAAGAGAAACCTACAAATACCTATCCTTTTACTCAAGATGAATATTCAAAATGTTTGAATATTACTCCAACTAAATTCATAGCTCCAATATCAATCTGAATTGAGAAAGACAACATCTTGACCTCATTAGTCATTATGTGTTTCGAGAAAACACTACAAGAAAAGTGTGAATTACCTGGGAATTGTTTCTGCGGGAAATTTCTACGGATTTTCATGCAAAAATTTAAAATTCCTAAGTTGATGAATATTTTTATCTGTGAAAAATATTTTTCGAGGAAACTTTTCATGTAATTTTGGTGCCACTTTGCGCCAAAATATTACCCGAGAAATTATTTGGAAAACAATATCTGCAAGTACCATTTTTATAGGTAAATTCGCAAGTAAATAAATAATAATAAATTCCTTTGTTGTTTCGTAGGAAATTTCCAAGGTAAAGCTACCTACGGATTTAGCTGTGGATAATTACTAGAGAATTTACTTGGAGATTTTTTTACTTGGGGAATTACCTGGGGATTGTTGGTCTGCGAAATTATCTGGGGATTTATTCCTTGGGGTTTTCCTGGATATTTTCTTACATGCGGAATTACTTGAGGATTTTATAGTTGCGGATTTAGATATGATTTTTTCTTTGGGAATTTACTTGGGGATTTTCATACTTAGGGATCTATCTAGGTATTTCGTTGTTGCAATTTTATGTGAAACTTTCTTGGGATTTTCTTACTTGAAAGATTACTTGGGGATGTTTGCTCTGTAGATTCTTTTTTCAATTCAAATCGTTTATTATGTAATAATCTCACTCTAATAAGTTATTGAAAAGAAAAGGTTTAAAGTAATAATTTTGACATAATTATTAATAAAATCATCGTATTTATTTTATGAATATAATGTCATGACATATTTATCAATATTTAAAGCTAAATATAGTTACTAATCCAATAATAAAATAATTATCATAAATCTAATTAATGTTAACAAAAGAATTAAATATGAAGAAATTAAATTTAAAACAAAATAATTAAAACAATTAATTATTCTTACCCTTCTTGTTAGGAATTGAGGCATATCAATTACTATTATTTAAATCAAATTAGTGTTGAACTAATATCATTAGAACATAAACTAAATTGTGTATTATTGATTTTACGTAAGTATAGTTTTTAAGTAGAAAAACATACAGTTACATTTTGTCACGACCTCAAATTCCCTCCGTAGGATATCGTGATGACACCTAGTCTCTAAGACTAGGTAAGCCTATCAATGCGGAATAACAATAGAAATTTGAAATATATAAATCTGCAAATCCACAAAATTACAACTCCCAAAACCCGGTAGAAATATGTCACAAGCTTCTAAAGATTTATCCTCAATATCTCTATATATCAGAGTCTAAAGATAATAAGGATGCAACATAATAAGGATAGAAGGGAGCTCCGGAGTCTGCGGACGCTGGCAGATATACCTCGAAATCTCCTCTTTCGGCTATTCACCGATGCCTGGTCTAATAAGATGTACCTAGATCTACACAAAAAGATGTGCAGAAGCATAGTATGAGTACACCACAGCGATACCCAGTAAGTGTCAAGCCTAACCTCGGTAGAGTAATGACGAGGTCAGGTCAGGACCTACTGGAATAATAAAAGACAGGGAGAAAAGTTTAACAATATAATAACAATAATAAAAATGGGGATAAATCAAGTAAGTAGTATGTCATAATTTAACTACACAGAATAAAGGCAATTAACACCTCGCGGAAGGAAAATAAAAATTTACAACTTTAACAAAAATACCAAAAATAACCAAAGACAATGCAGCCATAAAGAAATATCAACAAGGGCGCTCCCGAGGTACCGCCTCGTAGTCCCAAATGATAAATAAATTCACAATATCTCATTTCCTTATATCACCGCGGGAGCCTTCACATTAAATTTTAAAGAAAATATTTTTTCCGAAATAGCATCCCACGTTTTAGCCATCCCTATCACACCGCGTGACTTCTAGTAGTTCCCCTACTAGCCACCCTTATCTCACCGCATGCGTTTCAACACTCAGACCTTATACCACCGCATGCGTATCGATATCATAATATATCATAATTTGCACCTCAAGTGCCCAAATATTTTAACTTGCCAAAAATAAATCAACAACAATATTGTTTTACGATAAAGAGCTCACGGCTCATGCCAAAATATATCAACAACAATATTTTCCATAATAAAGAGCTCACGACTCCATCACAATGAGTACGAAAATCTCACAAAATATTCAGCAAAAATAATATTTGACAAATTTAACACCTTGTATAAATATCAAAATTTTAAAATTAAAATACTTCATTTTTAATAATATTTAAATTAAGAAATCCATCCTTCAAGTAATGCACAGAACAAAAGAAATAGAGTTTCAACTAAACAGGTAAAACACTTAGCAGGAACAGGTCACGCAAATTTAAAATACGAAAATATATTAATGATGTTGAATATAACATAATAAAATAATTTAATTAATATGCAACAGTGCTCTACACAATTTAAAGACATAATCTTCTACATTTAGCATGTATACACACTCGTCATCTCGCGTATACGACTTTCAACACATCAAAAATTTTATATCAATACCAATCCTAAGGAAAATTTTCCGCATACAAGGTTAGACAAGTCACTTACCACAAATCACGCTCAATCAGTCAAGTAGTATGTCTTTTCCTCGATTTTCGACTCCGATCGGCTCAAATCTAGTCATAATTAATTCGATTCAATCAATACAAATTATAGGAATAAATTCCATATGAAAATACAAATTTTCTAACAAAATTCAAAATTTAACCCAAAAATTGCCCGTGGGACCCACGTCTTAGAATCCGACGAAACTCATAAAATCCGACAACCTATTCAATTACGAGTCCAACCATACTAGTTTCACTCAAATTCGACTTTGAATCGACATCGAAATCCCAAAAATTCATTTTATCAGATTTCTAAAAAATTCCCCAAATTTCCATCTCAAAACACTAATTAAATGATGAAAACAATGATATATTCGTATATATTGATCAAATCTGAGTTAGAATCACTTACCCCAATATTTTTCCTTGAAAATCTCTCAAAAATCGCCTCTCTCAAAGCTCCAATTTGTCAAAAATGGAAAATGGGATGAAGCCCCCGTTTGATCCGTTAACCATCCGAAACTCACCCGAGACCCTCGAGACCTCAACCAAATGTACCAACAAGTCCTAAAATATCATACGAACTTTATTTGAAACCTCAAATCATATAAAATAACGCTAAAAGCACAAATCATACCCCAATTCAAGTTTAAGGAACTTAAGAATTTCCAACTTCTACATTCGATGCCGAAACCTATCAAATCAAATCCGATTGATCTCAAATTTTGCACACAAGTCATAAATGAGCTATAAAAATTTTCATAATTGTATTTCAACCTCGATATCAAAAAGTCAACTCCCCGGTCAAACTTCCCAAAAATTTAACTTTCGCCATTTCAAGCCAAATTCCACTACGGACTTCCAAAAACTTTTTCGGATATGCTCCTAAGTCCAAAATCATCATACGGAGCTATTGAAATTATCAAAGCTCTATTCCGAGGTCGTTTACACATAAGTCGACATCCGGTCACTATTTCAACTTAAACTATAAACCTTTGAACTAAGTATTCCAATTCATTGCTAAAACCTCGTCGGACCCAAACTAATCACCCCGAAAATTCATAATGTAAAGCATAAATTGAACAGTAAATGAGGGAATGAGGCTACAATTCTAAAAATGACTGGTCGGGTCTATAACGACAAAATCAGTCATTTTGAGCATTTGCGGTAGTTTACGGGCATGAGTAGCTCTGTATGATGTATTATGACTTATGTGAATCGTAGGTTTTGATTTTCAGGGTATTCGGAATCGAATTGGAAGAATGGATTTAATTGTTGAAGCTTTAAATTCGAAAGAGTTGACCAAGTTTGACTTTTTAGCATTTGACCTCGAATTGGAATTTTGATGGTTCCGTTAGCTCCGTTGGGTGATTTTTGACTTAGGAGCGCGTCCGTATTATGATTCGGAGGTCCGTACTGGAATTTGGTTTGAAATGGCGAAAGTTGAAATTTTGGAAAGTTTGACCGGGAGTGGACTTTTTGATATCGGGGTCGGATTCCGATTCCTAAAGTTGGAGCATGTCTGTAATGTCAAATATAACCTGTGTGCAAAATTTGAGGTCAATCGGACGTGATTTGATAGGTTTCGGCATCGATTGTGGAAGTTGAAGTTTCAAAGTTCAATGATTTCGAATTGAGGTGTGATTCATCGTTTTGATGAGGTTATGTGTGTTTTGAGGCCTCGAGTAGGTCCGTCTTATGTTATGGGATTTATTGGTATATTTGGACGGGGTCTCGAGTGACTCGGGTGAGTTTCGGTCGAGGTTCAGACCATTTTCACTCCATGTTGCATTGCTGAAGATTTTCTGGTTTTGGTATGACCGCACCTGCGGAGTGTTGAGTGCAGGTGCGGAGCTGCAAAAGCGGCAGTTCTATCAAAGAAGCGGCATAAGGACCGTAGGTGCGAGGTTTTGCTGAGTGAGGCTGTTTCGCAGAAGCGAGGAATTACCGCAGAAGCAGTGGTCGCAAATGCGACAATTTTACCGCAAATGCGGAATAGCTAGGCAGAGTTATAAAAATTGAGGTTTTGGTTCTTTCTTCATATTTCGAGATGTGGGACTCCGATTGAGGCAATTTTTGAAGCAAATTTCATCACAAGGATTGGGGTAAGTGTTCTCTACTCAATTTTAATTGTATTTCATGAATCCATCTTCATTTTTAGCAATTGGTTGATGAATATAAAGAGGAAAATTGGGCATTTTGGCCTAAAGTTTTATAATATGAAATTTTGAGTTTTGAACATCGAATTGGAGTTGAATTTGAGTGAAACTAATAGGGTTGGACTCATAATTGAATGGGTTATTAGATTTTTGTTAATTTTGTTGGGTTTCGAGGTGCGGACTTGGGTTGGGCTTTTGGCCGATTTTGGGCTTTTGATTCAAGATTTGATCTTTTTCGATCGGGATTGATTTCTTTAGAATTGTTTGATGTACTTGAGTTGTTTTTTTTATTAGTTTCGAGCCGTTTAGAGGTCGGAACGCGCGGGGTGGTATTTTGGAGCATCGCTTGGCTTGCTCGGTGTTGGAATTGGCTTGTTCGAGGTAAGTAACTCTTCTAATCTTGGAGCTGAGGGTATGAAACCTCGAAATACGTGTTATATGATTTGCGTTGAGGTGACGCAAATGCTAGGTGACGGGCGTGTGGGCGTGCACCATGTGAATTGGGACTCTGTTATTTCCATGGCACTGAATAGTGGCCCTATTTTGTTTATATCCCTGTTTTCACCATGTGATAAAGTAATTGAGCTGTCAATCATGCTAGATATCATGTTTAGGCTTTATGCCGATACTGTTAGGACCCATAGTGGTCGTTTCTTGCTGTCATCTCACTGATTTCATTGATATTTCGTACTCAGTCATATTTATTCATTCATATCATATCTCAGTCTCAGTTGTTATTTATTGATACATCATATCATTGTTGTCGGGCTAGTTTCATGACATTTTGAGCCCGTGAGTGAGACTGGAGAGATTGATGACAGAGTGAGGACGAGAGCCTCATTATGAGTGACCGTTTTGGGATCGGGCTACACGCCGCAGCATGCTATATTGATTTATGCTTGGATCTGGCTTATGATAGCGCTTGGGCTATAGGAGCCCCTCCGGAGTCTGTACATGTGAGCGCTCGGTATCGGTTGTGCATCGGCGGCTGGTGATTTCCTGGATGAGGGCGAGATGTGATTTCTGTGTGTTGACGATGGACCAGTCTGGGGGACTTGAGGCTGGGTTTTGACTGTAGCTAGAGCACTGAGGTGTTGACTGCGTGAGCACGTGCTTTTGGATTTATATGTCTGGTAGTGTCCCTATTAGTGGAATTTATTGCTGGATGGCTATGTGATGAGTATGATGTGACTGCGAGATGTGTTCATATGATTTGAATATGACGAGAAGGGTTTACTTGAGGTGTAAAAAGAACTATTTGGTGCTTGATTTCCATCTTGATTTGAAGTATAGTCTCGAGTTATGGGTGTGTTAAAGGATCCTTTTCATGTTGTTTAGTTGAGGAGTGGAGTAGATTTTCATGTCGTGATGTGATTTCAGACTCAGGAAGATTAAGTGTTTGCGTAATAGTTATGACTGTGGAGGAGTACAGAAAGATGTCAGTTTGAGGCTAAGCAGGTGGGTTATCTCCCGCGGGATGTCCTGAGGCTGTGTGATCCCTATGTTGTTTTGTTGAGAGTTCACTTTTACTAGTAAATTATATGTAGTGCAATTTGAGTTTGGATCGCTTGTGGAAGTTGGCTTGACTGTTACGAGGATGAATGCAAAATTTGCAAATGATTTGAGGTATTATGTGGTTTGTGTTACATGAGCTTAGGAAGGATTTAGTAGAATCCTATTGCAATTTTATGCCAGTATGGGGGTGGCTATTGTAAGTTATCAGATGCTTTATTCCTTCGCCTTGAGCCAAGTGGGGGAGTCTGCTATCGACGGGTTGATTGCGTGGTTATGTGTTGTATTGGTTTCAGTTTGAAGTATACTGGTGAATTAGTTACGGCTTATAGAGATTGAGATCAAGGGTGACTCAAGTAAAGGAAATTTTGGATAAGGGTTGTGTTATGCTTTATGAGTATATGAGAAACATTGGATGATTGAGTTGTTATTTGTAAAGGATTTAGCGTGCATGGGGTGGGGATTCACTCGGTTGCTTAGAAGAGTGGACTACTTCCTTGGGTGTTATTGTGCTAATGGGGCACAGGTCGTTCGGTCCGTTCGATCAATTTAATTGAGACCTGAGTAGAGTGGAAGACTCTCAACAATGGTTCTAATGGATGCAAGGTTTAAATGTGGCAGTTGAGAATTTTGCGGATTTGTGCATGGCTAAAATCGGAGGGTTATACTGGACAGTGTCGAGACTCGCAGTATTTCTACATCATTGTGGATTATACATTTCAGTATCAGGAAGATAAGATGAACAGCTTGAAATTCACAAAAGGTCTCTTCAGAGTGGGTATCTCGATTGTGGTACTTTTGTGGTGCTTAAGAGAGCATTCAACGGCTTATGAGCCCTAGGGCGGTGTGGTTTTATGCTAGGGTCTCGTGTGGTGAGTCTTGGGTTGAGGATTGAAGTATTATGGCAAGGAGGAGTATCAATTTGAAGGTAATTCAGAAGGAACTCGGAGAATTAGGACAATTTAGTAACAGGTTGGATCAGCATGGTAACATATGCGATTGGCTCTTTTGGAGCTTATGATGTAGTGAGTTTCTACAGGTGTTTTGTGGTGATACTCTTGGGTTTAGACGGCCCGCGTAGCCTGGTTGAGTTAGAGGGGTTCAGTCCTGATGGTTTGGTTTTTGTGCAAATGGGATTCAGAGAGTTCTTGATGGTTTCTACCACGGTTAGAGATGTATATTTCCTACTCGTGTGAGAAGCATGTGATGTATAGTGATTTTCTCCTGGATGGGATCAAATGGAAAGTTCTTGGCTAATTAAGTATGCAGTTGCTTGTGACTCGGACTGGATTACGAAGCTCTCGTATTTTTTTGTATGATGGCATGGTATGCGCGGTGTGTTGTGTAGGATTGAGAATTTGTACGTGTAAGGTCACAGTTCAATTTTGAAGGGAAGGTCATGAGTCCTTAGGCAGCATGGACAGTTTCAAACGACTAGGTAAATGATATTACTATCTGGTATGGCTTGATGAGGGCATACATTTCAGAAGGCGCAATGTGTTTTGATTTATGGATACTTCATTGGTATTGCAACACTCTCTTGTTTGATCGACGACTGATGTTTAAATTTTTCTTTGTGGAACAGAAGAATTATAGAAGTATTCCTCGTGGGATGATCGTGTATTAGAGAAGTGTTAGACATTCAGGCGGTGAGTTGAGATCAGACATGGTGATTTGTGTGTTCTATGGATTTGGAGACTGGGAGTTCTCATGAGTAGATTGTTTCGTGGTTGTGGACTGTGAAAATGTAGCCAAGGTTAGTCAGAAGATAGTATGTGTTGTGATTCAGTTATTGTGGACTTTCGGAGGGTTATTTATCTACGGTGGGTGACGAGAGATGATTTGGGGTTCATTGGTAGGCCCAATATGGATGTGTGTTCTGCACCGAGTCAGATTGGTTGGCTCCATACTTCCATTTTTGAGGGATGTGCCATTCGATTATTGTTGAGCTTATTCGTGTTCTGAAATGATTTGTGAATTACTCTTCTATGCCACGAGGAGTTGTGATTTGTTGGTTATAAGCACATATGGTGCGGTTCTATTTGAGCTTTATAGCAAAATTTGAGCGAGATGAGTATTTGGTTATTGCATGATTGATTGCGCATTGGCTATGTTCTTTCCGGATTGTGGTATTGTGTTATTTTCTCTCCGTGGTAATGGCAATGCACTTTGGGTACTTGATGTCGAATTTCGCGTGGTTATTGATTTTGAGCAAGGTGGCTCGAGGGATATAATATGGACCAGTGTTTGGATGGGGTCACGCATTGAAGCGATGTTATGTTGAGATATGATCCTTTGTGTTGGATTCGTGTGTTTTGGTTCTACGGTGTGTGCTAGGCTCTTAGCATACTGTTGTAATGGTACTTGTTAAGCTGGTGGGACAGTCCTCTCGTTTGAGGCATTTTCAGGATTGAGTACATTTGGAATGTTGCTATTTGGTGCACGGGTTGTGGCTTTAAGCTGTATTGATATGTCATGTCACTGGAGTTATTATGCTAGATGGGATGAGGTCATCGTACTAGAATGGGTGCTATCGGATCTGATTGCGGTATATTTGGAAGGATATTGATGCTGATCGGCTTAGAAATTTGCTATAGTTCCTATCGAAGGAGAGGAAGTTCCACAACTTGTTGATATGGCGAATGGTTATGAGTTTTTGCATGTTTCTTTCATCGTTGGCAGTATATGAAGGTGTTAGAATGAGGCTTTGTTTGATAAGAGGTTTATTACCGGCATTGGGTTGTTTTGAGCAGCCATTGTGATTAGAAATTATCGCTATGAGTGTTTGAGTTGTGGGGTATATCATGTGATTTCATATTGAGTTATGGCTATGACTGGATTCAACTTGTTCAGACTTATACAGTGTGTAGATGCGAGATTCTGATCTTATCAAAAATTTTGGATGTGGAAATTGGATTCCAAGGCTTATGGGCTAGGTTGGATTAAGAAATTTCAGTCATGTTGTGTTATTAGACCTATATGGGATAGGGTGACGTGCGAACACCCCTGGGTGTGTGCATGGTAAGGTTACACGATAGTTGATGGCTTTGAGAACAACTCTGGCACGTTCGAAGACGAACATATGTTTAAGTGGGGGAGAATGTAACAACCCAACCGGTCGTTTTGAGCATTTCCACTTCGCTCGGTAGTTTACGGGCATGAGTAGCTCCGTATGATGCATTATGACTTATGTGAATCATCGATTTTGATTTTCAGGTTATTCGGAATCGAATTGGAAGAAGGGATTTCATTGTTGAAGCTTTAAATTCAAAAGAGTTGACCAAGTTTGACTTTTTAGAATTTGACCTCGGATTGGAATTTTAATGGTTCTGTTAGCTCCGTTGGCTGATTTGGACTTAGGAGCACGTCTGAATTGTGATTCGGAGGTCCGTAGTGGAATTTGGTTTGAAATGGCGAAAGTTGGAATTTTAGAAAGTTTGACCAGGAGTGGACTTTTTGATATCGGGGTCGAATTCCGATTCCGAAAATTGGAGCAGGTTCGTAATGTCAAATGTGACTTGTGTGCAAAATTTGAGGTCAATCGTACGTGATTTGATAGGTTTCGGCATCGGTTGTGGAAGTTGAAGTTTCAAAGTTCAATGATTTCGAATTGAGGTGTGATTCGTCATTTCGATGTGGTTATGTGTGTTTTAAGGCCTCGAGTAGGTCCGTGTTATGTTATGGGACTTGTTGGTATATTGGACAGTGTCCCGAGTGGCTCGGGTGAGTTCCGGACGAGGTTCAGACCATTTTCCTTCCATGTTGCATTGCTGAAGATCTTTTGGTTGTGGTATGACCGCACCTGCGGAGTGTTGAGCGCAGGTGCGGAGCCTCAATAGCGGCAGTGCCATCGCAGAAGCGAGAAATGGAGCTGGGTGTGAGGATCGCAGGTGCGGGTGCTTAGACGCACCTGCGCAACCGCAGATGCGGTTCAAGTGCGCAGAAGTGGCTTAAGGACTGCAGGTGCGAGGTTTTACTGAGTGAGGTTGTTTCGCAGAAGCGAGGAATTACCGCATAAGCGGTGGTCGCAGATGCGACAATTTGACCGCAAATGCGGAATAGCTGGGCAAAGTTATAAAAATTGAGGTTTTGGTTCTTTCTTCATATTTCGAGATGTGGGACTCCGATTGAGGCGATGTTTGAAGCAAATTTCATCATAAGGATTGGGGTAAGTGTTCTCTACTCAGTTTTGATTACATTTCATGAATCCATCTTCGTTTTTAGCAATTGGTTGATGCACTTAAAGAGGAAAATTGGGGGTTTTGGGCTAAAGTTTCATAATATGATTTTTTGAGTTTTGAACATCGAATTGGAGTCGGATTTGAGCGAAACTAGTAGGGTTAGACTTGTAATTGAATGGGTTGTTGGATTTTTGTAAATTTTGTCGGGTTCCAAGGTGCGGGCTCGGGTTGGGCTTTTGGCCGATTTTGGGCTTTTGATTCAAGATTTGATCTTTTTCGATCGGGATTGATTCCTTTAGCATTATTTGATGTACTTGAGTTGTTTTTGGTTAGTTTCGATCCGTTTGGAGGTTGGAGCGCGCGGGATGGAATTTTGGAGCATCGCTTGTCTTGCTCGGTGTTGGAATTGGCTTGTTTGATGTAAGTAACTCCTCTAATTTTGGAGCTGAGGGTATGAAACCTCGAAATACGTGTTATGTGATTTGTGTTGAGGTGACGCAAATGCTAGGTGACGAGCGTGTGGGCGTGCACCATATGAATTGGGACTCTATTATTTCCACGGCACTGAATAGTGGCCCTATTTTGTTGATATCCCTGTTTTCACCATGTGATAAAGTGATTGAGCTGTCAATCATGCTAGATATCATGTTTAGGCTTTATGCCGATACTGTTGAGACCCATAGTGGTCGTTTGTTGCTGTCATCTCACTAATTTCATTGATATTTCGTACTCAGTCATGTTCATGCTTTCATATCATATCTCAGTCTCAGTTGTTATTTATTGATACATCATATCATTGTTGTCGGGCTAGTTTCATGACATTGTGAGCCTGTGAGTGAGACTGGAGAGATTGATGACAGAGTGAGACTGAGAGCCTCATTATGAGTGACAGTTATGGGATCGTGCTGCACGCCGCAGCATGCTATATTAATTTATGTCTAGATCTGGCTTATGATAGCGCTTGGGCTGTAGGAGCCCCTCCGGAGTTTGTATACACCCTCAGTGAGCGCGGATGATATTATTGAGGAATGGATTTCCTTGGACATGGATTTGTCCGAAGTACTTGATACCTGGAGATGGATTTCTCCACAGGGTTGGATTGCCCTTTTTCCTCTGTACTGGGTGACTTATAGTCAGTGTTTTATATGTTTTGGGATGGATTTTCCTGGGCCGTATGAGCCATATACAGTACTGAGTGGTTGAGCATGATGAGTGGAAAGTATGAGACAGTGAGATTGAGTACCCTGAGAGTATGAGTATATGATTCATCTCTGAGATACATGGCATTGGCATGCACACATGACATACATGCATAGAGATGCATTATTTCTCATGTTGTACGGTATCACGTCATTCATGAATTTTTACACACATTGATATGTGGGCATAGAGAGGCATTTCACACTTCCTATCTGGAAAGAAAATAAAATATCTAATTTAGGGTTTTCAAATTATCTCATATTTTACGATGATTTCGGTAAATGATTTAAGTTTTCACTGATATTCTTGAAAAGTGGAACTATTTTCGGAAAACTGTGAAAAAAAGCTGAGCATTTTTATCGCTGAGTTACTTTCTTATTTATATGCCCTACGTTGTTATGAACTGCTATTGGTTATTGGTGTTGGACCCGACCTATGTTCCAGCTCATCACTGCTTTCAACCTAAGGTTAGGTTTGTTACTTACTCAGTACATGGGGTCGGTTGTACTGATACTACGCTTCTACACATTGCGTGCAGATGTTGGCTGTTGTTGTTGTTGTTGTGCTCGATGGTTGCCGAATTTGAAGATGTACCTGGATTCCTATTGTAGCTGTCTCTTGTTCATTGTAGCCTTAGATTTATAAAAAAGAATAATTCTGTTTATGTACTTTTCAAACAGAAGATGTATTTTACTTCATATTAGATTTGTAAATTCTATTCTTAGAAGCTCGTGATTTGTACTACCAGTTCTTGGGGAAATGTATTAGTTTCATATAATTTTTTGAATAATTGTCTTATTATATTATTAGAATTGGATAGTTGTTAATTGGATTACCTAGCGGGTTGGGTTAGGTGCCATCACGATTAGTTAGATTTTGGGTCGTGACAGGGTCGTTACACATTTATAATTAACGATTAACTTATAAGTGAGACTTAAGTATTGAGTGATCTTCTAATTTAAGTATAGTAAATATTATAAGTGAGATTTAAGGATTGAATGGTCTTCTAACTTTATTTTCAAACGTACTATCTTGATTAACTTATTATATTATTAAAGTAATTGAATCTTGTGTTCGTGGTTAAAATTGGCAAACTAATTTTTACCCGTTACTTAATTATGTACAGTGTGCTTAACTCTTATTTAGAAGAATTATTATATAAATATTTAATGCGTTATTCAAAGTATTTAAATGTCTGTTCCTTATTTGAGACTTCTAATTCCCGAAATTGTATTCTTGTTCGTTTTCTTGAAAGAAAAGAGAATATATCAACAATAAATTAATTCTTAAAGAAATGATCGTAATTCAATCCACTTAGTTATATTTGAAGAAAAATTTAGTTTGTGAATTTTGAATTCATACTCATAGTATCTTTCTTCAAACAAAAACAAAAAACAAAATAAATAAATTTATATCTTGATTTAGTGAATTCAAAAGAAAAAACATAAGTGAGATTCTACTGGATTGTTGTTGTAGTAGTGAATTGAAAAATTATGAGATAAATGGCTTAGGTCTCTCTTTGTCCCACACCGGACATAGAAAATAAGATCTAGGCATTTATAGTGAGCAGCTGCCAAGGACAAAACACGTAAGCGAGGAATTCTAGGAGTTTAATTAGGCAACGAAATTTGTGGTATTAAATTGTGACCGGGGGTGGTTTGAAAATAACAAAGAAATATGTAACGACCCAATCGAAACACTAAGTTCCTTGTTTTGCCTTTAAAAGGGCAAGTTTGACTTTGGTCAATATTTTATTTTTGAAAAACGACCCCAGAATCGGGATTTGATGGTTTCAATAGGTTTGTATGATGATTTTGGACATAAGGGTATCTTCGAATCGGATTTTGGACAACCCGGGAGCGTTTCAGCGCTTAATAGTAAAACAATCAACTATTTAAAGGTTTAAGGTCCTTTAAATTTGTGTTGAAGTGTATTTTAATGTTATCAATATCCGTTTAGGATTCCGAGCCTAGGAATAGCTCAGTGTGATGATTCTGGCCTTAGGAGCGCGTCCGAATGTTAATTTGGAGGTCCGTAGGTCATTTTGGAGTCATTTGGCGAAACTTGGAAATTTGAAAGCTTTTAAGAAGTTTAACCGGGAGTGGACTTTTTGATATCGGGTTCGGATTCCGATTTCGAAAGTTAAAGTAGGTCTGTATGGTGATTTAAGACTTGCACGCAAAAATTGGTGTCAATCCGAGTAGTTTAAGTATGTTTCGGCGCGTCCGGAGTAAGTTTGAAAATTTTGAAAATTCTACGTTGAATCAATTTGGTTTGAGGTATGATTCTTAGTTTTATATTGTTTTACACATTCCGAGAGTGCGAGCGAGTCCGTTTTATGATTTCAAACTTTTTGGTATGTTCGGACGGGGCCTCGGAGGTTAACCGGACGAGGCTCGGATCAATTTTGGAAGTTGGAGCAGCAGCTGAACTTCCAGCTTCTGCTGTAACCGCACCTGCACTTGGGCAGCCGCAAATGCGAGCTCGCAAAAGCAAGCCCCAAGCCGCAGACGCGAAAGAGAAGGAGGCAAGCACAAGCTGCAGAAGTGGAGCCTCTGGGCACACCTACGGATGCGCAGAAGCGGCCTCTTGTCCGCAGGTGCGGAGCCAGGCCAAGAAGTTAAATCTCGCACCTGCGAGGGTTTGTCTGCAGGTGCAGCTAGCCCTCCGCAGGTGCGAAAAAAGTTGTTTGGGAAGAATGTTAAAATGGGCGAGGCTCAGTCGTTTTTGGTCCGTATTTCCTCCATTTTGGGCGATTTTGGAGCGTTATGAGAGGGGATTTCAACTAGTAACTTGAAGGTAAGTTAATTCTATCCACTTTGAGTTAAATACATAGATTATGGGTAGATTATAACCTGTAAATCTACCGACTACGCGTACAAGTCATAATACCTGAAGTGAAGCTGCTCATGGCCTCAAACCGCCGAACGACGCGCTAAAGCTCAAAACGGTCGGTCGGGTCGTTACACACGAGGTGACGAGAGTCCGTGCGTAGCTACTAATATTGCTAAAGTTTGGATAGTTTAGGACTCAAATTATGAATTACTTGTGATAATTGTATCCTTATTTAATTAAAGCAATAGAATTATATTGTAAATTGTTAGAGTATTTAACTGTTCAGAATATTTAACTGTTGTAGAAATTTGTACATCCTCATGCGTTAATCTCAAAAATGTTTATATATATATATTCTCATTTTGGAGGTTCATAAGAAAATGTCCTCCTTTCTTGTGGAGCGGACCGAACGCCTCGGCAGTATAGATGCATCTATGGATCACGACGCACATCCCTCGGCAGTATACACGACATTCTGGATTGTGCCAAACGACCTCTGCAGACATCGTGCCTAATAAAAATAATTACATGATACCTTGATATTTTATTGCAGCTTGTGAAGTAAACTGATAAATGGGAAATTATTGGAATTTAATGAATTAAATATTTCTGCTGGTTAAGGAATATTATTTTCATTTCTATAAATCATGTTGATTTAAATATTTCCACTTTAATATTATTGACCCCTTAGTGAGTGTCAAGGTCGACCTCTCATCACTACTTTTTAGAGATTAGGCTTGATACTTACTGGGTACACGTTGTTTATGTACTCATACTATACTTGTTGTACATTTTTGTACAGGTATAGATATGTCTAGCGGCCTTGTGGGCGCAGAGGTGTGGTTAAAATGCGGGGACTTAGGTGAGCTGCATTCTATATTATGATCCGCAACCAACAGAGCCTCTTTCAGAGTTAATTTTATTTTTCTAGTCTAATTTGTATTCCGGACAGATGCTGTATTTTATTTTACTCTCTCTAATTAATGCTCATGCACTTGTAACACCGGGTTTTGGGAGTGGTTATAGGTTGTTTAGTAATTTAGTTTCTAAAATATTTATCACTTACTCTATGAGTTCTACTTTACTATTTAATTGATGAAAATTTCGATTCAAAAATACTAGGATGAGTAATTAAATTAATTAGTCAAGGCTGGCTTGCCTGACAGTGGTGTTAGGCGCCATCACGACCTTTAATGGATTTTGGATCGTGACAATATGGTATCAGAGCACTAAGTTCACTTAGGTCTCACGAGTCATGAGCAAGCCTAGTAGGGTCTTGCGGATCGGTACGGAGACGTCTGTACTTATCTTCGAGAGGCTACAGGGCTGTTAGGAGCACTTTCCTTCTTGATTCCTCATCGTGTAAATTGATTCCTTTTAGGCTTATGCCTTCATTTCCTTCCTATTCAATCTTATGCGACGTGAAACGCTTGTTATAAATTGGAAATCGAGGAAGTTTAATGGTACTACAGATGTGGGGCAGGATGTTTCTCCCTGAGTATTTGATTAAGTTGTTATCGTCGCCTTGCGGAAAGCCGCTCTGTCGTTTTAGCTCAGTATCAATATTACCTAAGGTTTTAAGGTTTGCATTGATTACTATGACAATTCGTGCGTTACTATCACACAGTGTTCATGTAATGGTAGGAGGCTTGTCTATGCTTCGAGGCAGTGAATGACTTCAAAGTATGTTTTACTCAGTGCATGATTTAGAGATTCAGTATTTTATTTCCGGCGAAGAAAAGGCAATCGGACTACGAGTGCTCAAGTTTAGGTCGATGGGGTAACGAGACCTGGTATTTTTAAGCGTGGTGGGATTTTTCATCTGTTATGTGGTGACATCATCCTTAATGGAATGTGTTAAGTTCACCGGTGTTATGGTCCTCTTCAATTCGCCTTTGGGGCAGAGTATTGTGAATGGTGCTGGGGAAGCAGCTGTTAGGGGTCGCAGTGTGATGTGGTTGAGAATCGAATCGGTGATCCTAATATTGATGGCTCAAGGAAGATGATCTTCGGGGAGGTTTAAAGGTGGTGGCGATCTATTAGTTCAAGTGCTACAGAGATAAATGTTGATTTAAGGCAACAACTGGGCAGCAAAGGATGAGGAAGGACATGTGGGTGGTGTCTCGCGGTGGTTAAACTTCTACAAGGCCAAGCGTGAGAAACAGGAGTTGAGTAATTGCTTAAAGGAGTGGGTTTGACCAAAGTGAGAGAGTGGCAGAGTAGCATATGGGTTCTAGGGTAGAATGACTATACGCCTTGAGAAAAATTTGGAGTGATTTGGGATTCATGGTGGACAGTGACTAGGTCTACGGACTTAATTTGGAATGTTGGCTGTTATACTGGGGAAAGATTTGGATGCGGTAGAAATGAATTTGCTTGATATGAAGAGGAATGCAATATGACTTTGGATTGGAATAAATTGTCGCACCTTTAGTTGATGTCCATGAGGAGCGAACGGACTTGTACAGCTGGTAAACGAGCGCGGGCCCACATTGGTTTATTGGTTTCGTGGTAATTGTACTCGGTGCAACGTAGTTGGAAGATGTCGGTATGGAATTTCCACAAGTGGGATATCTCTAGTGAGCAGGTTAGCGGTTGCATGGTTGACGAAGTTTCTATGAAGAATTTTACTGGCTATCCGGTAACAGGTCGAGCATGTAAATGTGACTAGTGATTCAAAGTGTTCATGAAATGGTTAACAGGAAGATTTTGAGGAATTTGGCGGGTCGATTGTGTGAGATCATGTCAATGAAGCAGAAGGAATCTTGGTAGGTTCCAGATTTATGTAATTATATATTCAAGCTAAGTGGGAGATCCCCACCATCTACGATTGGATTGCATGGTTGTCTACCTGTGAGGTTTCTGGTTATCTGCATATTGCTGAATTATTATGACTAAGGAAAGAAAACGTTAGTGGTAGTTTGAGTGAAGGATTTGAGGAATGTTTGCTATACCCGGGCTTTACCGATTCATGTTCAGGCTTTGGAAAGACTCAGGATTTATGCTTCATGTAGATGTGATGTACGAGGAAGGTGATTCAGCCGGGTGCTTCCTTGAGAGAGCGTTCATGTGCTAGCAGAGCCTTGGAGTTTGATCATATTTGGGAACAAGTCAGAGTGGGTGACTCTCGACAACAGTTTTAGTGGATTCAAAAATTAAAGTGCGGTGCCTAAGGACTTCGAGTCCGTGGTATGGTTAAGTATCGAGCTTTTGCAGTGGATTATAAAAGGGGCTTGGAGTGTCTATGTTATCTTCGGTCTGCGGTGTAGCATTGTATAAATAGGAGAAAATACCTTTGGATTCGTAAAGGAATTATCGGAATGGGTGTACCAATTGAAGATGCGAATGTGCACATAAGGAGGGTATGAGTTAGTTCGCGGGTTTTGAGGCAATGTGGGCCGTGAAATGGAGTCACTGGGGGCAAGTGCAGATTGAGTTCGATATAATTTAAATGGAGTTATCGTTATTTCTAAGGAAAGTCTAGGATAAAATTTAGAAGCAGTCGGATCGGTTAGAAATGGTTGAATTGGCATGATGGTGTCAATGATCAGTTCCTTCAGCGTGTTAAGTTATACATGTAGTTTGCGGTTGTACACTTGGGCTTGAGAGCCACCACCACTTGGTTAACTTAGGAGGTATTTGATTCGAATGGCTTGTTCGTGTAAATGGATCCCGAAAGAGTTATGGGGGCTTAGATCGCGACGTGAGGTTTGCATTTTTCTACGATTATGGGAATTCAGTCACGTATTGCAATGGTTCTCCTGAAACGAGTAAAGTGAAAGGTTTCTATATAACGAAGTGTGTATCCTATTAGTGGTTCAGGAGTTATGATGAAATTCTTGAGTTTTCGCGTGTTGGTGAGATAGGTGCGGCGACATGAAATTTGAAAGTTGAGGATCAAGGTTGTAGTTCTGTGTTGATAGGGATGTCACGAGCTCGGACGAGCAGGGAAGGATTCAGATGTTTAGAGTGAGCTGGTATTGTCTTTAGAGTCACTAAGATCGGTGTCATGTGTAAGAGGCCTTGTGTACTGATTTTCGAAATTTTGATTCGCTTTACAACACTGTATAACTGGTGGTCTGGATGTGCAGAATTTGTTACCTAGTGCGGAAGATCGTGAGAGTGTATCCCACGGGAAGATTGTATAAGTGTGACATGTAGTCACTTGATTGATTAAAGTTTTAGAACCAAGTATGGAGATTATGGTACTATCGCTAATGTGTGAATTTAAGACTGAAGGGCGCTCGGTTTATTCGATTTTGGAATGTGGAAGTTTGTTTCGGATTTGACGGTTGTTCTTGTATGTCATGGGAAAAAGGGTTATTGTGGATCCTTGAAAAGTTATTAATGTGGTACGATCAGAATCGACTTGAGGTCCGTGGATGAATCTAAATATGAAGGTGGGCTCTATATCAGGCTGGATGTGTTCATTTAGGCATATAGTTGTTTTCGGAGGGGTCTTCGAGCCTTGGATGTTATTTCTGTTGCCGGCCCTTCCGTGTGGTCTCTATTTCACCATGTGGGCTATGAAGCGGTTTGATTATTCGCACTCGTATTGAGATCCCATATAATTTATGGTGTTATATGAGCAGGATGGCTCTCGAGATGCAGGTCATTTATTGCACCTTAGTCGTGCTTGAGTTTTGTAGCGTATGGTACTATCTGTCTCCCCAGGGATGGTGTTGTGCACTTGGCGTGCTTGTGGTTGATATTCGGGTATTTCGTAGGTATAAGCATTTTGGCTTGATGGGTACTTCCCTATTTATTGTCATGTGTGGATCGGGTGGCACGCTGCCACGAGTATGTTGTTTGGATCGGGTTGCACACCACAACAGTATCATGTGTGGATTGGGGTGCATGCCGCAACAGTGTGATGTTGAGTGCAATTCCCCATATCTATTCTTGCGTGTCTTATTTCTCATGTTCTGAGAAAGGTTCATAAAACCTTTTCGGTTGTTTAAATTGCTACGTGGGTTGGGTAGTTCCTTCCAGAGTTCGTTTTTCCTTATATATCCTATTCGAGATTGTAGCTTATTGTGGCATCATATGAGATTTTTGGCATTATCCGAGGTGGCTTATTGCCGGAACAACTTATGCTGGGTGAAGTGAGATCTTTGGACCTGGATCAGTGCGATCAAATTTATATGAAGCATATTAAAGAGCAAATATCGTTATTTGGTTCATAATGAGGTAATGGTTCTTGTCAAGAGGAGAAACTCAATGAATTATTGACTAGGCAGTTGGTTATGAATCTCTACACATCTCTTCCATTGTGACAGCATTGCAAGAGTTGGGACAGGACTTATATGTGTCTTGATGTATGTTGTGGGCATCAGATTCATGGAATTTCGGCTATTGTTATCGAAGGATGTTATTATGGCCATGTGAATTATGCGGTGCATGGTATGAATTCAGTGAGAGCATACAATCATGAAGTGGTACATCGTGTAGCGATTGAAACGGTGTACGTATGTTGGAAGCAGGCCTAATAGAGAATTTCGTATGATGAAATTTGGCTCTAAGGCTTATTTGAATACATAAAGGGGAGGATCTTCAGATTTGCTCGAGCTAATGTGCTAAATTGAGTTGTGGTAGCATGGGTAGGTGCACAAGGGGCTAGACAATGATTTCAGCAAACTCCGGAGCAGTTCTTAGCACGTTCGAGGACGAACGTATGTTTAAGTGGGATAGAATGTAATGACCCAACCGGTTGTTTTGACTTTTAGAACCTCGTTCCCCTAAATCAGACTCCCCGTATGTGATTTTACTAATTTATGACTTGCAGGGATGGTTTGTTCGGGATTTAGAAGTGTTCAGGTTGTAATCGGAACACTTAGTTCCTTGGTTTGGCTTTAAAAGGGCAAGTGTGACTTCGGTTAACATTTTGTTTTTGAAAAATGACCCCAGAATCAGGATTTGACGGTTCTAATAGGTTCGTATGATGATTTTGGACTTGGGCGTATGTTCGAATCGGATTTTGGACAACATGAGAGCGTTTCAGCCCTTAATAGTAAACAAATCAACTATTTAAAGGTTTAAGGTTCTTTAAATTTGGGTTGAAGTGTATTTTAATGTTATCAATGTCCGTTTGGGATTTTGAGCCTGGGAATAGCTCCATGTGATGATTATGGTCTTAGGAGCGCGTCCGGATGTTAATTTGGAGGTTCGTAGGTCATTCCGGAGTTATTTGGCGAAAGTTAGAAATTTGAAAGTTTTTAATAAGTTTGACCGGGAGTGGACTTTTTGATATCGGGTTCAGATTCCGACTCCGGAAGTTGGAGTAGGTCTGTATGGTGATTTAATACTTGCACACAAAATTTGGAGTCAATCCGAGTAGTTTAGGTATGTTTCGGCGCGTCCGGAGTAAGTTTGAAGAATTTGAAAATTCTAAGTTGAATCAATTTGGTTTGAGGTATGATTCTTAGATTTGATGTTGTTTTACACGTTCCGAGGGTGCGATCAAGTCCGTTTTATGATTTCAAACTTTTTGGTATGTTTGGGGAGGGCCCCGGGAGCCTCGGGGGTTAACCGGACGAGGCTCGGATCAATTTTGGAAGTTGGAGCAGCAGCTGAAGCTTCCAGCTTCTGCTGCAACCGCACCTGCGCTTGGGCAGCTGCAGGTGCGAGCTCGCAGAAATGAGCCCCAAGCCGCAGATGCGAAAGAGAGGGAGGCATGCACAAGCCGCAGAAGCGGGGCCTCTGGGTGCACCTGCGGATGCGCAGAACCGGCCCCTTGTCCGCAGGTGCAGAGACAGGCCAAGAAGTGAAATCTCGCATCTGCGAGGGTTTGTCCGCAGGTGCGAAAAAAAGCTGTTTGGGCACAATGTTAAAAGGGGCGAGGCTCAGTCGTTTTTGGTCCTTATTTCCTCCATTTTTGGGTGATTTTGGAGCGTTTTGAGAGGGGATTTCAACTAGCAACTTGAAGGTAAGTTAATTCTACCCACTTTGAGTTAAATACATAGATTATGGGTAGATTATAACCTGTAAATCGTGAAAATCAAGGGTTTAGATGAAAACCCTAGGTTTTGATAAAAATGAGATTTTAACCGTGAAAATGGTTATGTAAATGGATGGAAATTGTATATTTGAGTTCTTGAGATTATGGGTAACGATTTCCTCCGAAAATGTCCGAAATCCGGGCACGTGGGCCCGGGGTGAATTTTAGGAATTTTACCATTTTGGATAGGGTAATTTATTTAATAGTCTAATTTTGAATTATTGAACATGTATTAATTATTTTATATAACTTTTTGATAGTTTCAGATTTCTCGGCATTGAATTGAGATTTTTACGCGACATTTTGATCGGGAAGTGGACTTCGAGATAAGGTAAGTCTCTTGTCTAACCTTGTAAGAGGGAATTTACCCCATATGTGATTTAAATTAATAATTGTTGCTAATTGTGGGGTCTACGCATGCACGAGGTGACGAGAGTCCGTGCGTATCTATTAATATTGCTAAAGTCCAGGTAGTTAAGGACTCAAATCATGAATTACTTGTGATAATTGTATCCTTATTTAATTAAAGCAATTGAATTATGTTGTAAATTGTTAGAGGAAATGGTAAAATGTCGCGACCCAAAATCCCAACCTATCGTGATGGCGCCTATCTCATTACTAGGCAAGCCGAAAATCTCGATAAACCACAATCCCTCTTAAGTTTGAAAATATAATATTTAAATACAATACAAAATCCCACCACTGAGTGCATGAGCAGCTATATATTACGAGTCTGGAGAATACAGTCTATAATAATCTGAGAACAAATGCAATAAACAAAAAGATAGGGAAGGAAAGACAAGGTCTGCGAAACATGGCAGCTACCTCTGAATCTCCGGAAGATCAGCTGCACGGAAGAATCAACACCCGCTATGTCCAAGAATACCTGGATTTGCACACGAAGTGCAGGGTGTAGTATGAGTACAACCAACTCAACAAGTAACAATAATAAATAAGGAACTGAAGATAGTGATGAGCTACACAGCTACAGTTCATATTCAGTAATTCCAGCAAAGAATAGACATGCTTTCAAATCCAACAGTTTAAGTCAAATCAATTTATACAGTTCATGTTCATGTAATCCGAATATAAAATCTTTCAGTGATTTCACAACAATGACAGATAGCAACTAAGTGCAACAACAAATGGAAAGCAAGTATAACCTCTCAGGACAACAATCACTCACTGGGCTCCCAGCCCTCATCACTCACACTCAATGGGTACCCGCGCTCACTGGGGGTGTACACACTCCGGAGGGGCTCCTACAGCCCAAGCGCTATAATCTGCACGAACAACTCACGTGCTGCACGGACAACTCATGTGTTGCACGGACAAATCACGTGCCATAATATAAATATCTGGATCCGCACAGCCAACTCACGTGATGCACGGCCAACTCACGTGCTATAGTATAATATAAGGATCCGCACGGACAACTCACGTGATGCACGACCAACTCATGTGCTATAGTATAATATCTCACAATCAGGCCCTCGGCCTCACTCAGTCATAAAGCTCTCCAGTCTCTCGGGCTCTCAACAATCATAAAATCAGCCCGATACAATAATGATATGACACATCAATAATGAACAAATAGAAACTGAAATAAATAATCAAGTAAGCTGTGACTCAGTACAAAACAACAATTTAAGCAAATAATTCAACATGTATACAACCTCTGTGAGTCCCAACAATACCAACATATAGCCTAAGCATGGTTTATAGCATGACTTATAGTCAAATTTCCACGGGACGAACCAAGTCATAATTCCCTCGGTGCACGCCTACACGCCCGTCAACTAGCATGTGCGTCACTTCCAAAGTAATCACATGATTCCAAATTCTGGGGTTTCATACCCTCAGGACCATATTTAAAACTGTTACTTACCTCAGAGCATAAAATTCTTTACTCTGCTATGCCTTTGCCTCGCAAATCGGCCTCTGAATTCCTCGAATCTAGTCACAATTAATTCGTTTCAGTCAATAAAATTCATTGGAATTAATTCCATAAGAAAATGCTAATTTTTCATAAAAATCCAAAATTTAGCTCAAAATTCGTATGTGGGTCCCATGTCCCGGAACCCGGCAAAAGTTACAAAATCCAAAAGCCCATTCAACCACTAGTCTACCCATACCAGTTTTACCAAAATCCGACCTCAACTCGACCCTCAAATCTATAAATCTTATTTCCAAATTTCTAAGTTCAAATCTCCGATTTACACCTCAAAATCGTATAATCTAGTCAGAGTATTCGATGATAATTTAATATTATGGAGTAGAAATGATCACAAGGGACTTACCTCAAGTTTTTCTTGAAAATCTATCAAAACTCGCCTCTCCTCAAACTCCAATTTGTCAAAAATGGCAAATGAAACGAAGTCCCTGCTTTATAATTTTGCCCAGACAGCCTCGGCCCTACCTCGATCTTGGCCTTTGATCGTGGTCCTCGATCATGGTCCTCGATCCTGGGTCTCGATCCTGGATCTCGATCTAGGGCCTCGATCCAGGGCCTCAATTCTGACCCTCGATCCTGGCCCTCGATCATGACCCTCGACCTTGGCCTTCGATCATGGCTTCGATCCTGGTCCTCGACCCTACCTTCGATTGTGGCCCTCGACCCTGGGCTCGATTGTGGCTTGATTCTGAGCTCGAGTTTTGTGCTCGATTCTGGGCAAAGGAATTTGTAGCAGAAGGAAATTGCAGCAGCTATTTTAGTCCACTTTTTGATCCGTTAACCATCCGAAACTCACCCGAGGCCCTCGGGACCTTAACCAATTATACCAAAAAGTCCTAAAACATCATACAAACTTAGTCGAATCCTCAAATCACCTCAAACAATGCTAAAACCATGAATTACACCCCAATTCAAGCCTAATGAACTTTGAAATTTCAAGTTTCTACAAACGACTCCGGAACCTATCAATTCACGTCCGATTGACCTCAAATTTTGCACACAAGTCATAAATGGCATGATAGAGATATTCCAATTTTCAGAATCGGATTTCGACCCCGATATCAAAAAGTCAACCCCTCGGTCAAACTTCTCAAAATTTTGACTTTCGGCATTTCAAGCCTAATTCCACCACGGACCTCCAAATAATTTTTCGGAAATGCTCCTAAGTCCAAAATCATCATACGGAGCTATTGGTAATCATCAGAATTCAAATCCGAGGTCGTTTACACATAGGTCCATATCCGGTCAACTTTTCTAACTTAAATTTTTAATTATGAGACTAAGTATCTCATTTCACTTGGAATTCCTTCCGGACCCGAACCAACTACCCCGGCAAGTCATAAAACAACTGTAAAGCATATATTGAGCAATAAATGTTGGAACGGGGTTATAATACTCAAAACGACTGCCTGGGTCGTTACATTCTTCCCCCTCTTAAACAAACGTTTGTCCTCGAACGGGTTTAGAATTATACCTGGAGTCTCAAATAAGTGTGGATATTTGCTCCGCATCGCCTGCTCAATCTCCCAAGTAGCTTCTCCAGCTGGCTGGCCTCTCCACTGCACCCTCACTGATGTTACGCTCTTTGACCTCAGGTTTCTAACCTGGCGGTCTAAAATAGCCACCGGCTCTACATCATAAGTCAAATTACCGTCCAGCTGCACTGTACTGAAATACGGAATATGAGACGGATCCCCGACATATTTTCGGAGCATGGATACATGGAACACTAGATCAACACCTGAGAGACTAGGTGGCAAAGCAAGTTCATAAGCCACCTCTCCAATCTTCTTAAGTATCTCAAAAGGTCCAATATACCGAGGGCTCAACTTACCTTTCTTCCCAAACCTCAACATACCCTTCATGGGTGAAATCTTGAGCAGAACCTTCTCCCCAACCATGTGAACAACATCACGAACCTTCCTGTCGGCATAACTCTTCTGTCTAGACTGTGCCGTGTGAAGCCGTTCCTGAATTACTTTGACCTTCTCTAAAGCACCCTGAACCAAGTCAGTACCCAATAGCCTAGCCTCTCCCGACTCAAACCAACCCACCGGGGACTGACACCGTCTCTCATACAAAGCCTCATACGGAGCCATCTGAATACTCGACTGGTAGCTTTTATTGTAAGCAAACTTCACGAGTGGCAAAAATTAATCCCAAGAACCCCCAAAATCAATGACACAAGCATGTAACATATCCTCCAATATCTGAATAGTGCGCTCGGACTGTCTGTCCGTCTCAGGATGAAATGTTGTACTCAACTGAACCTGTGTGCCCAATTCTCGCTGCACTGCTCTCCAAAAATGTGATGTAAATTGTGTGCCCCGATCTGAAATGATGGACACCGGCACACCGTGTAAGCGAACAATCTCGCGAATATAAATC
Source organism: Nicotiana tomentosiformis (assembly GCF_000390325.3). Lineage (NCBI taxonomy): Eukaryota > Viridiplantae > Streptophyta > Magnoliopsida > Solanales > Solanaceae > Nicotiana > Nicotiana tomentosiformis. The sequence goes on from NC_090814.1 coordinate 140,755,870, forward strand.
CCAGCCAACCACTCCGAAGAATAATTAGTACCAACTGGGATAAAATGTGCGGACTTGGTCAACCGATCTACAATCACCCAAACATCATCAAACTTTCTCAAGGTCCGTGGGAGAAAACTACGAAATCCATTGTAATACGCTCCCATTTCCACTCCGGAATTTCGAGTCTCTGAAGCAATCCTCCCAGCCTCTAATGTTCATACTTTACCTGTTGACAATTTAGACACCGAGCTACAAACCCAACTACATCTTTCTCCATCCGCCTCCATTAATAGTGCTGCCTCAAATCCTGATAGAAATTTGCGGCACCTGGATGAATGGAGTACCACGAACTGTGAGCTTCCTGGAGAATCAACTCAAGCAAACCATCTACATTAGGCACACATAGCCTACCTTGAAACCGTAATACCCTGTCATCTCCAATAGTGACTTCGTTGGCATCACCGTGCTGAACCGTGTCCTTAAGGACAAGCAGATGTGGATCATCATACTGGCGCTCTCTGATGCAATCATATAAAGAAGACTGGGAAACCACATAGGCCAAAACTCGATTCGGCTCAGAAATATCCAATCTAACAAACTGATTAGCCAAGGCCTGAACATCCAAGGCTAAAGGCCTCTCTGCTACCGGTAAGTATGCTAAGCTGCCCAAACTCTCCGCCTTACGACTCAAGGCATCGGCCACCACATTGGCCTTTCCGGGATGATAGAGAATGGTGATATCATAATCCTTAAGCAACTCTAACCACCTTCGCTGTCGCAAATTAAGATCTTTCTATTTAAACAAATGTAAACTCCGATGATCGGTATATACCTCACACTGGACACCGTACAAGTAATGCCGCCAAAGGTTTAAGGCATGAACAATAGATGCTAACTCAAGATCATGGACTGGATAATTTTTCTCATGTACCTTTAACTGTCTGGACGCATAGGAAATCACCCTACCGTCTTGCATCAGCACTACGCCGAGACCAATACGCGACACGTCACAATACACAGTATAAGACTCTGAACCTGTAGGCAATACCAATACTGGAGTTGTAGTCAAAGCTGTTTTGAGCTTCTAAAAGCTCTCTTCACACTCATCCGACCACCTGAACGGAGCACATTATGGGTTAATTTAGTCATAGGCGATGTAATAGACGAGAAACCCTCCACGAAACGACGATAATAACCGGCCAAGACGAGGAAACTCCGAATCTCAGTAACTGAAGATGGTCTGGGCCAACTCTGAACTGCCTTTATTTTCTTCGGATCCACCTTAATTGCTTCACTGGACACTATATGTCCCAAGAATGCCACCGATCTAAGCCAGAACTCACACTTAGAGAATTTGGCATAAAGTCTCTCCTCTCTCAGCCTCTGTAATACAATACCCAAGTGTTGTGCATGCTCCTCCTGGCTACGTGAGTACACAGAATATCATCAATAAATACTACAACAAATAAATCAAGATATGGCTGGAACACACTATTCATCAAATGCATAAATGCTGCTGGGGCATTGGTTAGCCCAAACGACATCACAAGAAATTCGTAGTGGCCATAATGAGTTTTGAATGTCGTCTTTAGAATATCCAAAACCCGAATTTTCAACTAGTGATACACAGATCTCAAATCAATTTTAGAGAATACCCTCGCTCCCTGAAGTTGGTCAAATAAGTCATCAATACGCGGCAAAAGATATTTATTCTTGATTGTAACCTTGTTCAACTGCCTATAATCAATGCACATCCGCGTAGTACCATCTTTCTTCTTCACAAACAGAACCGGTGCACCCCAAGGTGACATACTAGGCCTAATAAACCCCTTTTCAAGGAGTTCATGAAGTTGTTCTTTCAATTCTTTTAACTCAGCTGGTGCCATACGATACGGAGGAATAGAAATGGGTTGAGTGCCCTGCACCAAGTCAATACCGAAATCAATATCCATGTCGGGTGGCATACCCGGTAGGTCTGCAGGAAATACATCCGGAAAGTCTCGCACGACCGGTACTAAATCAATAATAGGAGTGTCTGCATCAACATATCTCATAAAGGCCAAATATGACAAGCATCCCTTTCCAACCATACGTTGGGTCTTCAAATAGGAAATTACCCTGCTAGGAATAAGATCTAGAGAACCCCTCCATTTAACCTTTGGCAACCCCAACATCGTTAATGTCACGATTTTGACAGTCTAGAATAGCATGACATGAAGACAACCAATCCATACCCAGGATTACATCAAAATCAACCATACCGATTAATAAGATATCAACTCTAGTCTCCAGTTCCCCAATAGTTACCACACACGATCGATGCACACGATCCACAATAATAATATTGCCCACCGGTGTAGATACACAAATAGGTGAAACTAAGGACTCACAGGGCATATCCAGATAATGAGCAAAATATGATGATACATATGAATAAGTGGAACCAGGGTCAAATAATATAGAAGCCTCCATGTGGCACACCGAAACAATACATGTGATCATTGCATCTGAGGCAATAGCATCTGGCCTGGTAGAAAAATCATAGAATCGAGCCTGACTGCCACCTGATCGCCCTTCCCCTCTTGGGCGACCCCTAGCTGCTTGACCCCCACCCCGTGCTGGCTGGGCGGGTGATGGAACTGTTGGTGCTGGTGCCGTTAGTCGAGGACTCTGCTGTGGAGCCCCACTCAACAGCTTAGGACACTGTCTCTTGAAATGACCAAATTCTCTGCACTCAAAACAACCCCTCCTCTGACAGAACTGCTGCTCCTGATAACCCGAGGAATTAATTGCAGAAGCCTGAGCGGACGAAGCATGATGAGAACTCTGCGCTGGTAGTGAACTGAATTAAGACTAGCCTGAGTGAGCACTGTAAGAATCGTGACTGGCTGATGCACCACGATGAGCTGGACGACCCGTCTGAGCGTGTCTGTAAGAACGACCCCTACCGCGGTAAAACTGACCCCCTGAAGGAACACCGCTGAAATCACCTGAACCATGAGGCCCCTTAGCCTCTCTCTCTCCATGTTTTTGGCTACGAACCATCTCTATCTGCCGAGCAATGTCCACTACCTCATCAAATGTAGTACCAGATATCCTCTCCCTAGTTATAAGTAACCGCAGCTGATATGTGAGGCCATCAATGAACCTCCTAATCCTCTCCCTATCAGTGGGAACAAACCAGACTGCGTGACGAGCCAACTCATAAAATCTCATCTCGTACTGCGTCACGGACATATCACCCTGGTGAAGCTGCTCAAACTATCTGTGCAGCTCCTCTCTACGGGACTGAGGCACAAACTTCTCCAAAATGACCACGGAGAACTGCTTCCAAGTAAGGGGTGATGCGCCAATAGGTCTACACCTCTCGTAAGTCTCCCACCATCTGAGTGCAGCCCCAGAAAACTAAAAAGTAGTGAATGAGACCCCACTAGTCTCCAGAATACCCGTTGTCCGAAGCATCCATTGACACCTATCCAAAAAACCCTGAGCATCCTCTGACTCAGTACCACTAAATGGTGGAGGTCGAAGCCTCTCAAATCTCTCAAGTCTCCTATGCTCATCATCTGCCATAACAGGAACTACCGAGGCCAGATCAGCTGCAACCGGCTGAGTTGGTAGTGCCTCCGGTATCTGAAGTCCTTGTACTACCTGGTCTGGAGTACGGGCAACAGGGGTATGAGTACCTCCCCCGGCCTGAGAAGTGCCAGGTGCGGCCTGAGCCGAAACCATATGAGCCAGACCAGTGCAAGCTTCCAATATCTGGTCCAAAGTCTCCTGAAGGCGTGGAATCGCAATGGGCACAGCTGGTGCCTGAGCTGATCCTGTCAGCTCAGCTATATCTAGAATTTGCTCCTGAGCTGGAGCAACTGGTGGTACTACAGGTGCCGGTCCAACTGTGGTACGAGCTACACCTCTACCTCGACCCCGACATCTATTACGACCCCGGCCTCTCTGCGCCCCTAACTGGTGGCTGACCGTCCGATGCGTAGTACGTGTCCTCACTATCTGTGAGAGAATAGAATAATAGAAAATTAGTTTTCGAAATCAACAAATTCGCATGACAGAATATAAGAAAGTGAAATTTTTCTAAGGTTTCTGCAGCCTCTCGAAGATTATTACAGACGTCGCCAATACCGATCCGCAAGACTTTACTATACCTGCTCATGACACGTGAGACCTACGTACCCTAGGCTCTAATACCAACTTGTCACGACCCAAAATCCCAACCTGTCGTGATGGCGCCTATCTCATTACTAGGCAAGCCAAAAATCTCAATAAACTACAATCCCTCTTAAGTTTGAAAATATAATATTTAAATACAATACAAAATCCCACAAATACTGATACAAACACTTCCCAAAACCTGGTGTCACTGAGTACATGAGCATCTATATATTGCGACTATGGAGAATATGGTCTATAATAATCTGAGACCAAATATAATAAACAAAAAGATAGGGAAGGAGAGACAAGGTTTGCGAAACATGGCAGCTACCTCTGAATCTCCTGAAGATCAGCTGCGCGGAAGAATTAACACCCGCTATGTCCAAGAATACTTGGATCTGCAAACGAAGTGCAGGGTCTAGTATGAGTACAACCAACTCAGCAAGTAACAATAATAAATAAGAAACTGAAGATAGTGACAAGCTACACAACTACAATTCATATTCAGTAATTCCGGCAAAGAATAGACATGCTTTCAAATCCAGCAGTTTATGTCAAATCAATTTATACAGTTCATGTTCATGTAATCCGAATATAAAATCTTTCAGCGATTTCACAACAATGACAGATAGCAACTAAGTGCAACAACAAATGGAAAGCAAGTACATCATCTTAGGACAACAATCACTCACTGGGCTCCCAGCCCTCATCACTCACATTCAATGGGTACCCACGCTCACTGGGGTGTATAGACTCCGGAGGTGCTCCTACAGCCCAAGCGCTATAATCTGCACGAACAACTGACGTGCTGCATGGACAACTCATGTGCCATAATAAAAATATCTGGATCCGCATGGCCAACTCACGTGCTGCACGGACAACTCACGTGCTGCACGGCCAACTCACGTGCTGCACGGCCAACTCACATGCTATAGTATAATATGTCACAATCAAGCCCTCGACCTCACTTAGTCATAATGCTCTCCAGTCTCCCTGGCTCTCAACAATCATAAAATCAGCCCGATACAATAATGATATGATACATCAATAATGAACAAATAGAGACTGAGATAAAAAAATCAAGTAAGTTGTGACAGAGTACAAAACAACAATTTAAGAAGATAATTCAACATGTATACGACCTCTGTGGGTCCCAACAATACCAACACATAGCCTAGGCATGGTTTCTAGTTTGACTTATAGTCAAATTTCCACGGGACGGACCAAGTCATAATCCCCTCGGTGCACGCGCACACGCCTGTCACCTAGCATGTGCGTAACCTCCAAAGTAATCATATGATACCAAATTTCGGGGTTTCATACCCTCGGGACCAGATTTAAAACTGTTACTTACCTCACAGCGTGAAATCCTTTACTCTGCTATGCCTTTGCCTCGCAAATTGGCCTCCGGATGCCTCAAATCTAGTCACAATTAATTCTTTTCAGTCAATAAAATTCATTGGAATTAATTCCATAAGAAAATGCTAATTTTCCATAAAAATCCGAAATTTAGCTCAAAAATGTCCGTGGGTCCCATGTCCCGGACCCCGAAAAAAGTTACAAAATCCAAAAGCCCATTCAACCATGAGTCTACCCATACCAATTTTACCAAAATCCGACCTCAACTCGACCCTCAAATCTACAAATCTTATTTCCAAATTTCTAAGTTCAAATCTCCCATTTACACCTCAAAATCGTATAATCTAGTCAGAGTATTCGATGATAATTCAATATTATGGAGTAGAAATGATCACAAGGGACTTACCTCAAGTTTTCTTTGAAAATCTATCAAAACTCGCCTCTCCTCAAGCTCCAATTTGTCAAAAATGGCGAATGAAACGAAGTCCCTGCTTTATAATTCTGCCTAGACAGCCTCGGTCCTGCCTCGATCTTGGCCTTCGATCGTGGTCCTGGATCCTGGGTCTTTATTCTGGGCCTCGATCCAGGGCTTCGATTCAGACCCTCGATCATGACCCTCGACCCTGGCCTTCGATCATGGCTTCGATTCTGGTCCTCGACCCTGCCTTCAATCGTGGCCCTCGACCCTGGGCTCGATCGTGGATTGATTCTGAGCTCGATTTTTGGGCTCGATTCTGGGCTCAATTCTGAGCGAAGGAATTTGCAGCAGAAGAAAATTGCAGCAGCTATTTTAGTCCACTTTTTGATCCGTTAACCATCTGAAACTCACCCGAGGCCCTCGGGACCTCAACCAATTATACCAACAAGTCCTAAAACATTATACAAACTTAGTCGAATCCTCATATCACCGCAAACAATGCTAAAATCATGAATTACACCCCAATTCAAGCCTAATGAACTTTGGAATTTCAAGTTTCGACAAACGACTCCGAAACCTATCAATTCACGTCCGATTGACCTCAAATTTTGCACACAGGTCATAAATGACATAATGGAGGTATTTCAATTTTCAGAATCGTATTTCAACCCCGATATCAAAAAGTCAACCCCTCGGTCAAACTTCTCAAAATTTCGAGTTTCGGCATTTCAAGCCTAATTCCACCACGGACCTCCAAATAATTTTTCGGACACGCTCCTAAGTCCAAAATCACCATATGGAGCTATTGGAATCATCAAAATTCAAATCCGAGGTCGTTCATACATAGGTCCATATCCGGTCAACGTTTCTAACTAAAATTTTCAATTATGAGACTAAGTGTCTCATTTCACTCCGAATTCCTTCCGGACCCGAACCAACTACCACGGTATGAGACTAAGTATCTCATTTCACTCCGAATTTCTTCCGGACCCGAACCAACTACCACGGCAAGTCATAAAATAACTGTAAAGTATAAATTGAGCAGTAAATGGGGGAACGTGATTATAATACTCAAAACGACCGGCCGAGTTGTTACATAAAAGATTGAAATCTCACATACTTGAAATTTTGTTCAGAATATTTAACTGTTGTAGAAATTTGTACATCCTCATGCGTTAATCTCAAAAATGTTTTTATATATATATATATATATATATATATATATATATATATATATATATATATATATATATATATATATCTCATTTCGGAGGTTCATAAGAAAATGTCCTCCTTTCTTGTGGAGCGGTACGAACGCCTCGGCAGTATAGATGCATCTATGTATCGTGCCGCACGTCCCTCAGCAGTGTACACGATACTCTAAATTGGACCGAACGACCTCTGCAGACATCGTGCCCAATAATAATAATTACACGATACCTTGATTTTTTATTGCAGCTTGTGAAGTAAACTGATAAATGGGAAATTATTGGATTTTAATGAATTAATTATTTCTGCTGGTTAAGGAACATTATTGTCATTTCTATAAATCATGTTGATTTAAATATTTTCTCTTTAATATTACTGACCCTTAGTGAGTGTCAAAGTCGACCTCTCGTCACTACTTCTTCGAGATTAGGCTTGATACATATTGGGTACACGTTGTTTACATACTCATGCTACACTTGCTGCACATTTTGTGCAGGTACAGATATGTCTACCGGCCTTGTGGGCGCAGATGTGTGGTTAAAATGCGAGTACTTAGGTGAGCTGCATTCTATATTACGATCCGCAGCCAACAGAATCTCCTTCAGAGTTATTTATATTTTCCTGTCTAATTTGTATTCTGGACAGATATTGTATTTTATTTTACTCTCTAGTTAATACTCATGCACTTGTGACACCGAATTTTGGGAGTGGTTATGGATTGTTTAGTAATTTAGTTGCTAAAATATTTATCACTTACTCTATGTGTTCTATCTTTACTATTTAATTGAAGAAAATTTCGATTCAAAAATACTAGGATGGGTAATTAAATTAATTAGTCAAGGTTGACTTGCTTGATAGTGGTGTTAGGCGCTATCATGACCTTTAGTGGATTTTGGGTCGTGACAGAATATATATAGAAAAATTAAATTGAAAAACATTTGTCAAAAATTTCTTACAAATTTACTTGCGGATTTAAACCCTATGAAAATCCACAAAAATTCCTTTTTCTCACGATTTTTTACCAAAAGTTTCCTGCGAACTTTTAGTGTGTTTTTTTACCAAAAATTCCTTTTTTCTCACGATAAAATTCGTGGGTAATTTATATGCGGATTCAAAATTCGCAAGTAAGTTACATGGAAATTTTAAAATTCGCTGGTAATAATTACCTACGAAGGTTTTTCCATCAAAAGTTTTTTCGTAGGAAAATTCGCAGAAAATTGAATTACATGCAAATTTGTCTGTTAAATCCCCCAAAACAATCCCCATGTAATTCGCACTTTTCATGTAGTGTTAAAAAATTACTGAAACAATATAAAATTCAAAGCGTTTATACTTTTAAAATTAAGCAGAAATGAAGAAGTTGATTGAGCAAACAGATACAAGAAACAGTGAATGAACTTCCTTAATGTATCATTATCATACATACGATCGGTGAAAAACTTATTAAAATGATAAAAATAACCTAAAGATAGAAACTTTATTGCTACAAACCAACCTAAAATCAAGCGTAAAAACAAGAATATTAGATGCCCTTGTAATATTATGCTATTAGTTCATCCTACTCCTAATGAAATTATTTAAAAACAAAATGATAAACCCAAAAATGACATAGAAGAAGAATGATAGTAAGAGGGATAGGAAAACAATATAACAGAAAACGAACAGAAATCTGAAATAGAGATTAAAATTATTAAGTAGCCATAGAATATAGAGTTAATGAAGAGTGTACTAACAGTTGGAACAATGCAGAGCTTCCACAATTACTTCATTTAACGTCATTATAAACTTGATAAAACCCTAGTAAAAGTTAGCAAAAAGAAAGCGGAAACGGATGAATGAATATTTTAGCTCCTAATTAGCGTAGAGCTTTTCTGCACAGTATCTCATATATTGTATTCTCCTTCGTCTTAAATTGTGCAATATAACCATCAATTTGTCCATGGTCTATATATTTTGGTAAAAGTAGAATAACCCTATCTATAAATCTTAGTAGTATTCTGAGTATTTGTTTAACCAAAGGATTAGATTCTCAGTCAAAGCCTATTTTTAGAAGTACTCGGGTTACTGATAATCAAGAAATTCAATATTCTCTCAGAAATAAGAAAGAAAATTAGAATAAGAAATGACAAAATAATCAATAGAAAGCACAAGAAAGTAATTATATTCTAATAATAATCAGAGCGTGTCTGTACAAGTGACATCTCCTTCCCTTATATAGGAGTCTATAAATACAACGTCTTTTCCCTTTTATGAACGAATCATTATGAGCATTAATGATATTAATGAGACGTTATAATTGATAATCGTAACTGTTCATGAAGATTCCGTAACGTTTGTGATCATTCACGCTCATTAATTGACGATTCATGAATATTCCCTCTTTACTGTCTTGATTCATTCCATCGGTGCCTCTTCATTTAAATACTTAGACTCGAGCGACCGTATCCTTTCATCTCGTGGGTGATTTGCTCGTATCTGTTATGACTCATGTCTCTTTTAATGCATCTCTCCAGTTGTCGTTTTTTTAGTGATCCACATGCCTTGCCATATCAGCCACATATTTAGTTACACGTGTAATATTTATTTTTACCAATACAGTATTACACAAAGGATCACAATAAGAAGCTGGTGGAAAAAGGCAATATAATAGTAGCACAACTATGTCCCCCTTGTTCATCATTACATATTACCTTCTTATACAACTATGTCTTCTCCAAATCCTGATCCTCGTAAAGTAGTTATAGTAGATGAACTTCTCCCTTCATCTACTCCTATCAGAAGTAGAAGAGGTGGCAGGTTACATAGTTTAGGGTCTGTATCTATCCGTGGTTCTTCTTCTCAACCCAGTATTACTACCCCTTCGTTTTCTAGAACTAGGACTTCTTTTTCTCATAGATCGTCTGCTAGAAATAGGGATTCTAGTGAACCGCTTCGTGAACCCACTGTTGATGAGATTATTCCCGCTGAACTTTCCTTCTTTACTGATAGAGAATCAATTAGAAATCAAGTTACTTCTATGACATCTCATGATCGTGCTGATGTTTACCCTTCCCAGATTACTGAGGGCTTGATTTCTCTTGTGCGAAGAGAATGTCATTGGAAATTCAATTTCCCAATTTTAGTCCATAATGCAAATCAAAGGATCACTTCATACAAAGCTGGTTATTCTTTTGTTTATATATATCCCTTTACATTAGGCTTCAAACCACCTATCGACCTAGTCATCATAGAATTTTATCATTTTTTCAACGTTTGCTTAAGACAGATTGGCCCTATTGTATGGAGAGCTATGGCATGCTTGAGATACTTGTCAAACTTGGCCTCTTTATCCTTTACCTTCTTTCATTTGATTCATCTTTATTCCCCCAAGTTATTTCGTTCTGGGGTTTTTTCTCTCGTGGCCAGGAGTAAGAGGGTTTTAGTAAGCCCTGAAGATGGCAAGGATCATGGTTGGAATGCCCGATTCGTTGCTGCTCCCACAAGTGGGTTAAGAGAACATGCCTTTTCCAGAGAAATGAAAATTTGCACGTAAGTTTCTTTTCAGATTTTTTTCCTTCTTTTCTTTTTTTTGTGAAGAACCTGCAATCTCATGACTATTTTTCTTTTCTTTTTTTTTTTAGCAACCATGGAAGTTGTTTAGAAGATTCCAAAATTCCGTGGTTGGGTAGAAACACTATTAACTGTTGCTCCTATGGAAGAAAGGTCCTGGAAGTACCTTTCTAATAGGTTTGGTTGGAAAGTGAAGACTTATGGTATCTTTCTCTTTTACTTTCTACCTTACTTCCATACTTAAAAATTTAATAACTCATCTCTTTACTAGGATTTCCCATTCGAGGTGTGAGTGCCGCATCTATTGCTGCTTTGAGACTCTCTCTGTCGATGGCTCAAGAAATGATCTTGAGTTCCTCATCAAAAAGAAAAGCTGATAGAGCACACAGTTCCGAGGGTGAAGAAGAACGGGATAAAGGCTCGTTAGTTCGTAATCCTCGAGCTAGGAGACGTGTCATTTCGGATGACGAAGCTACTCCTCCTCCCAGTTTTATTCCCATGCACGAGCCCGAAGATTCTACCTTAGTGAGCTCTGACGAAGAGATGCCATTTCTCGTGGGTTTGATAATGAAGACTTCGGCTTTGTTTCCATGTCATTTCTCGTGGGTTTGATAATGAAGACTTCGGCTTTGTTTCTGAGGAAACGCCTCTTGCCTCTTTTTCTGTATGTGTTCCAGTTGATCCTCAGTTCCCCGCACTTGTTGCTGCTACCACTGCTTCGCCCGTGGCTATTTTGACTCCCTCAACTGCCCCTACTGTTACAACTTCTCATGTTGAAGTTGGTTCTTCTGGTAACAGTAGGGTAATGAAAAGAGTTACCATCGAGGTTCCTGAGGATGGTAATCTTCTAAAGAAATCTAGCCAAGCTGATGTATGGCTGAAACCATTGATTGGCCCAATTGAGAAGTCCAAATTGGGAAGCCACAATTCTTTAACGTGGATGAATGATATTGTACATTCATCTTTTTAAGGTATAAGCCTTAGCTTTTTATTTTGCATTTGATTTCCTTTTCATCTATATTTGATAATCACATTTTCCTTTTCATTATATAGATCAACCTAATTAGAACGGAGATGATGAAGAGGATCGTCCATACTGAGAAGTTAATGAACGACTATCGCACCGAAGCGGACAACTGGAAGGAATAGTTCGAAGGTCTTCAACTTGAGAAAGAAGTCTTAGAGGAAGAAAAGTGTACCTTGGAGCAGCAGGTGAAGGTAATGGCAACAGAGTTGGCAGTTGAGAAAGCCTCATCCAATCAAGTGGGCAAAGATAAAGACCTTCTCGAGTCTTCATTTGCTGAGCAGCTTTCCAAAGCTACTGAATAAATTAGGGGTTTGAAGGAACTGTTGAACCAAAAAGAAGTTTATGCCAGGGAGCTTGTTCAAACTCTCACCCAAACTCAAGAAGATCTCCGTGCATCTTCTAACCAAGTTCAGTTCTTAGAGAGGTCTCTTGCCCCCTTACAGGCTTCTTATGATGCTGCTTTGAATTAGAAGGAGGAGCTAAGAACTGAGATTGAGCAGTGGGAGAGGGATTATGAAGCCCTTGAAGACAAGGTTATTGTTGATGTTAGTTGGGCTTTCTTGAACACGCGCCTCGAAACTTTAATGGAGGTAAGCCGGGAAGGCTTTGACTTAGCTGCTAAAATTGCAAAAACTAAAGAAACTATTGAGAAAACTCAGCAGAGTCAAAGCTTTTCTTCACCTGAGGTCGGCATTCCCGAGGGTGATGAACTTACTCCTGGTGAAGCTATTGTTCAACCCTCCTCTGCTCAAGTCGTTCCCTCTGCTGCTGATGATGCCAACTCGAATCCTTCTGATAATACTGGTTCAGATCCTTCCCCACAATGAAAGTTTGATTGAAAAGTTTGAAGTGTTGTTTTATTTTTTTTATTGGTAGAAGTTTACCCCTGGTCCATTTTGGGGTTTGGTAATGATTTGGAAAGTTTTACCCCTGGTATGTTTTGTGGTTTTGTATAAAACAATTCGGTTGGAACTAAGTTTATACTTAGTTTTAACCAAGTTATTATAATATTACTTTCTGAGTTTTTGTTCAACTCTTATAATATCTTATTTTGAGTTTCTGTACTACTCTCTTATTATGCATTTAAAATGCTTCAATACTCCGTGACTTTTTGAATAGGCACGAATAATAAAAGAGGGTCCTTTTATAAACGACACTTAATGAAGAAGACGTCTCAACTTCATATTGGTGTAAACATACGAAAGAAGGAATAGGAACACACATGTTTCTTTGAATAATTTGAGGAAGTTTTGTATTGTTTGAACTTCCAAATTGTATAATACTTTACACGTATTCAAGTATCATCTACAACTTTTTCGTAACTGTTTTCCATATAACATATTTTACAAAATTCAAGGGTATATCTTGCAACCAATGACTAAATATTGCCTTTAACCTACATATTCGTAAGATTTTGTAATTTACATCCACGAGTGTATTCATCATCATAGGTTTTTTGAATCAGGCTTGTGTTTTTGCTCTTAACTTTCGATTTGTTGGGTAGATTGCCTCAGGCTTGACTCGAATTCTGACTTTTTCAGTCTTCTTTGCCTTTCATATATATATTAGTCCCCCAAGTGTTAGAGCTTTAAAGTATGAAATCTCGAGCACTTGATTATTCCTTCCATGTGGTCTATTTCCTGAAAAGAAAAAACATACAGGACTCGGAGGTATATATAATTTAGATGATGACTGCTTAACCCTTTATATTTCCATTAGAGAGGCTGCAATCCTAGACCGGGAATAATATTGCTTCCGCGTGTCTTTTAGGTCTAATATCTTCATTTGGTGTGGGCTAGCTTTTTGCCTATCATCTAAAATTGTTAGTATAATTTTAACTGTATAAAATAAAAATATTAATTGAACGATACCTGACAGTGGGTATTTCTTTTGCTCAAAAATAGTATTTCTTTAAATAAATAGCATTCCAACTCGAGGGTAAAACCTTGCCATCCATGGTTTCTAACTCGTAGGCACCTTTTCCAGCGATACCTCGAACTTTTTAGGGTCCTTCCCAATTTGGACTTAACTTTCCTGCTCCGGTTGTCTTCATTGATTGGAAAACCTTTTTAAGAACGAAGTCTCCAATTTTGAAGTACCTGAGGTGAGCCTTTCTATTGTAGTATCGTTCTATGATTTGCTTTTGTGCTGCCATCTGTATTAAAGCTGCTTCTCTTCTTTGTTTGAGTAAGTCCAAATTTGTTCTTAATTCCTCATCGTTCGACTCTTCCGTTGCCAATGTGAATCTCTTGCTTGGTTCTCCTATTTCAACTGGGATTAAAGCTTCGGAACCGTACACAAGCGAAAATGGAGTTTATCCCGTGGCTGTTTTGCTGTGGTTCTATAAGCCCATAATACTCCTGGTAATTCTTCAGGCCAATTCCCTTTTGATTTTTCTAGTCTCTTCTTCAAATTATTGATGATAATCTTATTTGTTGATTCAGCTTGTCCATTTGCCACGGGATGGTAAGGTGAAAAGGTTATTCGTTTGATTTGCCAACTTTGAAAGAACTCTGTGATTTTCGAGCCTATAAATTGTGGGCCATTATCACATACGATTTCTTTTGGAACTCCAAATCGGCATATAATGTTTCGCCAAATGAAGTCTTTCACCTCCTTTTCCTGTACCTGTTTGAATGCTCCTGCCTCGACCCATTTTGAAAAATAATCTGTTAACATTAATAAGAACCGTACCTTTCCTTTAGCTCGTGGTAAAGGCCCTACTATATCCATTCTCCTTTTCATAAATGGCCACGGGGAAATAACTGTATGTAATAACTCTGCAGGTCGATGCATATTGTTGGCATATCGTTGACACTTATCACATTTGGCTACAAAGTTTTCCGCATCTTCTTCAATTTTAGGCCAGTGGTATCCTGCCCTGATTAGTGTTTTAACTAAAGATCTTCCACCTGCGTGATTTCCGCAATGTCCTTCATGTACTTCCCCCATCACGTACTCTGTTTGATTGGGTCCAAGGCACCTTGCTAAAGGACCGCCAAACATTTTTCGATATAAATTATCTCGAATTAGGCAGTAATGAGCAGCTTTTTGTTGAAGCACTTGAGATTCTTTCTTGCCTTCAGGTACGATCCCGTACTGCAAAAAATTAACAATCTCGTTTCTCAAATCCCATGTTAAATTATTAAAGCTTACCTCATGTTTATCCTGGTCAAGTGCTGAATGAAATAAATGTATTAAAATAGCATTTTCTTCACTTGTTACTTCTGCAACTGAAGCAAGGTTAGCCAACGCATCTGTTTCTGCGTTTTCTTCCTTGGGTATTTGCACGATCTTCCATGATTGGATTTTCCTGACCAGTTCTCGTGCCTTTTCCAAGTATTGTTGCATTCGTGCCTCTCTAGCAGTGTAAGTCCCCTACATCTGATTTACTACCAGTTTAGATTAACTTTTAATCATGATTTTCTCTATGGAGAGTTCTCGTGCTAGTTCCAAACCTGCAATTACAGCTTCATACTCTGCTTCATTATTAGTAATAGGATAACATTTAATTGCTTGTCTTATACTTTCACCTGAGGGTGGGATTAAGACAATACCTAAACCGGCTCCTTTGACATTTGAAGAGCCATCAGTAAATAAAGTCCACGTACCTGGATGAGCTCCGATAAAAATTTGTAATTCCTTTTCTACTTCAGGAATTATTTTTGTATTAAAATCTGCGATGAAATCTGCTAAAACTTGAGACTTTATTGTTGTCCTAGGTTGATAAATAATGTTATATTCACTTAGTTCTATTGCCCACTTGGCTAGTCTGCCTGACAATTCTTGTTTATGCAAAATATTCCTTAATGGATATGCAGTTATTACAGAGATAGGATGGCATTGAAAATATGGTCTCAATTTCCTAGCTGCCATGACTAATGCTAAATCTAGTTTCTCTAGATGAGGATACCTAGTTTCAGCATCTGATAAAGATTTACTAACATAATAAATAGGAGATTGTTTACCTTTGTCCTCCCTTACTAAAACTGCACTTATAGCTACTTCTGCAACTGCAAGATATACAACTAGTCTTTCTCCATCTCTTGGTTTAGACAATAGGGGAGGATTTGTTAAGTATGACTTCAAATCTTTGAGGGCTTGTCGGCATTCCTCAGTCCATTCAAACTGATTTTTCTTCTTCAATACTGAAAAGAATTTAACGCTTTTCTCTGAAGATCTTGAAATAAATCTTCCCAAAGCTGCAATCCTACCTTTCAATCTTTGTACTTCTTTTTTTCTTATGAGTATATCAGGTATTTCTTCAATAGCTTTAATCTGTGCAGGACTTACTTCAATTCCTCTATTAGATACGAGAAAGCCTAGAAACTTACCTGAAGCTACGCCAAAAGTGCACTTTTCTGGGTTTAGTTTCATATTATATCTGCGGAGGATCTCGAAGGTAGTTGAAAGATGTTGAAAATGATCTTCCGTTTGTGTAGATTTAACCAACATATCATCAATGTACACTTCCATCATCTTACCCAGGTGTTCTTGGAACATCTTGGTCGCCAACCTCTGATACGTAGCTCCAGCATTTTTCAAGCCAAAAGGCATGACTTTGTAACAATAAGTCCCCCTGTTTGTAATAAATGAAGTTTTTTCTTCGTCTAAGGGGTCCATTTTTATTTGATTATAAGCAGAATACGCATCTAGAAAGCTTAATAATTTGTGGTCTGGGGTAGCATCAATCAATTGATCTATATGCGGTAAAGGGAATGAATCCTTCGGTCATGCTTTATTTAAGGCAGTGTAATCCACACAAACTCTCCATTTTCCGATATTTTTCGAAACTACCACAGTATTAGCTAACCAATTAGGATATTTTACCTCGCGTATTGAATTGACCTTTAAAAGTTTCTGTACCTCTTCATCGATCACTTGATTTTTGAATGATCCTTGCTTCCTCTTCTTTTGTTTGACAGGTATGAATATCGGATCCTCATTTAATTTATGAGTCATCACCTCCGGAGGTATACCTGTCATATCAGAATGGGACCATACAAAACAATCCACGTTAGCTTTTAAATATTCAATTAACTCACCTCTGCTATCTGGATTTAACCTTGCTCTAATATGAATTCTTCGATCTGGTCATTGTTCGAATAGTGGAACAACGTCAAGCTCCTCAATCATTGTTTTAATGTTTTCGTTCTCCTCTGGCTCTTGAATTACATCTGTTCTGGAGTCCACGTCTGTTTATTTTGATACAATTTCTGTTAAAATTTGATTTACCGCATCTTTCTCACTTGCACCCGCATCTTTTTGACTTGCACTCGTATCTTTTTTACTTGGCTGTATCACCGAATTGATGCTCCTTGAAGTTTTTTTATCTCCTCAAATCTGTTGAACTCCTCATTTTGAAGGGAATTTGATAACCTGATATAATGTGGATGGCACAACATCCATATCATGAATCCACGGCCTCCCAAGAATCACATTATAGGCCATATCCGTGTCTATCACTTGAAATTTTGTTTCTTTGATAACCCCTTAAGCGTATGTGCTTAGTTCAATCTCGCCCTTTGTAATAATGGTTGAGTTATAAAACCCAGATAAGGAACGTGCTTTTGGAACTACGCAATCGCCCATCAGCATTTCGTTCACCACTCGTATTAGAATGATATTCACATAGCTACCTGGGTCAATCAAAACTTGTTTTACATTAGTATCATTTATAAGTAAAGATATTACCAGTGCATCGTTGTGAGGAATCATTAATCCATCGGCATCTACATCATCAAAGGTTAAGTTGTCGTCTTCCAGCGTTTGGCGAGTTTGCTTCCTGTGAGTTATTGTGAACTTTGTTGTTTTCCTCGCAGTTGTATAGGTTACGCCGTTGACTTCTTCTCCGCCATTTATCACATTTACTGTTCTCTTTGGAGGCTGAGGTTTTGGGGGCTCTTGCCTATTTTTCATGTAAGCTTGTTTGCCTTTCTCACTGAACAATTCCGTCAGATAGCCCTACTTCAATATATGTTCCACCTCACCTTGTAATAATCTGCAGTCTTATGTTCTATGGCCGTGGTCATTATGGAACTCGCACCAAAAGTCTGGGTTTCTTCTATTTGGATTTTATCTCATCTCTTTAGGACACCGTACCTTATCCCCCATGCTTCTTAAAACAGCGACCAACTCGGAGGTACTCACGTTAAAATTGTAGTCCCCAATCCTTACATTTGTATTAGCATCTCTGTTACGTTCACCTCGATCTTTTTCGAATCTCGACGATGACGAACCTGAATCTCTATTTGCGAACCTGTGATCAGCCCGCACGTTTTTGAATTTGGAACGAGCTTCTCGCCTCGAAGGTCCCATATAAGGCTTGTACCTATTCTTACCAGACCTCTTCTCAGATTCTGACCGCCTCGAACCTGTTTTTTCTTCAACCTTTGACTGAGCTACGATATCTTCTTTAATCTGTAATTTGGTACTGTACCTATTATAGACATCATTCCATGTCATGGCTGGGAATTCTCGTAGGCTCTCTTTAAGCCTCCTCGTAGATTCTGAACTTTCTCGTTTAAATTGCTTGCAAATGCCATGGCTGTGCAATTGTCAGGTACTCTTGGTAGCAACATTCTTTCACGTTGGAATCTGTCTACGAATTCTCGAAGCAATTCTGTATCTCCTCGCTTTAGTTTAAATATATCCTCCATTCTCATTTCAACTTTTTGTGCACCCGAGTGTGCTTTTATAAATAGATCTGCAAGCTCAACAAAAGAGTCAATAGAATTTTCAGGTAAAAGAGAGTACCATGTTAACGCTCCTTTAGTAAGTGTTTCCCCAAACTTTTTGACCAGCACAGATTCAATCTCCTGCTTGGTTAAATCATTGCCTTTTACTCCCGTGGTGAATGTAGTAATGTGGTCACGTGGATCGGTCGTTCCATCGTATTTCGGGATGCCAGGCATTTTGAACTTTTTGTGAATTGGTAATGGAGCTGCGCTTGGTTTCCATGGTTGTTGTGAATATTTGTTGAAATCAAATCCTTTGATCGCAGGTGGTACGCCAGGTATTTGCTCAATACGGTCATTTTGTTCTTTCACTTGTTTCTTCAAGGTTAGTATTAAAGTTTATAAATCAGAATTATTAGGCGTACCTGGTCTCCCATCACGTGACTCGTTGGGAGTTCCTCCGCTTCCAGAATTAGCCAACCCCGATCGTGAAATTTCCACAATTGCAGTATTGTTTGGTGGAGGTATGGGTGGCACAGCTGGTAGTCTCCTCACAAAAGCCTGGAGAGCATCATTCACGTACTCAGCAATTAACTGCTTCACAGCATCCCGCTCGACAGTTTGTTCATTTCCATGTTGTTCATTGTTATGAGTAGTGGATCTTTTGGTGATGCTTCTCTTGAATTGTGTGGGGTTCTTTGAGGTGACGGAACTAAAATTCCTTCTACCTGTTGGTTATTGTCATTGACATTCGACATCATTCAGTTAACAGAGAGTGATTTAGAAAGTAAGAGAAGACTATCAAATTTCCAGTAACAGAACCAATTTGTTTAACCAAAGAATTAGATTCTTAGTCAAAGCCTATTTTTAGAAGTACTCGGGTTACTGATAATCAAGAAATTCAATATTCTCTCAGAAATAAGAAAGGAAATTAGAATAAGAAATGACAAAATAATCAATAGAAAGCACAAGAAAGTAATTATATTCCAATAATAATCAGAGTGTGTCTGTACAAGTGACATCTCCTTCCCTTATATAGGAGTCTATAAATACAACGTCTTTTCCCTTTTATGACCGAATCATTATGAGCATTAATGATATTAATGAGACGTTATAATTGGTAATCGTAACTGTTCATGAAGATTCTGTAACGTTTGTGATCATTCACGCTCATTAATTGACGATTCATGAATCTTCCCTCTTTACTGTCTTGATTCACTCCGTCGGTGCCTCTTCATTTAACTACTTAGACTTGAGCGACCGTATCCTTTCATCTCGTGGGTGATTTGCTCGTATATGTTATGACTCGTGTCTCTTTTAATGCATCTCTCCAGTTGTCATTTTTTTTAGTGATCCACACGCTTTGCCATATCAGCCACATATTTAGTTACACGTGTAATATTTATTTTTACCAATACAGTATTACACAAAGGATCACAATAAGAAGCTGGTGGAAAAAGGCAATATAATAGTAGCACAGAAGAAACAGGAAATTTCTTTCAAAAGAAATTGAAGAAGAAAAATGTAAAAGTTAAAAAGCATAAACTTTCTTACTAGAAAAACGATGCAAATTCATCACATATCTAAAGAAGAAGATCGACAAGAGTGGGTTGCTCTAGTGGTGAGCACCCTCCACTTCCAACCAAGAGGTTGTGAATTCGAATCACCACAAGAGCAAGGTAAGGAGTTCTTGGAGGGAGGAAGCCGAGGGTCTCTCGGAAACAGCCTCTCTATCCTAGGGTAGGGGTAAGGTCTGCGTATACACTACTCTCCCCACACCCCACTAGTGGGATTATACTGGATTGTTGTTATATCTAAAGAAGAAGATCACAGGAACATTGTACATGTAAGAATGCTTATCTTCAAGATAAGAGGCAATATCGAAGTCCGCATAACAATACGGGCATGTATTTTCCAGAAATGGCTATTCGGTAGATCTATTTCCTTTGTTTAAGCCGTTTTAGTGATTGCATATTTATTCTCTGTTTTTGGTGCCAATGCAACTGAAGCATATTTTGGTTTGAAACGGTTCATTAAAGACGTAGCGTTTCTGATTCCATATTCTCTTGTTACTGTAACTAAGATTTATTGTCACGACCCAAAATTCAACTAGCCTTACCCGTTAGGTAAGCCAAATAACAACAATCCGATTTAATTAATATTTAACTGACTTTAATACACTCCTCAATGACTGGTAATACGAATCATGAGCTTCTAAGATTAGAATTTACAAATCGGTGTGAAATAAAAATACGTCATCTGTCTGAAATATACATGAGAAGATTAAAAACTCTAAAGATACCATGAACAAGAGGCAGCAATGACCGATACGCATGTACATCTTCAGATTCAGCTCCCGCCGTATGCAGAAATATCACCATCAGAAATCTGCACGCAAGGTGCAGAAGTGTAGTATAAGTACAACAGACGCCATGTACTAAATAAGTAACAAACCTAACCTTAGGTTGAAAGTAGTGACGAGCTGGGATAAGGGTCAGAGTCCAACTCCATTAACCAGCAACAGTTCATAATAATATAATTTAAAGCAACACAAGTAATAACTCAATAATAAAATGCCCAGCTCGTATAAAATTTCAAAAAATAAATATTTTGTTTATATAACAGTAAAACTCAAATTCTTTGCCGAAAGTCACCGAAAATATGAGTAAGTCTGAAACCTGTGATTTTTCTCAAAACTTTAATGACAGATAAGAAATTCGATTATCAGATGACATGAGGAAAACTACTTCTCTGTGCCTACATATTAAGTATGCATGTCTAATGCAATGCAGCACAATGATAAACTCATGTACTCACACTCTTAGAGTACTCACTCTCACAGTACTGTATATGGCCAATCTAGCACAGGGAAGATCCATCCCAAATATATATCCATAATAACTGGCATGCAGTCACTCAGTACTGTACAGGACCAATCTAGCCGAGGGAACTCCATCCCAAATATAAATAAATAAGGCAACTCTATGCCCAGGGAACTCTATCCCAAATATAAAGAGTCAATTCCATGGCCAGGGAACTCCATCCCAAATATAAATAAATAAGGCAACTCCATGCCCACGGAACTCAATCCCAAATATAAATAAATATGCAACTCCATGCCCAGGGAACTCCATCCCAGGAGTGAATATATATGGCAAATCCATGCCCAGGGAACTCCATCCCAAATATAATAACTATTGCGCTCACTGTGGGGGGTTGCAGACTCCGAAGGGGTTCCTTCAGCCCAAGCGCTATAATAAGCCAATCAGGCCTGCTGCGGCGTGCAACCCAATCCCATAATAATAAAGTATATAAAGTCAATATGGCATGATGTGCCGTACAACCCAATCCCATAAATATCCTCACAATCAGGCCCTCGGCCTCACTCAGTCATCAATCTCTCCAGTCTCTCGGGCTCAAAATGTAATGAAAATCAGTCCAAAAATAATAATATGATGTATCAATAATTAGCAATAGAGACTGAGATATGATATGAAATAAATGAACATAATTGAGTATGAAATTACAATTTAAACAAATAATTCAACAATAATATGACCTCTGTTGGTCTAAATAATAACGGGATAGAGCCTCAGCATGACTTTTATCATGATTCTCACCTCAATTTCTTTAACACATGAAAGTACATGGATAATGCCAAGATTATTTGATAACAAAAATCTACGGAATCAATTACGTCACAAATTTCCACGATGCACGCCCACACGCCACACCCGTCACCTAGCATGTGGGTCACCTCCAAATAATTCATATAACACGTAATTAAGGGATTTATACCTCACCTCCAAGTTTAGAAATGTTACTTACCTCAAACCGTGTAATTCTTTATTCCGATATGCCTTTGCCTCACGAATCGGCCTCCGAACACCTCGAATCTAGTCACAATTAATTTGATACACTCAACACAATTTATAGAAATTAATTCCATATGAAAATACTAATTTTTCTATAAAATCTGAAATTTCACTCAAATATCGCTAGTGGGGCCCACGTCTCAGAACCCCGCAAAAGTTACAAAATATGAACGCTCATTCAACCACGAGTTCAACCATACTAAATTTATCAAATTCCGACATCAACTCGACTCTCAAATCTTCAATTTTACCTTAAGAGTTTTCACAATTCCCCCATCTTAAAATACCAATTAAATACTAAAAATAGTAATAGATTCGGATAATTTGACTAAAATTTAGTTAAGAACACCTACCCCATTATTTCCATTAAATATCTCCCGAAAATCACCTCTGCCTGAGCTCCAAATCGTTAAAAATAGAAAATGGGATGAAGTCCCATTTTTAGAACTTCAATTCCCTGCCCAGCGATTCCTTCTTCGCGAACGCAGAAGATGCCTCGCGTTCGCGAAGCACAAATTTGCACAGCTGCCAAAAGCTTCTTCGCGAAGCTCCACTCATAAACGTGGTGCCTATCTGACACTAAGTTTCGCGAACACGGTACCCATTTTGCGAATGCGAAGACTAAATGTGTGGGGTCACAACTGCCTCTTCTTCCTCTTCACGAACGCGACCCCCTTCACGCGTTCGCGATGCATCACCTACCCAGTCCTTCGTGAGTGCAGCTCCCTCTTCGCGAACGAGAAGAACAATTCTTCACCTGCCACCAGCTACTCTTTGCGAACATGGAACTCCCATTGTGAACGCGAAGAAGGAAACCAGACACCAGAAATCTGTAGCTTCAACCATCTTCCAAGACAAAATTCTCATCCGTTAACCATCTGATATCCACCCGAGGCCCCCAGGACCTCAACCAAAAATACCAACAAGTCCTAAAATATCATATGAATTTAGTCGAAGCTTCAAATCATATCAAACAATGCTAAAACCATGAATCATACCCCAATTTAAGTTTAATAAAACTAAGAAATTTCAACTTCTACATTCGATGCCGAAACCTATCAAATCAAGTCCGATTGGCCTCAAATTTTGCACACAAGTCATAAATGATATAACAGACCTATTCCAAATTTTCAGAATCGGATTCCGACCTCGATATCAAAAAGTCAGCTCCTCGGTCAAACTTTCAACTTAAATTTCCTATTTTCGCCATTTTATGCCTAATTTAACTACGGACTTCCAAATAATTTTTCGGAGACACTCCTAAGTCCAAAATCTCCATATGGATCTATTCGAACAATCAAAACTCCATTCCGGAGTTGTTTGCTCAAAAGTCAAACTCCGGTCAACCCTTTTCATCCAACATGAATCTTATTCTTCCAAACTAATCCCGAAATACCTGAAAATCAAAACCGATGATTCAAACACGTCATAATACATCATATGAAGCTGTGCAAGACTTCTATTAGTTGGAAGGAGCGTAAATGTTTAAAACGACAAGTCGGATCGTTACATTCTCCCCACTTAAATATACGTTCGTCCTCGAACGTGCCAAGAGTTGTTCTTAAACCTTCAAATCATTGTTCTACCTTACCACACACATACCCGGGGGTGATACCACATCACCCTATTCCATATAGGCCTTACAATATCATAATTGAAGATCATTACTTAAATCTTAGTCTATAAACCTTGGAATTCATTTTCCAATATTCAGAATATTCTTCAAGACCCATATCTCACATATACACACTGTATAAGTCTGAACAAGCTGTATCAAACCATAACCATAACCCCAGATATAATCATATAACATACTACACAACTCGCATGCTCGCAGCACCATTCCCAATCACCCTAACTACTCCAAACCAACCAAGTACTAGTATTAAACCCCACATTCCACAGAACCTCGTTCCAAAACCTTCGTAAACTGTCGATAATGAAAGAAACACGCGAAATATCATAACCACTTATCAGATCAACAAGTCATGGAGCTCTCTCGCCCCAACCAGAACCATAATCACTTTCTAAGCCGACTTTCAATATTATCCTCTAAAATATACCGTAATCAAACCTGATAGTACCCATTATAGGTCCAATGACCTTATCTCATTAAACACAACTCAATATTTACAACCAAGCCTCAAATTTCGTAAAGAGAATGATTGTAGGTTCATGTGTTCAATTCCTCAAATACCCTGCCCAAATAATATCATAACATGTAGAGGAAAGGAAAGACAATTAAATCAGATAAATGATCAAGGAAACGCAAATTCCACATGCTGCACGGACAACTCATGTGCTAACAATAGAACCCGCGCAGACAACTCACGTGCCAATAATATCAATATATGGATCCGCACGGACAACTCACATGCCAATAACATAATCCGCCCAGTATCGTCCCAGGCCTCCAGTCCAAACATATCACATGGGAGCATTTAAACATGTATACAGGTATATGATGAGAGAGATAGGATTCTCATATTCTTGGACTGGTATAAATGACATGCTAAAGTGTAGGCATGTACAAAGTGTGTTATCGTAGCTAAAATCGAAAATCTTTCATCACTGAGACATTTATCAAGTTTGTTCAGAGATTTTAACCCCTGTGTAGCCTCAAACACGACTCAAATAGCTCACGCAATGTTACAAATATGAGAAACATCATCGCTTAAAGCTTAACAGTCAACTCTAGGCATATCATAGCCTAAGCACTCTTCCGAGTATGAATACTTGCCCCGATGCCCGCACTTGGGCTCAAACCTCACATATATACGCACTCGTAGCGCGTAGCTATCATAAATAATTAACGCAACTAGTGCCTCCACTGAGTTTAAATAAAATGGTCACCTCAAACAGGCCGCAACCCTGAAACAATATGCTTTTGAGAACTCCCAGTCTCTAAATTCATAGAACACATGAATCACCGTAACTTATCCCAACTCCAGCACTAGAATGACTAACACATATTTCATCCATGATCATCCCACTAGGAATACTTCTATAATTTTCCCGTGCCACATAGCAAAAATCTGAATATCAGCAGTTCATCAACCAAGCGTATACCGCAATACCAACAAAACATTCGTAAGTCAAAACATAGTATGCCTTTTAAAGTGCGCACCCTTCTTAGGGATTACCGAGTAGTTATAACATTCATCTAAATATCTGAAACTGACCATTCTATCCAAAATTCGTGACCTTCCCTTCCAGACTGAACTGCCACCTTGTACGTGTAAATCTTAATCCCGCACAACACACCACATCTATTATGCCATCATGTGAAAAGCATGAGAATCTCATTATCAACTCTAAGTCACCAGCAAAATACATACCGATTAGTAAGAAACCTTCCATTTACTCCCATCCAGGTGGAAATCACAATACACAACATGTTCCTTACGCCGGTTGAAAATATCCATCTCAAACCGTGGTAGAAACCATCAAGAAATCTTCAAAACTCATTTGTACATAACCGAGCTATTAGAGCTGAATCTCCCTAACTCTACCAAGCCACACAGGTTGACAAATCAGAGAGTATTGCCACCAAAACATCTGTAGAGCCTCACCACATCATAATTACCCAAAAGAACTGAGCATACCATTACCATTATGGTCTAGCTTACTACCTAGTTGTCCTATTTTCTCTGGGTTTCTTGAATTACCCTCAAGTTGACACTTCTTCTTGTCAGAACACTACGATCCTTACCCAAAGCTCACTACAAGACATCCTAACATAAACGACATCGTCCTAAGACCTATAAGCCACAGTATTCTTCTTAAGAAACCCCATAAGTACCACAACCGAAATGCCCACTCTGAAAATACCTTATGTGAATTTAAAATTATTCTTTTACCTTTCTTATACTGGAATGTAAAATTCATAGTCATATAGAATTACTGCAAGCCCCAGCACCACCCAATGTAAATAACTAATTCTAGTGATGTACAAAATTTGAAAAAATTTCAATTGCCACATGTACATTTTGAATGCATTAGAACCCTCTCGAGAGTCATCCACTCTGCCCAAATCTAAATTGTACCGCCCAAATGGGCCGAAAGACACGTGCCCTATTAGCACAACAACATTCAAAGAGGTAACCATGCCTTAACACCACCGATCAAATTCATACTTTGTGCGCACTACATCCTTCACAAATAACAACTCACTCATCCCATGGTTTTCATATACTCATAAAGCACAGTATAACCCGTATTCAGGAATTTCCTTACTCGAGTCATCCTCAATCTCAACCTCTGCAAGTCATAACTAATCCACAAGTATGCCTCAGACCAAAACTAAAATTTAACATATGACCATGAAATTGAATTGTCAATAGAAGGCTCCCCCATTTGGCTCAAAGCCATAGAGCAAAACACTCAATAACTCACAATATCCATACTATATTACTGCCATAATACCGCAGTCAGTTCAACAAAAAAATTTCTCAAGCTCATGCAACACCAACCATAAAATACCTCAACCATCCGCTATGCTCGCATTCATTCTCTTTACAGTCAAGTCAACTTTCTTAACTAGATTCAAATTTAAATCTTAACACATATACCCCGCTGGTAGAAAAGAAACTCTCCACTCAACATTAGAAGGAACACCTCCGTAGATTACTCTGTATGAGATAACCCACATGCTTAGCCTAAAATTGGCATCTTGATATATCCTTCTGCAGCCACAATTACTATGCAATCACTTAATCTCCCTAAGTCCGAACTCATCAACAAGACATGATAATTTAATTTGTTTCATAATTAAACAATGTTAAAGATCCTTCAATACACTCATAACTTGAGACTATACGTCAAATCAAGACATAAATCAAGTACCCAATAACAAACTCTTGACTCACAAGTAAACTTTATTCGTCACATTCAACCCATTTGAACACATCCCCCAGTCACATCATACTCATTATATAGCAATTCAATCGCTCATCGAGCCACAAGTTCCACTCATAGGGACACTACCGGATATATGAGTCCAAATGTACAAGTTACAACTGAAGCTACCGAGCCTAAGCTGCGGTCTAATCCTGGCTTCAAGTCCTCTAGATTGGCCCATCACCAAAATACAGAAAACACATCTCGTACCTTATCGATAGAATCACAAGTTGTCAATGCACAATTGATACCGAGCGTTCGCATATTTGTACAAGTGAGTGGAATGAATTCAAAGAGGTACTCTTCAAGCAGAATCAATATACCACGATAAGGAAAGAAATATGGAGAGTTTATCTTAAAATGTCCTATAGCCTCTCGAAGATAAGTATGGTTGTTACCATACCAATCAGCAAGACTTTACTAGATATTTGCTCATGACTTGTAGAACCTATGAACCTACAGCTCTGATACCAACTTGTCTCGACCCAAAATTCAACTAGTCGTGATGGCACCTAACCTCATCCGCTAGGTAAGCCAAATAACAACAATCCGATTCAATTAATATTAAACTTGCTTTAATACACTCCTCAAGGACTAGTAGTATAAATCATGAGCTTTTAAGATTAGAATTTACAAAATTGGTGTGAAATAAAATATGTCATCTTTCTAAAATATACATGAGCAGACTAGAAATTCTAAAGCTACCATGAATAAGAGGCAGCAATGACTGGAACGCAGGTACATCTTCATATACAACTCATGCCATACGCAGCATCAGAAATCTGCATGCAAGGTGCAGAAGTGTAGTATAAGTACAACCGACCCCATGTACTCAATAAGTAACAAACCTAACCTTAAGTTGAAAGTAGTTACGGGCTAGGATAAGGGTCAGAGTCCAACTCCAATAACCAACAACAGTTCATAACAAAATAATTTAAAGCAGCACAAGTAATAACTCAATAATAAAATGCTCAGCTGGTATAAAATTTTGGAAAATAAATATTTTCTTTTCAATATAACAGTAAAATTCAAATCCTTTGCCGAAAGTCACCAAAAATATGAGTAAGTCTGAAACTGTGATTTTTCGCAAAACTTTAACGACAGATAAGAAATCCCATTATCAGATGGCATGAGGAAAAATACTTCTCTATGCCTACATATCAAGTATGCATGTCTAATGCAATGTAGCACAATGATGAACTCATGTACTCACACTCTCAGAGTACTCAATCTCACAGTACTGTATATGGCTAATCCAGCACAGGAAAGATCCATCCCAAATATATATACATAATAACTGACATTCAGTCACTCAGTACCGTACAGGGCCAATCTAAATGAGGGAACTCCATCCAAAATATAAATAAATAAGGCAACTCCATGCCCAGGGAACTCCATCCCAAATATAAATAAATGAGGCAGCTCCATGCCGAGGGAACTCCATCCCAAATATAAATAAATAACGCAACTTCATGCTCAGGGAATTCCATCCCAAATATAAATAAATAAGGCAATTCCATGCCCACGGAACTACATCCCAAATATGAATAAATAAGGAAACTCCATGCCCAGGGAACTCCATCCCAGAAGTGAATATATATGGTAACTGCATCCCAAATATAATATCCACTACGCTCACTGTGGGGGGGTGCAGACTCCGAAGGGGCTCCTTCAGCCCAAGCGCTATAATAAGCCAATCTGGCCTGCTGCGGCGTGCAACCCGATCCCATAATAAAAAATTATATAAAATTAATATGGCCTGTTGCGCTGTGCTGCCCGATCCCATAAATATCCTCATAATCAGGCCCTCAGTCTCACGCAGTCATCAATCTCTCCAGTCTCTTGGGCTAAAAATGTAATGAAAATCAGTCCAAAAATAATAATATGATGTATCAATAATTAGCAACAGAGACTGAGATATGATATGGAATGAATGAACATGATTGAGTATGAAATTATAATTTAAACAAATAATTCAACAATAATATGACCTCTGTTGGTCTCAATAATAACGGGATATAGCCTCAGCATGATTTTTAACATGATTCTCAGCTCAAATCTTTAACACATGAAAGTACATGGATAATGCCAAGATTATTTGATAACAAAATTCTACGAAATCAATTACGTCATAAATTTCCACGGTGCACGCCCACACGCCCGTCACCTAGCATGTGCGTCACCTCCAAATAATTTATATAACACATAATTAAAAGATTCATACCCTCAGCTACAAGTTTAGAAATGTTACTTACATTAAACCGTGTAATTCTTTATTCCGATATGCCTTTGCCTCGCGAATCAGCCTCTGAACGCCTTGAATCTAGTCACAATTAATTTAATACAGTCAACATATTTTATAGGAATTAATTCCATATGAAAATACTAATTTTCCTAGAAAATCTGAAATTACACTTAAAATATCACTAGTGGGACCCAAATCTCGGAACCCCACAAAAGTTACAAAATATGAACGCCCATTCAACCACGAGTCCAACCATATAAAATTTACTAAATTCTGACATCAACTCGACCCTCAAATCTTCAATTTAACCTTAAGGGTTTTCATAATTTTTCAAACTTAAAATACCAATTAAATACTCAAAATAGCAATAGATTCGGATAATTTGACAAAATTGAGTTAAGAACACTTACCCCGTTATTTTTCTTAAAAATCACCCGAAAATCGCCTCTCCCCGAGCTCCAAATCGTTAAAAATGGAAAATGGGCTCAGAACTTAAATTCTCTATCGAGCGATTCCTTCTTCGCGAACGCGGAAGATGCCTCGCGTTCGCGAAACACAAATTTGCACAGCTGCCAAGAGGTTCTTCGCGATCGCAAAGCTCCACTCACAAACGTGGTGCCTATCTGACCCTAAGCTTCGCGAACACGGTACCCATTTCACGAACATGAAGACTAAATGCGTGGGGTCCCAACTGCCTCTTCTTCCTCTTCGCGAATGCGACCCCCTTCACGCGTTCGCGATGCATCACCTACCCAGTCCTTCGCGAACGCGACCCCCTTCACGCATTCGCGATGCATCACCTACCCAGTCCTTCGCGAACGCGAAGAACAAATTCTTCACCTGCCACCAGCTACCCTTCATGAACGCGGAACTCCCATCGCAAATGCGAAGAAGGAAACCAATCACCAGAAATTTGTAGCTTCAACCATTTACCATCTGATATCCACCCGAGGCTCCCAGGACCTCAACCAAACATACCAATAAGTCCTAAAACATCATACGAACTTAGTTGAAGCATCAAATCACATTCAAATAATGCTAAAACCATGAATCATACCCCAATTCAAGTTTAATGAAACTAAGAAACTCCAACTTCTACATTCGATGCCGAAACCTATCAAATCAAGTTCGATTGACATCAAATTTTGCACACAAGTTATAAATGACATAACGGACCTATTTCAAATTTTCAGAATCGGATTCTCACCCCGATATCAAAAAGTCAACTCCCCGGTTAAACATCCAACTTAAATTTCCTATTTTCGCCATTTCAAGCCTAATTTAACTACGGACTTCCAAATAATTTTTCGGACACACTCCTAAGTCCAAAATTACCATACGGAGCTATTGAAACTATTAAAACTCCATTCCGAAGTCGTTTATTCCAAAGTTAAACTCTAGTCAACCCTTTTCATTTAAACTTCCAACATGAATCTTATTCTTCCGAACTAATCCCGAAACACCTGAAAATCAAAACCGATGATTCATACACGTCATAATACATCATATGAAGCTATTCAAGACTTCTATTAGTTGGAAGGAGCGTAAATATTCAAAACGACAAGTCGGATTGTTACATTTAATAATTGAGTTTATGGTGTGAAAATCCAAAATTTTGAGAAAAAAATAAATATGTATCTTGGCCAAAGAGAGGTGCACATGTAAGCATTCTTTGTTCCTCTTATATTGTAACTTTCACGTTACACTACGATTCTTTTACATACATCTGAGTCTTTATCTTTTTCAGTTGAATTGTTCTTACTAATATTATAAAGTGACTTTTTTATAGACGAAGTAAAGTGAATTTTTTTCTATTATTATTTTTTTCTTGATTTATTTCATTATTGAAAATGTATTTATCAATCAATTTGTTTGTTGATTCAAGAAAGAGTTGTGCATTAATTCTGGGAATATTAATGATAGATAAAAATAGATCGATGTATAATCTTTGAATGAATAATTTTAGAAAATAATAGAATTTTCATATTAATTGAGTATTTCTTCTTTTTATTATTTGGAAAATATTTTTTGGCGATTCGAATTTTTTAATATTATTTATTTTATTAGGACTAATGTCTATTTCTGGAGTTACTTTCTTTTTCTCTTTTGTAATTCTTTCTATTTGATTTTTGATTGTACTTGTTCTGTTAGTCAAATCATTCATTTTGCTTTCTATAAGTGAAGAATTTGGCCAATTTTCAGATTTTATTTGACTAAATGATTCGTTAATTATCCGATTACTAATTAGAGAATCTTTTTTCTTTTTTACGTTTCATTCGATTCATCTATTTCTTTAAATCTAAATAATACAATTAGATTTACTTTTGAAAGTTCTTTTTTCATTTTTGTTATAAATAGACTACTTTTGATCAGCCATTTTTTGGTTTCTTTTGAAACTCTTCGAAATAATTTTATTTTTCCTTTTAAATCTTTTAGAGTTATAAAATATTTCTGTTTGAATTTTCCAATTTTTTTTTTGAGTTCCTTAAAAATGGGCTCAAAAAAGGAAGGGCGTTTTCGGGGAGAACCAAAGGGAGGTTCAGCTTCCATTCCCCAAACTGTTAAAAAACAAAAATCATCTTTTTGTTTTCTCTTTTTCATTAGCTCTCCACGGGAGGAGTAAAGTTTAGATATATGCCAAGGTTTCAGACAAAAAGAAAATAATATTTTGATCTGAATGCCATCTTTCAACAATTGTTTTGGAAATTTTGTTTCTGATAATTGAACACCATTATAAGTACATTTAATATGCATTTCTTTACTCCATTCCTGCAAATCTTTAGACCATTTAGGAAGTTACAAGAATAACATACGCCCCAGATTTTTGGCTATTATCAATGAAGGCAAAGAATTGATTGAGTTATTAACATGTAACTTATTATTATTTGTGCAAAAGGAATGGTATCTCAAGCTTCTTGTCACGACCCAAAATCCCACCACAGGCATCGTGATGGCACTTAGTCTCTAAGACTAAGTAAGCCGATTATAATTACAATTCAAGCCAAATTTCTTTTTTTAATAGAAACCAACAGCAAAAATAATTATAAATAACTTCCCAAGACTGGTAATACTGAGTCACGAACTCTAACTGAATAAAAAAATTATCTCAAGGATCGAATACTCAATATTGTTTGAATAATGATTAACAGTACAATAAAATGGAAAGACTTCAAGGGACTGCGACGACCAAGCAGCTCTACCTTGAGTCCTTGCGATCACGCTTTAACTTTGTCCGAGTCCGATATCTCCAATACCTGGCTCTGCACAAAAAAGTGCAGAATTGTAGTATGCATACACCACAGTCGGTACCCAGTAAGTATCAAAACTAACCTCGGTGGAGTAGTGACGAGGTACAGTCAAGACACTTACTAGTCTAATAACCTGTGCAATATAGTATACAAAAATAATAGAAAATAAATAGCAGTGATAGCAACAATAATCAACTAGTGATGTAACATCAAGTTACTTGCTCAAACAGGTAACGAACACACGTATAACCAATAATTAGGTCCTTCAAAATATACATCTTTCATCTATAAGTTTTTCAATAGAAATCTCTAGAATATAATCCTTTCCAATAAATATATTTCGAACATACTTCTTTCAATTAAATATCCTTCAAATATAATTCTTTCAAATAAATATCTTTTGAATATAATTCTTTCAAATAATATCCTTCAAATATAATTCTTTCAAATAATATTTTGAATATAGTCCTTTCAAATAAAAGTCACCTTGTGACACCTCATCTCATAATCATAAAATACGGGTCTCAGCCCACTTTCATATTTCCGCGGCACCTCATGCCAATATCTCTATCACAATCGCACGGATAACTCACGTGCCAATATCATCATCATATTTTCCCCAGCACCTCGTGCCCACATTTCATATCTGTTGTGGCATGCAACCCGATCCCATATAACATTAATCATACCTGTTACGGCATGCAACCCGATCCCATATAACATAATCCGCATGGCAATAGCCACATGCTCCCAATTTCAACATAGATCAAGCTATTATCAGGTTTATCGAAACAACAAGACAAGTTGCACAAGATATAAAAATAAACACAATAAAAATCACAACATCACATGAAAATTACCAATGCAATAACCCCACAACATCACATAAAAATTACTAACACAATAATGCCACATCATCACATATCATCCCTGACAATAGCCACCCTTATCTCTCCTATAGCCACCCTTATCACTCCTATTATAGCCTCCCTTATCCCTCCGCCCTGAAAATATCAATAGTCACCCTTATCGCTCCTATAGCTACCCTTATTACTCCGCCTAGATACTATCCCAACACATATAACCACGGTGAAATGCCGCCCTTATACCCACATAATATCAACAGTGAAATGCCACCCTTATATCCTCATAATAATAACTCAAATCAAACAACAATTTACACGGAATATTATCACGACAACACAACGCAATCAATTCCTATCACAATTTGCCCAACAACTACAACCAATTCCAATGATATAGTATAATCAATAAATTTCTCAAAAATAGCCAAGACTCCACACAATGTATATAAAACCTCAAAACAACAACAAGGAAGGAAAATTAACTTAGCATGACACAACACCTTCTTTAGTCCAAATAGTTGTAAAATATATTAGTACCTCAATTTAAACTTATTTAATAAATTATTTGCATATGAAAAAATCCATAATATAATTATTTCCAGGAAATATCAAATCAACAAACACACGAAATTCTCATAAAATTCCAAGTCGCAATCACACTAAATTATCATATAAATACAAACTCAACAAACAAAGAATGAGGTATGACAAATTAATGATTTACTAAATTTTCACCATTTTCCAATTTAATACATAAGGGTATCTACAAATTTTTTACCGATATAGTTTGCACATATAAACCAAGTACGTACTCGGCACCTTGCGTACATAGTTTTTCAATCACACAATTTCCACATAAGAATCAATACCTAGGAGAAATTTCCCCACACAAGGTTAGGCAAGATACTTACCTATTTGAAGTTAGGCCGATATTCCAAAATTTCCTTCTTGCTTGAATTGACCTCCAGACAGCTCAAATCTATCCGAATTAATTCAATTCAGTCAATACTAATTATAGGAATTAATTCCATGTGAAAATACTAATTTTCCAACAAAATTCGAAATTTAACTCATAAATCGTTTGTAGGGCCCACGTCTCGAAATCCGACGAAACTCACAAAATCCAACAACCTATTCAATTACGAGTCCACTCATACCAATTTTATCAAATTCCGATAATAACTCGACCTCCAAATCTAAAATTTTCACTCTTGAAAAGTTTTGCAAAAATCTTGATTTCTTCCATTTAAATCTGAAATAAATGATGAATATAACCATGGATTTATGAAATATAATCACTTTTGGATATAGAACACTTACCCAAGTCGAAGTCGTGAAGAAATCCTCAAAATCACCCAAGAACCGTGCTCTAAAAATCCAAAAATGAAATGGAGGAATTGACCCTTTTTGGTCCTTAGGTTTCTGCCCATCCGTCACTAAAGGTCGATTTTCCGTCACTAAAAGTCTATTTTTCGTCACTAAAGGTCCATACCAGAACTTGCTTGCACTAGCAGTTATTCTTTTCACTAAATAGGCTCTAACTCCATCATACAAACTCAGAATTCGACTATTTATGTTCCTATGAGTCACAAATAATAATACGAACCTAGTCGTTCAATCGAAACTCAATTCGGAGCTCATTTTCTCAATACGATACCAATTTTCCTCGTTAAACAATTAACTCATATTTCGCGCTAAAAACCCAATCGTGACTTGATTAAATTAGACCAAACTTTCCAGATCACTCCTATAATTCATTATCAAAATCTTGGAAATCTCGAAATCGAATTTCGATTATTAGAACTAAAAATGGACCTTTGGATCATTACATGCTTATGTTGAAAACATCAAACTCTTCCCCGACAGCCTGTAGTGTATCAACCATAACTTCTTGTACTCAACCCCCAACTACCAAACGGTTTACATTTATGTAAACTAGATACAAGGGGCTACAACTTTTATGTTTTTTTCATTGCCCAACTCCTTATAGATTGTGAGATATAAGCTCCCAAAGTCAGCCTTATGCAGCAGTAATTCCTGGCAATGCACACTACTGTAG